>NC_090933.1:444975595-445278626 GCF_040938575.1 Ambystoma mexicanum | reverse complement strand
GCGTTAACGTGATTTCTTTGAGCTTATCGAGGCAGCGACCCACGACCAATCATTATCGTCCAACGCCTCGGTCGAGCATTGGGTAGTTAGTACCCCATTGGTCTTCACTTGAGCCGCTCCTTGTATTGTAATCTTGAGGCAATCTCTGCTTCTTGCTGCAAGTGAATTTTCTGGATCGGTGGTGAGCGGTGCAGAAGGTGTTAATGTTGCAGCAGTCCTTGTCAGAGATTTAGGCACTTGGTTTTTTGCGTCCATATTGTGTAGAGTGAAGTCATCTTGCATCGGGTTTTCTTTGACGTGCGTTGGTGCTAGGGATATGTCGAAGCCCAAAGACATGAGAACCGGACCTGCTTGAAGAAAGGTGTCAGCTATCAGCTTCGATTGTAAGTGTAGTACCACGGCATCATTTTTGTTGTCATTTATAAATTCCACAATTTTGAGATCCTCAGATTCAATGTTTCTGAGGGTCGGTACCAGGTGGCATAGCCACAGAACGTTATGCCGATTTAGAATTAAATCGTCAGTTGAGTCTATGCGTTCTAGGAGCACTTGATGAAGCGACGCGGCATTTCCTGATAGGCAGCCTTGTTTGCGATGGTTAGACGAGTTTTTATTGGCTGCGGAGGCTATTTGCAATCTTCTATTGTTTTTTGGCTGCAGTGGCAAGTGAGCTTTGGTGCTTTGAGAGGGCTCAGGTGTATGCGCCCGTCCTACAGGCCTGGTTGTAAAGATTTTGTTGACACAGGCCGGTTCTTCCGAAGCACCATACACAGTGTGTTGGCAAACACAGTCTTTTGCTGAAGCCATAGTGTTGCAGCGTTTTTCTTCCAAGGTCAGGAACACCTTTGGTTGATTGACTAATCCGTGGGACGGAGGAGGCACCGCCTGCGTTACTTCAAGTAGTGTGACCACCCTGTCAGATCGGGGGCTTAACACATTTTGACATACGGTGGCGTACTGGGTAGAGGACTTGATAGGTGCGACACTGTCATCCGAAATAGGCCTGTCTGTACCAGATGACATCTGCGACAGATCTTTGGAATTGTTTTGGACCGTTGGGGGTCCAGTGCTGACGGGCTTAAACACTGTGGGGATGGCACCAACCGTAGAAGTCGCTTCAACATGCGCACCCTGGGGTTCCACGTCAGCGTCTCCGTATACTGACATGTTGAGCAGAGTCTCATCAATGTCGCACAAATTTGCGATGCTGCTACTGGGTTGATCAAGCTCGATTACTACAGTGTTGTTCTCGGAGCCAACGGCTTCGTTGTATTCTTTCGTGATTGTTCGATTTACAGTAACATTCACAGTTTTGATGTTTCTCAGAAATTTTCTAGAATCATTGCCACGTCTTGATTTTTTTGATGGCAGATTCTTCGATTTCTTTTGAGGCCCCTTTCCCTTACGGGTCTTTGCTGTTGTGTCGATTGGGGCGGAGGCCTTATTGGCTTTGAATATGTCGAAAACTTGGGGGGACTCATCAGTTGTCTCTTTGTGTGAGACTGCAATCGGTTCGTCTATAAAGTTTGGACCTTGATTTTGATTTGGACCTTGAATTTGATCAGACGAAGTGGCCGTTTGCGGGTCCAGAAGGGCCAAGTTCTCCACAGATTGGCTTACCAACAAAATGTCTTTGAAGTTTGGCGGGTTATTTGTGTTGGTTAAGTCCATAAGGGGAGTTTTCACTGATAATTGAACTCCAAGAGTGTTGCTATTGTTGTCAGGCACTAAAGTGGGAGACACACGGGTACAACTCGCATGAGCGGTTTCAATGTCATTGTTGTCATGAGAAGGGGAGCACAGCTGGTATATTGGATCAGGGAGGGCTTTAGGTTCCACAGCCACGCCTCTGTTCACGGCCAACCTGTTGTTTATGTGGCCAAGCTCTGTAGAATTACAGCACAAAGGAGCTACAATTCCTGTCACATCTACGGACTCAGTTCTGGATCTATTCTCGCGTTTTTGTTGGAAGATGTTTAGAGCTTGTTTTGCGACTTCAGCCAATAATTTTTTATCCAAGTTTGCGTTTTTATTAACGTCCATCAAAGATCCCATCGCCATCTCTGCCTTATTGTTGGTGTTTAACACCGCGGCCATATGCAGCGTATGCGTGTTTTCAAAGGTTTCAAATTTGGACTGCAAGCCTGCTACCATCACTGACAGGTCTTTTATGTTCTCGTTTAGGTGTTCGTACATTTTAAGGAATGGTGCGAGGGATAAAGTCATGGATGATAGAATAGTGGATTGAATGCCAGGCATGTATGGCGTTTGACTCGTAGTGTTGTTACATTCTTGCTCGTGTTCCACCTTGCGCTTTCTGCTCAAAGGGAGTCGCCTAATTTTCGGGTATGGGCGATCCATGATAGATGAGTCCGAGGATGATGAGTCACTTGAGGATACATAGCAGTCATGGGCTTTCGGTAAGCCTACGACTTCGTGACCTATTTTGGTATTCAGCCTGGCCGAGGGTTGGGCCAGAGCGGCAGTCCCTTGTTTCGGAATCTTCCTCTGTGAGCATTGGAAGCTCGGGGAAATACTCGAGTCGGCTCTTCTTCTTTTTGACGGCCCAATTTGGTGGACGTGTTGGCGATTAGCGAGGTTACTCAGCGCCCTACCATGTGCGCTAGCTGACGAGTCATATGCCTCTGTCCTATGCACCTGTCCTCCGTTAGCTATTTCTTTTGAGGTCGAAGTATTATTTCTCGCTTGGTTAATTTGTTTAAGGTCTGTTAGCAATTTGTTGACCATATCCAGTGAGTTTCTGCGTTGTGAGTCAGTTTTGGTGTCCAAGCACTTTGATTTGGACCACACCCCTTCGCCATTTAAAGGCGTATTGCAGGCTTCTGGGCACGCACCATACTCAGATTCCGCCCAGCCCATGGTCATAGGTGGGGGGCCGTGAACTTCGCCTTCAGAGAGCCCGTTATACAGATTTATTGGAGAGGGTACCAATTTATCAAGGGCGCTGTAGAACCTCGGCCGGGGCGAAACACAGCTCGTGGCTTCAATTTTGCTCGGACTTGCGCTGTCAAGGACTACATTGCCTGGCTGGACTGCTAGTTCGTTTGAGGGCAGGTGAAGGGGCACTGGCCACGCAGCGCTGCAAAGACTCCCGCCATTGGGGTTACTTCCAGCGTGTCGAGGTGGGAGCTCCTTGAGACCAGGGGTAGCCTCTGTCAACGACGGGGTCGTAATCGTGGGCAAAGCAGTTTGCGTTGCACTTTCACTCTCGGCATTAGCACCCATATCTAACCCTGCCGTCATCGCTGAGGTCGTGGCCTTGCAGGATTCGATCGAAGCCTCAGGAACAGGACAAGGAGCGGCTGTCATGTCGACTCTATGTACGCTTTCTGTGTGACAGCCAGACGTCGTTGTCTGAGTAGAACAGACAGACGTTGCAGATGTGATTGTATGAGAGGGGGGAGGGAGGATCACTACTCTTTCCTGACTTAGGACCCCCATTCTCATGGTATGATTAAAGTCGTACGAATAGGACACGGACCCGTCTTCACTTACTTGGTGGCTTGATCTTTGCGTAGCTGTGTCCGTGATTTCACTTGGGAGGCACCTTAGTGACTGTTGCAGCTCAGCTGGAGTCTGTAAGCAATTTTCAGGCGACTCCAGCCTCTGCTTTCTTTGGGCACGAGTTTTCATGCAGATACTGCCATTTTTCCCTTTATCGGCAGTGGAAGACATGGGTACCGGTAGTAGCGGGCCACACACACTTGGTCCGGTTAGTAGGGCACGAGGAGCTCGGATTTCCTCAGGCTCCGGCCGTACGCCAATACTCAGTGGCCGCGGCCGCAGCAAGCAGCCAAACAGCAAAACAGCAGTTGCTTTCCAGTCACACGCCCTTCGCTCACATGGGCTTAGCGCCGCAAGGGTGCCTGGGTTGCTCTAATGTAGGCACACTTCCTGCATGGGCGGGCCACAGAGGAGGGGGCGGGGCGGGGCTTCTCAGCGCGACGGCGCTTCGTTCTCCTTCGTTCTCCTGCGGTCCTTGGATCCTCGAGGTAAGACAAAGGACAAAGGAATGGACACAGTGCAGCCACAGCAAAACAGCAGTTGCTTTCCAGTCACACGCCCTTCGCTCACATGGGCTTAGACATTTAAAGAGAGCAATCCAAAGAGAACTTTAATACTTACAAGTCACGCTCGTGCAGCAAAACGGCGGCATCGCTCTCACCTTCCCTCTGCAATCAAGAGGCGGAACTCACATCCAGTGAAGTAACTGGACCCAGCGCCCCTGCACAAGACGCAGGATGGAGAGCTCAACATTCACTTACTTAAGGTGAGCACAACAATCATCTGAAGTACCACGGGGAGAAAGGGAGAGAGGGGCTAGGAACTTCTCCCATCCTTCCAGCCACTAATACCTTGATTTTCCACTTGCAGACACCTCACTCTGCAGGTCAAGCTTTCGGTGAGTAAGGGGCCAAATCCGGGAGCCAAACGAACCCTACCCCTAACTTTGAAGACGTTTGCAGCGCCCAGCCCAAGACCAGCGCCTCCGAGGGAACCAGGTGAGCGTTACAGAACGCGAAGCCTCCCAAACATTTCCCGCCCAGGCGCAATGGAGACTTCAGACACAGACCAATTGGCCCAGTTGCTCGGGGAGTTGAGAGCAGAAGTACACGCAGCACGCCAGGAAACAAATGCCCTAAGGAGAGAGCTAGTGATTTCTAAGGAGCGAACAGACGACTTGGCTAGACAATTGTTACAAGCCCAAGCGGGACAGACTCCTCTGCCTACCCCTGGTGGAAGCCATGCCCCAACGGCTTCCTCTAATCTGGTGCAAATTAATCTACCAGGAAATGTACCTTTGGCTCCGCCCGAACGCTTTTCAGGTGATCCGAAAAGGTTTGCTGTGTTCATCAATCAGTGTCGTTTGCACTTTCTGTGTAGACCTGCCGCTTTTCCAACAGACCAGGCTAAGGTAGCCTTTGTGCTCTCATATCTTAGTGGCAGCGCCGCAGATTGGTCTATTCCTTTAGTGACTCAGGATAACCCTATCCTTTATAATTTCCAGGACTTCCAAGCTAGTATGGAAAGATTGTTCGCAAGGCATTCTCAGGGACAGGCTCTGGACAATGAACATCTTTCACTACGACAGGGCAATCAAGATCTTCTGGCCTACATTGCATCATTTAACAGACTAGTGGTTGAAACCGGATGGCCTGAAGATAAGAGAATCACCCTTTTCTATAGAGGCCTTCGTGGAGAACTTAAAGACGTTCTGGCCCAGGTGGTGAATCCACCACAAGACTGTTCCGAATACATTGATCTGGTGGTGCAATTAGATCATAGGATACAAAATCGAAAAGCCGATCGTTCCAGGTTTGAAAATCGAGTTTTTTCAAGACCACAGAGCTCCGTTAAAGGAAACGATACCGTGGAACCCATGCAGATTGGGGTGGTGAAAGGACCTCTAACCCAAAAGGAAAGAGAAAGGAGAAGACAACTACAATTGTGCCTCTATTGCGGGAACTCAGGGCACTTCCTCCAAGATTGCCCAGTGAAACCAAAGAAGAAGACAGTAGGAGCTTCCGATAAGGGTGCCAAAGGTTCAGAGTCGGAAAACGACCTCGCCCGACAAGTGTAGAGGTCCGCTTGCCGAGCGTAAAAACCAGTTCTTTGACCTCGCATTTTACCATGCCCATGGTCCTCGTGAGTCCGGAACAACCCAATCGTATGCATGCCATTAAAGCATACATTGATAGTGGCGCAATCGGCAATTACGTGGACTGTGAATTGGCCGCCAGGATGAATCTGTCTCTTTGTCCTAAGTCGGTGAAAGACGTTATCACCACCGTGGATGGTACGGAAATAGCTTCCGGACCAGTTACTCACACCACCATGGAAGTGACGTTGGTAAGCCAAGATGGACATCAAGAGAAAATCGTGTTTGACGTGATCAAGGCTCCACAGTTTCAAGTTATCCTGGGAATCCCTTGGCTGGAAAAACACAATCCTCAAATTGATTGGCGAGCAAAGACAATCCGGTTTCCAGAATGCGCACCTACCTGCTATCCGCAGCCCCCCACGAAACTAGCTGCAACTGCTTCTGAGAGTCCTCACCTGCCTCCTGAATACCAGGAATTTCAGGATGTCTTTCGAAAAGATCAAGCTAATTCACTGCCTCCTCACAGATCATACGACTGCCAAATAGACTTGGTTCCAGGATCCACTCATCCATGCAGTCGAATTTATGCCCTCACAGAACCTGAAAATCTTCACCTAAGGCAGTATTTGGATCAGTACCTGGCTAATGGATTTATCCGTCCCTCGAAGTCCCCAGCCTCTTCAGCTTTGTTCTTCGTGCCAAAAAAAGAGGGAGACCTAAGAACATGCATAGATTACCGTGCCCTGAACCAGATTACGATTAAGAACAGATATCCGTTACCATTGATCCCTGAACTTCTTGACCAAGTTAAAAGTGCCTGTATCTACACAAAGCTGGACCTCAGAGGAGCTTACCATTTAGTACGAATAAAGGAAGGCGATGAATGGAAGACGGCCTTTCGTACTAAATATGGACTGTTCGAGTATCAAGTAATGCCCTTTGGGCTTTGCAACGCTCCGGCAGCCTTTCAGTATTTTATGAATGACGTCCTCAGAGAGCTCATTGATGTATGTGTAGTTGTCTATATTGATGACATTCTGGTCTACTCGTCCTCTGAGGCGGAACATCGAAAACATGTCACCGCAGTACTGGAGCGGCTCCGAAAACACAGACTCTTTGCAAAATTGGAAAAATGCGTTTTTCACGTCACGGAGGTCAAATTTTTGGGATTCATTTTGTCACCAAATGGAGTCCACATGGACTCAAGAAAAGTGGACGCTATCATTAAGTGGCCCTCACCAACGTGTCATGATCTCTGCTTACAAGAGGTCAGGACTTGCCCAACTCCCTTGGAAGCAGACCCATAACCCAGGTTCCGAGCGCCAGCCGGTCCCAATTGGGACCTTTTGGACTCTGTCCTGGCGCCGGTGGCGCCAGGCTCATAAATGTGCCCAGTCCCAGCGCTGGAAGCGCCGGGCTCATAATGCTTGGGTGGACTTACCTGCGGCAGACCATGCTGCTTACTTACCTGCCAGTTGAGCCTCTGATCCTCTTCTGTTCGGGACTACTTTTCCTGTTGGGTGGGGCAGGAGCCACTCCCTAGGTTCAGAACCCTGGAACTCTTCTGGAAAGCAGGGACTCTTTTCTTTCCTAGGCGTGGCTGTGGAAGGAGACACCTAAGCACTACAGGAGGCTATTTAAACCACACCCGATGGATGAATCTTGCTTTGCGTTATTCTGCATCCTCTGCAGCAGAACGCTCATCGTGTCTTCTGCATCTGATCCTGGGCCTAAGGAAAAAGGCTTACCATCCTGAATCCAGTCTTCAGCAACACCTACAAAGACAAGAAAGAACAGGTTAGCATTACGGTCTTCAGTGACAGCTCTCCTTTTACCTGATCCATCGGTTGTCATCAACGCTCCACTGCATTCCGGCATCTGAAAGACAAAAGCTTACCAATTCTGCGCACGCTCCGGAGGCCTTCGGCGCTGCATCCCGCATCTGAAAGATAAAACAAGGTGCGTTTAAAGACTTTGGGGAACTTAAATACTCACGAGCCATTACTCCATTCACATCTAACCCAGTGGGTATTCCGGCACCCTGCAGCCACTCCGAACTTATACCTGCAAAGAAAAAAGACAGTTAGAGCGCGCCGTGAAGCAGGCAGCAAGCGCTTACTTACGTGCTTCAAGGCGCTTCTATTCATCACACGGGCTCCATCTTCGCCATCGCCGGAACCCTGCAAAACAAGATACAACATTACTAAAGACTTTTAAAGACATTTGAATTACTCGAAACTTACCGTGCGTGAAGAAAACGACGGACAGCAGTCCTCTGAAGTCAAGAGGCCTGCTTCCCTTATCCAGTGAGGAAACTGGTTTCAGCACCCTGCTCCGAAGCAGATGGAGAGCACGGCGTTCACTTACCTAAGGTGAGCGCGTTAACCTTTGGGGTCCTACAGGAGAAGAGAAAGGGAAGAAGAGAGAGACATTCAATAACCCAGTTCATTAATCCCATATTTTCTATCTGCAGACACCTTACCCTTCAAGTCAGCCATACAGTGCAAAGGGGTCCAGCCCAAAGAGCCAGCCGTGTGTTACACATCACCTTAGAAGATACGGTATACGCCCAGTCAAGACCGGCGCCTCTACGGGAATCAGGTGAGCGTTACAGAACGCAAAGCCTACCACAAAACTCCCGTCCAGGCGCTATGGAAACCTCGGATACCGACCAGCTAGCCCAGTTGCTTGGGGAACTAAGGGCAGAAGTGCATGCAGCCCGTCAGGAAACCAACGCTCTAAAAAGGGAACTGATTATTTCCAAGGAGCGAACAGATGATCTCGCTAGGCAATTGCTACAGTCACAAGCCGGACAGACCCCGTTACCCGCATCTGGGGGAAATCTTCCTTCTACATCCTCTATGAGTCCAGTGCAGATCAACCTACCTGGGAATGTACCTCTGGCTCCGCCCGAACGATCTTCTGGTGACCCAAAGAGGTTTGCAGTATTTATCAATCAGTGTCGGTTGCATTTCTTATGCCGGCCAGCAGCATTTCCAACTGATCAGGCTAAAGTAACTTTCGTGCTTTCGTACCTTAGTGGTAATGCGGCAGACTGGTCGATCCCTCTAGTAAATCAAGATGATCCGGTCCTCCATGATTTTCAAGCTTTTCAGCTCAGTATGGAAAAACTTTTCTCAAGACATTCACAGGGGCAGGCTTTGGACAATGAGCTTCTTTCGTTGCGACAAGGTAATCAAGACCTTTTGGCTTATATTGCATCTTTCAACAGACTGATAGTGGAAACTCAATGGCCTGAGGACAAAAGGATTACGCTGTTTTATAGAGGTCTACGTGGAGAGCTCAAAGATGTGTTAGCCCAAGTAGTGAATCCCCCACAAGATTGTTCGGACTATATAGATTTAGTTGTTCAAATAGATCACAGACTGCAGAACAGGAAGGCTGATCGTTCCAAGTTTGATGCTCGAGTATTTTCCAAACCGCCAACTCCTTCCAAAGGAGTAGACTCCGGGGAACCCATGCAAGTAGGGGGCCTAAAAGGTCCTCTAACACAAAAGGAGCGGGAAAGAAGAAAACAGTTGCAATTATGCCTCTATTGCGGAAACTCAGGGCACTGTCTTCGAGACTGTTCGGTGAAACCTGCCAAGAAGGCAGTAGGAGCTGCAGTTACCAAAGTTACAAACTCAGAGCAGGGAAACGACCTCGCCCGACAAGAATAGAGGTCCTCTTGCCGAGCTTGAAAACCAGTTCCGTGACCTCGCATTTCGTGATACCTATGGTCCTCATTAGCCCTGATAATCCGGATCGATTACATGCAATTGAAGCTTACGTCGACAGCGGTGCCATCGGCAATTATGTGGATCATGCAATGGTTTTGAGGATGAATCTAACTCTTTGTCCCAAGGCTGTAAAGGACGTCATTACTACGGTGGATGGAACGGAGATAGCCTCCGGACCAGTAACGCATACCACTCAAGAAGTGACGCTCGTAAGTCAAGATGGACACCATGAGAAGATCGTGTTCGATGTGATCAAGGCCCCTCAGTTTCAGGTTATTCTAGGAATTCCTTGGTTAGAGAAACACAATCCTCTGATTGATTGGCGAGCAAGAACGGTCCAGTTTCCAGAATGTGTCTCTACTTGTCATCCTCCACCTGGTGTTGCACTGGCAGCTACTTCTTCAGAGACGACTCCCCAGTTACCTCCCGAATACCAAGAATACCAAGATGTTTTCCGGAAGGATCAGGCTAACTCTCTACCTCCTCATAGGTCTTATGACTGCCAGATAGACCTGATACCTGGATCTACTCCTCCTTGTAGTAGAATTTATGCCCTCACCGAGCCTGAGAACCTTCACCTTCGTCAATACCTGGATCAATACCTGGCAAATGGGTTTATTCGTCCTTCCAAGTCCCCTGCTTCTTCAGCTTTGTTCTTCGTTCCAAAAAAGGAAGGAGACCTTAGAACTTGTATAGATTATCGCTCCCTGAACCAGATCACCGTCAAGAATAGATATCCGTTACCTTTGATCCCTGAACTCCTGGACCAGGTTAGAAAAGCATGCATATATACAAAGTTGGACCTTAGAGGAGCCTACCATTTGGTTCGAATAAAGGAGGGCGATGAATGGAAGACGGCCTTCCGCACCAAATATGGGCTATTTGAATATCAGGTCATGCCCTTTGGACTTTGCAATGCCCCGGCAGCCTTTCAATATTTTATGAACGATGTCCTCAGAGAGCTCATAGATGTGTGTGTTGTTGTTTACATTGACGACATCCTCGTTTATTCTTCATCGGAATCTGAACATCGGAAACACGTAAAAATGGTCCTCGAAAGATTGCGTCAACACAAACTTTTTGCTAAGTTGGAAAAATGTGTTTTCAACGTGACTGAAGTTGAATTCTTGGGATTCATATTATCACCTAGCGGAGTACGTATGGATTCAAAGAAGGTCGATGCAATTCTCAAATGGCCATCACCATCCTCCGTAAAAGGTGTGCAAAGCATGTTAGGCTTCGCTAACTTTTACCGTAGGTTTATCCCCGAATTTTCTCGAATAGTCCAGCCCATCACTGCCTTGTTAAAGAAAAACAAACGTTTTGAATGGTCTACCGAGGCGGAACAAGCTTTCCAGGATTTGAAGACTAAATTTATCTCTGCACCAATCTTAAAACACCCTCGCCCCGAACTTCCCTACATCGTGGAAACTGATGGTTCAAGCCTTGCCATGGGGGCAGTTCTATCACAAAAGGACCCGGTAACCAATCAGTTGCATCCTGTGGCATTTTGGTCCCGCAAATTCTCGCCTCCTGAAATCAATTACACGATTACTGACAAGGAACTTCTGGCTATCAAGTCTGCTTTTAAGGCTTGGCGGCATTATCTGCTGGGGGCCCGACACACCGTTACTGTGATTACGGATCACCGAAACCTGCAATATTTGAAAACTGCAAAAGCCCAATCCTCTAGACAACTCCGTTGGGCATTATTCTTTGCCGAATTTGACTTTATAATTACCTATCGACCCGGTACAAAAAACGGTAAAGCCGATGCCCTTTCTCGAATGGGAGTGGAAGAACACTTGATCAACCCTAAACCTGTACCTATCATTCCCGAACAAAGAATCCTGGGTGTAATCGCCACACAATCCATAGAGGAAGTTAAGGATAAAGCCAGGCAACTTGTAACTCCAGCAGACATACAGAGTTGGCATTTAAAAGGAAAGGACTTTGCAGTAAAGAACAACTTGTTGTATTTCCAAGAACGATTATACCTGCCCAGCACAGATTTACAGAAAAAAGTAATCTCTTGTTATCACGATTCTTTAATGGAAGGACATCCCGGTATGACCAAGACTTCAGAAAAGATCAAGCGCTACTTCTGGTGGCCGTCTTGGAAAAAAGATATCAGAGACTTTATAATGTCCTGCGGAGTATGCGCCCAAAACAAGAGTCAAAAGGAAAGACCAGCAGGCCTCTTACGCCCTATTGACATCCCACCTCGCCCTTGGCATACGCTTTCTATGGACTTCATCACCGATCTACCTCCATGCTCCGGATACAATACGATTCTAGTAATCGTGGACTTATTCTCCAAGATGGCGCATTTCATTCCGCTCAAAGGCTTGCCAACAGCAGCAACTCTGGCCCGTGAATTTCTGGAAAACATCGTCCGACTGCACGGTTTTCCTTCGGTTCTAATATCGGATCGTGGTAGTCAATTTATTTCTCATTTTTGGCGAAGTTGCTGTCGGTCGGCTCAAATTGATGTGAGACTATCGACCAGTCACCACCCTCAGACCGACGGACAAACCGAGAGGACCAATCAAACTCTGGAACAGTATTTACGCTGCATGCTGCAACAAACTGAAAAAACTTGGAAAGACATCCTTTGGATAGCCGAATATGCCTACAATAACTCTGTCCATTCGGGAACTGGGAAAACCCCGTTTTTTCTTTTATACGGCAGTCACGCTCGAACCTCGGAGTTGGATCCCCTCCAAGATCTTGAAACACCAGCAGTAGAATACCTGCATGCTACAATCACCCAAGCCTTTAAGGAAGCTGTTTCTCACCTTCAAAGGGCTAAAGAACAATACAAGAAAGGAGCAGATGAACATCGGAAGGAAGCCCCTCAATATCAAGTAGGGGATCAAGTCTGGTTATCTACCAAATATCTACCTCTAAAAGGGCCACGTACATTCAACCCAAGATACCTTGGTCCCTATTCCATCACTACCATAGTAAACCCAGTAGCGGTCAAGTTGGACTTGCCCCCGCACATGAAGATTCATCCGGTCTTCCACGTCTCTCTATTAAAACCCGTGCAACCTCAAACCCGACTAACTAAATCTCCAAAACCTATCCTAGTTGATGGAGAACTCGAGTTTGAAGTCAAAAGCATTCTGGACTCCAAGATCTCCAAATCTAAACTATTTTACCTAATTGACTGGAAAGGCTACGGCCCCCAAGAGAGATCCTGGGAACCTGCTGAATATGTCCACGCTCCTCGCCTAATCAAAAAATTTCATCGAACATTTCCTGACAAAGCCAAACCCCCGGAGAAGCCCGGTTTAGGAGGGGCCTTGAGGGGGGGTACTGTCATGATCTCTGCTTACAAGAGGTCAGGACTTGCCCAACTCCCTTGGAAGCAGACCCATAACCCAGGTTCCGAGCGCCAGCCGGTCCCAATTGGGACCTTTTGGACTCTGTCCTGGCGCCGGTGGCGCCAGGCTCATAAATGTTCCCAGTCCCAGCGCTGGAAGCGCCGGGCTCATAATGCTTGGGTGGACTTACCTGCGGCAGACCATGCTGCTTACTTACCTGCCAGTTGAGCCTCTGATCCTCTTCTGTTCGGGACTACTTTTCCTGTTCGGTGGGGCAGGAGCCACTCCCTAGGTTCAGAACCCTGGAACTCTTCTGGAAAGCAGGGACTCTTTTCTTTCCTAGGCGTGGCTGTGGAAGGAGACATCTAAGCACTACAGGAGGCTATTTAAACCACACCCGATGGATGAATCTTGCTTTGCGTTATTCTGCATCCTCTGCAGCAGAACGCTCATCGTGTCTTCTGCATCTGATCCTGGGCCTAAGGAAAAAGGCTTACCATCCTGAATCCAGTCTTCAGCAACACCTACAAAGACAAGAAAGAACAGGTTAGCATTACGGTCTTCAGTGACAGCTCTCCTTTTACCTGATCCATCGGTTGTCATCAACGCTCCACTGCATTCCGGCATCTGAAAGACAAAAGCTTACCAATTCTGCGCACGCTCCGGAGGCCTTCGGCGCTGCATCCCGCATCTGAAAGATAAAACAAGGTGCGTTTAAAGACTTTGGGGAACTTAAATACTCACGAGCCATTACTCCATTCACATCTAACCCAGTGGGTATTCCGGCACCCTGCAGCCACTCCGAACTTATACCTGCAAAGAAAAAAGACAGTTAGAGCGCGCCGTGAAGCAGGCAGCAAGCGCTTACTTACGTGCTTCAAGGCGCTTCTATTCATCACACGGGCTCCATCTTCGCCATCGCCGGAACCCTGCAAAACAAGATACAACATTACTAAAGACTTTTAAAGACATTTGAATTACTCGAAACTTACCGTGCATGAAGAAAACGACGGACAGCAGTCCTCTGAAGTCAAGAGGCCTGCTTCCCTTATCCAGTGAGGAAACTGGTTTCAGCACCCTGCTCCGAAGCAGATGGAGAGCACGGCGTTCACTTACCTAAGGTGAGCGCGTTAACCTTTGGGGTCCTACAGGAGAAGAGAAAGGGAAGAAGAGAGAGACATTCAATAACCCAGTTCATTAATCCCATATTTTCTATCTGCAGACACCTTACCCTTCAAGTCAGCCATACAGTGCAAAGGGGTCCAGCCCAAAGAGCCAGCCGTGTGTTACACATCACCTTAGAAGATACGGTATACGCCCAGTAAAGACCGGCGCCTCTACGGGAATCAGGTGAGCGTTACACAACGTCAGTGAAAGGAGTTCATAGCATGTTGGGCTTTGCTAACTTTTATCGAAGATTTATCCCAGATTTTTCTCGAGTTGTCCAACCCATTACAGCCCTCCTCAGAAAGAATAAACGTTTCGAGTGGTCTACAGAGGCTGAACAAGCCTTTCTGGAACTAAAAACAAAATTCACCTCGGCTCCAGTTCTAAAACATCCTCGCCCGGAACTTCCCTATATCGTAGAGACTGATGCTTCCAGTCTCGCAATGGGAGCAGTGCTTTCGCAAAGAGACCCGGAAACAAATCAGTTACACCCAGTGGCATTTTGGTCAAGCAAATTTTCAGCTCCTGAAATCAACTATACCATTACAGATAAGGAACTTTTGGCGATTAAGTCCGCCTTTAAAGCTTGGCGGCATTATCTCTTGGGAGCCCGACACACAGTCACCGTCATCACGGATAATCGTAATTTACAGTACCTTAAATCAGCCAAAGCTCAATCCTCTAGACAACTTCGCTGGGCATTGTTTTTCGCCGAATTCGACTTTGTGATAACTTACCGACCAGGCAACAAGAATGGTAAAGCAGACGCTCTCTCCCGAATTGGAGTAGATGAACTCACGACCAATCTTGAACCCGTACCTATAATTCCGGAACAGAGAATCCTGGGTTTAATAGATGCACAATCCATTGAAGACATTGAAACTAAAGTTAAAGATCTTCTGACTCCAGCAGAAGTGCAAGACTGGCAGCTCAAGGGAAATGATTTCACAATGGATAAGAACCTATTATACTTTCGAGGAAGATTATATCTACCATGTACCGATTTACAAAGACAGGTGATCTCTTGTTACCATGACTCCTTAATGGAAGGACATCCCGGCATTACCAAAACATTGGAAAAGATAAAGAGACATTTTTGGTGGCCATCTTGGAGAAAGGACATTAAGGACTTCATTAATTCTTGTGGCGTGTGCGCTCAAAGCAAAAGCCAGAAGGAGAAACCAGCAGGCCTCCTACATCCAATAGACATTCCTCCACATCCATGGCATACTCTCTCCATGGACTTCATCACGGATTTACCACCATGCTCCGGATTTAATACAATCCTAGTGATTGTGGACCTATTCTCGAAAATGGCTCATTTCATCCCATTGAAAGGGTTACCTACAGCTCCAATTTTGGCCCGAGAATTCCTCGAAAACATCGTTCGGTTGCACGGCTTTCCTTCAATTTTAATCTCAGATAGAGGGAGTCAATTTATTTCTCACTTCTGGCGGAGTTGTTGTCGTCTAGCCCAAATTGACATAAGGCTTTCGACCAGCCACCATCCCCAGACCGACGGGCAGACCGAGAGGACCAATCAAACCTTGGAACAGTATCTACGCTGCATGTTACAACAATCAGAGGGCACTTGGAAAGACATTCTCTGGATTGCGGAGTACGCTTATAATAACTCAGTCCACGCCGGAACAGGAAAAACTCTGTTTTTTCTTTCATATGGAATCCACCCTCGCACCTCAAATCTTGACCCACCTCAGACTCTTGGAACACCCGCTGTAGATCATCTGCATTCGACAATCACTCAAGCCTTTAAGGAGGCCACATCTCACCTTAAGCAGGCCAAGGAACAATATAAAAAGAGTGCGGATCTACATCGAAAGGAAGCTCCTCAATATCTTGTGGGAGATCAGGTCTGGCTGTCCACCAAACATTTACCCCTAAAAGGACCGCGTACTTTCAATCCACGATACCTGGGGCCTTACCCAATCACTGCCATAATCAATCCAGTGGCGGTAAAATTGGGCCTACCTGCTCATATGAAAATACATCCAGTTTTCCACGTTTCACTACTGAAACCCATGCAACCTGGAACCCGTTTGACAAAATCCCCAGACCCTATTCTCGTGGACGGAGAACTAGAATTCGAAATACAAGACATATTAGACTCCAAGATTTCCAAATCTAAATTATACTATCTGATTGACTGGAAAGGTTATGGCCCCCAGGAACGATCTTGGGAACCGTCGGAACATGTTCATGCACCCCGTCTGGTTAAGAAATTTCATCGAACTTTTCCTGATAAACCAAGACCCCCGGAGGGAACAAATTTGGGAGGGGCCTTGAGGGGGGGTGCTGTCATGACCACTGCTTTCAAGGAGTCAGGATCTATCCAACACCCTTGGAAACAGGCTCATAACATGCCTTATCGGCACCAGCAAGTCCCAATAGGGACCTTTTGGACCTTGTCCTGGCACCGGTGGTGCCAGGCTCATAGTAAGGACCCGTCCCGGCACAGGAAGCGCCGGGCTCATATCAAGTGTAAAAGTGCTTGGGTGAACCTACCTGAAGCAGACCATGCTGCTTACTTACCAGCCAGATGATGCTTTACTCTCTTCTAACAGGGACTACTTTTCTTTCTGGGTGGGGCAGGCACCACTCCCTGGATCACTGATGCTGGAACTCTTCTGGAAGCAGGAACTCTTTTACCTGGGCGCGGCTGCTGTGGAAGAAGACACCTAAGTACTCCTATGGGCTATTTAAACCACACCCGATTGGTACCACATGCTTCGCGTTATTCTGCATCTGCAGCAGGACGCTCACCGTGTCAGCTCCAGCGAATCTTCAGCTCCGGATCCTGTAGTTACGAAAATTACCTGCTGGGAACCAATCTTCAATCTTCAGCAGCTCCTGCAAAACAAAAGGCACAGGTTAGACAAAGGCAAAGTTAGCGCTTCAACTCACCCGAGCCATCGGCAGCATCCAAGTCGTTTTCTTTTCTGCATTCCGCGTCCGGCATCGGGCCTGCAAAGACAAAGAACATTGGTTAGTAACGTTCAGTTACAATACTGCTTACATGTGTTGCGCTTGCTCCAACTTTGTTCGCGCTGCATTCCGGCACCTGTAAAAACAAAAGGGGACATTAAGGTGCATTCTACGGCCCTAAAGCAGTCTTCCTACTTACGTGCCTTCGAATTCACCATCTTCTTGTTACGCTCTCTGCCACGAATCTGGGAGAGCATCTTCTTTGGCATCGACAGCATCCTAAAAGCAAAAGACATAGACATAAGGAAAAAGACATTTAAAGAGAGCAATCCAAAGAGAACTTTAATACTTACAAGTCACGCTCGTGCAGCAAAACGGCGGCATCGCTCTCACCTTCCCTCTGCAATCAAGAGGCGGAACTCACATCCAGTGAAGTAACTGGACCCAGCGCCCCTGCACAAGACGCAGGATGGAGAGCTCAACATTCACTTACTTAAGGTGAGCACAACAATCATCTGAAGTACCACGGGGAGAAAGGGAGAGAGGGGCTAGGAACTTCTCCCATCCTTCCAGCCACTAATACCTTGATTTTCCACTTGCAGACACCTCACTCTGCAGGTCAAGCTTTCGGTGAGTAAGGGGCCAAATCCGGGAGCCAAACGAACCCTACGCCTAACTTTGAAGACGTTTGCAGCGCCCAGCCCAAGACCAGCGCCTCCGAGGGAACCAGGTGAGCGTTACATAGAAATAAAATTCACTTGAAGGGCCATAAACTGGGAGGCTTGTGAGGGGCAAAGCTGCAAGCAACTCTGCAATGGCAACAAGACAAGTCTCAACTGAGAGCAAGTAAGGCTACACAACAAGAGGTAAGTCCTCTTAGGTTTACAGTACCTTTGTTTAGAAGAACTGGTTCCAGCTGGCTTCTGTTGATGTGTGGCTCTGCAGATCCCACTGTTCCTGGGCCTCAGTTGTGGGCACACGAGGGAGGACTTCTGGGGACTCCTGCAACACAATGGGAAGGTCGGCAGCAGCAAAGGTCAAACTTCAATTCAGCAGCACTTTGTGGTTTCAGCTCCTCACGTCTACAGCAAATAGCAACATTGCGGTTCTCGGATACCACCTCAGACTTTCGAGCACTCTGTTGAGGTGGCTCAGGCTTGGTCAGTCCAGCTGCAGCAAAGTCCGGAGGATCTTCCTGGCGCTCAGGTCTGACTTAAAAGCGATGCACTCAATCTGGTGTTCCTCTCCCTGGCACTTCGGTTCCAGCAGCAGTAGAAGTACAGCCAGATTTGAGAGGATGTCCAGACAAGTTCACTTTAGGGTTGATTGGTCCCACCAACCCAAGGGGAGAAGTCATCCTTGCAGGGCTTCTCAAGTCAAAACGAATTGGGAGCTTCAGCACAGCAGCAGGGCTTCACCGGCCAAACCAATGGTCCAGGAGTTGCAGCAGGCGTCTCTTCCAAGTTCTTCTTCAGATTCCTTCGTGTAGTGGTCGACTCTACCTTCCAAGCTAAAAAGCCTTGCCTTTTATGCAGGTTTCTCCCATTCATTCCATCCTAGCTGTCAATCACACAGCAGGGTGGCTGTCCTCCAAGGACAGCAAGCCAGCCAATCAACTTTGGGTGCATTCCTGTAACCAAGGGGATTAAGCACAGGGAGTTTCAGGCACCTCCCTCACTTCCTGCCCCTGCCAGACATACTGGAGTCAGAGGCGGGCTTCACTCATGAATCCCGCCAAAGACAAAATGAACAAAGGGACCAAACCTGGTTTGACGCGCAGAGTAAATCTCAAGAATGACCTTTCCAGCAAGGAATGGCAAAAAAAGAAGACCAGGCCATTTTGAAAAAAATGGGCACCCATGGGTGCCTTACTGCGGCTGCACACGCAGCCTGCAGTAAAAACACACAATGGTAGTAAAAAGTAAACCACTGCCACCAGCCATTAATTGTAGACAGGGTAACATAAAAATGTTACATGAGAAACTAGATAAAGAGGATACTAAGTAACCCCTCCATGGTGAGATAGTGTGTGCTGAGTCTAGAAAGTTACAAAATGTAAGCAAAGTCAATTTCACTTCACTGCTCTTGGAAACAGTGATTATACCAAGAGAAGGTATTTAAACCTTTGGGAAATCTAAGAGACTTCTCTGTGCAACTGCACTGAAGGTACTGTGTGTCACAATGTAAAGATGATGTCTATGGAGTTTGTCAGACTCCAAAGTCAAAAGAAACTAGCATATTATAGTGGGATTTTGGACCCAGTAATGAGAGGTCACTACCCTTGCGAACAATCGCTGGCAGTCGCCACGTTCGCTATCGAGAAATCTGCAAGCATAGTGGTGTGGTGTTCTATGACTTTACTTGTTGAGCATGCTCCGTTTGCCGTTTTGGAGAAACCTAAAGGTACGCTGACGACTCAAAAAGCTTCCACTTATGAGGTGGTCATATCAAATCCAGCGATCAAAATAGTCAGGTATAAAATGGGGAATCCTGCCATGTTTGTAGCTGAACCACTGGCAGAGGATGAGCAAGTGCATGATTACTTGAACTATGAGGAATTCTATGATGAGATCCCAAAAGTGAAGGAAAATGCTCTGGCAGCTGGGGAGGTTCTCTTTATTGACAGTTCTTCAAGGATCGATCAAACTGATGCAGAAAGGCATTCAGGCTCTGCTGTGGTAAAACACAGAGCAAATGGGGAATTTGAAGTGGTAGCAAGTGCAGGACTATCGTGGCATTTCTCAGCACAGACTGCAGAATTGGTAGCACTTATTGTCGCTCGAGAAACACGCAGACCAGGAAGTAAGAGTGTACAGTGAGTCCGCCTACGTGACGTCAAATGTTACGCAGGGCTAGCACGTTGGAAAAGGAGGGGCTACCTTAGAGTGGACGGCACTCACGTGCAACACGCTGTGTTATTGAACAGGCATATTAAAGCACTACACCTCCCAGTAGCCATTGCCGTAGTTAAATGCACAGCACATACTAATAGAACTGACTTTATTTCACGTGGAGCCGCAGATGAAGATGCAAAAAGGGTTGCATATTCACCTGATATAATGAGTTTTGATATTCCTGACGTGAAAGACAAAATTGTTATAATAATGGTTGTGAATGAAAGATTTAATCACTTATCGCAAGCACAGCTAATGGAGATTCAAGGTGGAGCTCCACAGGAAGAGGAAGAACTGTGGATGCGAGGGGGTGTTCTCTATCCCCTTCCGAAGCATTGTGGTGACAAGACAGCACTGGTAAACCGGTGATGCCTGTAGCCTTATTAAGGGGTGGCGTTAGAACAGTTACACTACCCTGCGCATGTCATTAGGGAGAGCCCTGCAGCAATGATTGCAGAAAACTGGCTCGTACTGAACCTGTTAGAACACATTGCTTTTTATGTAGTAAATTGCATCGAATGTCAAAGGTTTACTGTTGGGCACACGTGCGAACAGTCAGAGGAGTAATTGCTCGACCAAATGGTCCTTTTGAGCATTTACATATCGATTAGGTTGATATGTTGCAGGTCTGTAATCGATATAGGTATATGATAGTGGTAATGTGCCCCTTCTCAAGGTGGATTGAAGCTGATCCATGCACACACCCTGATGTCACTTGCGCTGCAAAGTTTTTAGTCTGAGAAGTATTCTCTAGATGGGGAGTATGTGAGGTGTTGAGTTCAGATAAAGATCCCCATTTTGTGAATGAGGTATTTGAACAGATTAGCTTATTGCTTGGCATTAAACACAAGTTTTCTTCTGGTTATCACCAGCAAGCTAACAGAATATGTGAGAGGCTCAACGGTCTTCTCAAAGAGAGAATAGCTAAGTTGAAACTGACATTAAAAAGGGGTGATTGCATTGCGTGCCCTTTGCATTATATACATTAAGAAATCAGCCAGACTCTGACCACCACCTCACACCCCACGAGTTAGTGACAGGGTGGGTAATGAGAACACCTCTGACTCCTCCATCAAGGACTAGAGGTGATTCCCAGACAACTGCAGTATTGTTAGGAGATGAGCTGCGTGTGTTCTTAACATGTGTGACGGCTAGTATCTCTGTCTTTCAGATCAAGTCAAGCGGACGGGGTGTCGGTCTCAGAACACAGATGAAGACCATACAGCAACCAGAGTTCAAGAACTATGTTTCCCAAAACTATTTGCTGGAGATAAGGTTTTAATAAGGAACTTTACAAGAAAGTGTCACTAGCCCCATTTCAGCAGCCCTTTCATTGTAGAGGATGTTACTCCATCAGCAGTCAAGGTCCAAGAGAGACGAGCTTGGATACACCAAAGAGATGTGAAAGTCTATACTGGAGAGGCCGACATACCCCCAACCCATTCGGAAGCAAGTAAAGGAGAAGATGTTCAGCACATGCAGACTAGACCGATGACGAGGAAGAAGGACGCAAAGACTGTCCAGTAGACAGATAAAAGTGTACATTTGGACTGTGACAGTCTTTGTAGTTGCTAAGCAAGGAGTGAGCAAGTTATTGTTCTTGAGCCACAGGAGTTTGCTGACATTGGACTGTGGAGTACAGAAGTGAATAAAAACATGCCAGATTTGGACTTTCTGTTCGATGACTGGAAGAGGGAGCAGTTCCCCGATTCGTTCCTCACTGAGTTTCTTTTTGGAGGTGCCCATGGTTTTGACCAATGTTGACATACATAGACTACTTCTTGCTGTCTTCATATTTATACTCAGATCTTACCCTGTTCATGTTGGGAGGAGAACTGATATACATGCTTTTATCCGGGATCCTAAGAATGGGCCAGCGATTAGACGTTTATTGGCAACAATTTTAGAGCAAATAAGACAGTTACCTGAGCATCTTTTAGAGCGCACGAATGGTCCTATCTAACGATGATGCCCACAAACTATTGGCTATGATATTTTATTATTTGCTCCAAGTTCATCCTTATCTTATTTGGCCAGACGCCAATACTTTTGTGTTTATGCATGATCCTATAAATCGTCCAGCAATCAGCTGATTACTTGTGGAAATCGTACAACAGATTTGATAGCTACCGGAGCATGTAATGAGATTGCCTGAATAAAACAAGTTTTTCCTTCCTTAAAAAGTAATTACAGACAATCGTGTGGTCCAATGAGCACATAGCAGTTCCAGAAAGTGAGCATGGTTGACCACGTATGGAGAGACATCGATGGTGGAGCCTGATGTATTGGTGCATAATCTATGCATGTTCAGCATTCATCACTGTTTTTCTGATTGTATTGATTCACACTGTGTATTTCGTTGGTCCCAAGAGAGAGTCCCTCTGATCCTTCCCACTTCAGTGTTCTATACAAAACCAGATATTGTGAGAAACCCAAGGCCTTATGGGATTGTCCCCACTGCAGTAGCTCATACAGAAGTACCTATGTCTGTGACAAATGACCCCAGGCTTCCATTTGGAGAAAGGTCAGTTTTTGATTTACTTTATGGTCATTATAGACAGAATCATTTGGCAAGAAAGAGACCTAAGAGAAGTGCGAGGGAGGATTGTTATGAATTCAATAATTATTTAGACACTACAGCACATTTGGGGAACAACATGTGGTATCAGCACATGAAAGAGTTGGGAAAAAGAACCTCTCAGGAGGATTGTTATGTGTGCACACTCCTCCCTTACACGATGGGTGAGTCTAATACATTCATAGCTATTGAAATAGATGTTCAAACAGCTCATTGCCTCACTCACCTTTCACTCTGCCATACAAGAGGTCAGTTTGAGGGTTGAACGGCATCCTTGGTTTGGGTGACAGAATGGACGTCCCCAGATGAAGATGATTATGTCCAAGATTTAAAGACAAGAGCGAGAGCACACACCAAGAATCATGTGATAAGATATGAACAGCCTCATATGAAGGGAGCAGGAATTAGATGGGAAGTAAACAGAAGACACAATTGTCAAGGGAAGATTGATGAATAAATTCGAAGCTGCAAGGAAAGAGGCCAGATGCAGATTTGGGGAACAGTGCTTTCTCCAGACGGATGGGAAGAAGGTGTAGTCATATGCAGAGCTATGGAGGTAACCAGAGGCGTTGCTAGGGGGGGGGGGGCTGAGGGGGCTATAGCCCCGAGTCTTTTGGTTGTAGCCCCGGATAGAATTTCAGGATTTACAACCAAAAATGCTAGCTAGCCCCAAGTCCCGACAGTCCCAAAATTAGCGTAGCCCCAGATCTTTTCCTGACCTAGCAACACCCCTGGCGGTAACTGGTAATCATAAGCCAGTTATTGAGCGAGTGGAAAATGGATGCTACCCTCTATGGGCGAGGCTTGCAAAACCTCTGACATGGGTCGAAGACAAAGGAGGCCCTTTACAGATAGTGCCTTTGGCTAGTGCAGAACTATGCTTCGGAAACAATGCTACGAGGAAAACTTGGAGAGACACATTTTTGATGTACCAGGAATGAAGGACGGGACCATGGTGATAATGGATCACTACTGGGCCTGTAGATTCATAGCTTACATGAAGCTGTCCAGAGATTGGGTAGGACTATGTTCCATAGTAATCATTAATGTTCCAGCATTGGTGATTTCAAAGAGTGACCTGAACATTGGCGAGTTCCCAAAAGCAGATGCTCACCTGAGAAAGAAGATATCTGCTGGATCGAATGAAGAGAGAAAATGATTTCTCAGCCAAATCGATAGAAGATTTTGATGCCATTCCATACGAACACCGATTGTTCATTCAGACTTCAGCAATATTCATGACAATCTGTATGCCGAGGATCCAGGTGATGACAAATCCTAAATGGTTACAGATAACGAGATGGGAGCTTCTGCAGACAATCTACACCACCATAAAGGGATTTAGTGCAATCAAGGGGGAACTGAGAGCCATACGACTGATGACTCTCCAGAATAGATATGTCCTGGATATTATTAGACCTATGGATGGACATATGCGTGCTAAAATCAGAGAATCATGTTGCACATTCATATCTTCTAACAATGACAAGAATGGCTCCTTGACAGAGGCCATAACGATGCTGACAAACCTACATATCAAGATGGAAGACAAAATAGAAGACATTGCTGATGACAGTTGGTTTCGGTCAATCTTCTCGTGGGTTCCACAGTGCATGGCAAACATTTCCAAACTCCTTGGAGCCTTGTTGGTGATGATTATGTTTGGATTTTGTGTGATCAGGATAATAATCACACAGTGCAAGAAAACTGCAAAGAAAGCAGTGGGAATTAAGATTATGATTGTTGTTGAATCTGGGTTCAAAACCAAAGAGCAGACAGATGAAGAAATCAGAGACTACGTGATGGCCAGTATTCATGCACTTGAGGGAATGAAGTTTCTGTAACCAAAGAACCACAAGAAGTATGTGGGAAGATGGATCTACTGCTGTCCCAATTGACTGCGTATGCTTATGACCTGGAGTGTTGATGAACATGTAAAATCAGCAGGATGCCTAAAAGGAGTCATAAAGATATGGGTTCGAAAAAACCACTTCTTCAGACAAGGATGTCTAGATTTGAAGAGTGATGAGAGAGTGCTCGATGAGTCGCCTAGGGTGGGGTGTATAGAAGGAGTTAAATACCCCTACCAGAAACTCCTCTCCAATGTTGCCCATATGTTGGGAACCGGAAATTGCAACACATGCAGTACCAGTGAGGATGCCTTTACTGCAAAGAATCCTTGAAAGAAGGTATCCATTGAGAAAACCCTCTATGCATGCACAAAGAAATAACGTTCTTCTGGAAGAAGTCCCAGAAGAAGTGTGAAAAATGAGAGAGAAAGAAGACTGGTGACGTCATGTGAAATAGAACTGACGCACCCTGAAAAGATACGTAAGACGAAAGAACATAAACATTCTATAAGATCTGAAGAGGAGGTGTCGAAGATGAGCAACTTTTTGGGCTCGAGATGAAGATGCTCATGTAAAGAAACACTGAAGAAAATGCAGTCAGTTTACATTTGTACAGCTGCATTAGTGCAAGTAGACAAAGTGATTTTAAGGCCACTAAGTAGTAAATAGTTAGCCGCGATGCACCAATGTGTATACATAGGAATGCATAGAACCTGGAGGTTCCACGATGCACTTTAGCAAGGCCTGAAACCCTGTAATTGGAAGGGGTTTTCAGCGTAGCGCAGTTGGAAAACAGCTGATGGCGAAGGGGAAATTCAAGAAAGGCTTAGCTGGCCAAGCACCAAGAGTCGAGGCCACCGTGAGCCTGGTTGTCTGTGAAGTAGCTACAATGAACGTGAGAAAGCAACAACCTCTGTTTGAACTGAAAGGTGCCAAGAATTCATCTTTTAATAGTATTTTATGCAGCAAGGAGCTCAAAAACGTGGTCTCCAGTCACATGGTCTGATGAAAATAGACATTGGGTCGAGCTACACCGAAACCAGACCATAAGACCATTTCATACTCCCTTTAATTCACAAGCTCAGAGATCCTCTGTAAGGCCAAGTTCAAAGCCTTAATTGAATAGCAAACGGCAAGAGTGATGATAGATGTTGGGCTAATTGAGAGGGGAGGCATGACCATGCCGACCCTCCATGCACCTGGAGTGGTAGCCTGCGTGCTACTAGCATGTGGAATATTCCAGAAGGGTACAAGCGTGCCAACCAATTGTAGAGAGCCACATATCAAGAGAGCCCTATAATTTCTGTAACCAATGAATCGTCATGTATTTGATGACGATAACGATGACTTGCCCTAGGGGAGGCCTTAGTTGTCCACCTGATGTTAGAGACCCAATCACTAACCTTGTTAGCATGGAATGTATCCTTAGATGTTGCCTGAGAGCCTATCACATTCCCAAGTAGGTTTTTGTAGTTTGCCACGTAGTGTGACATCATTGATGACACGTTTTTACTATAAAAGTTATGTTTTTTCTGAAATGCATTGAGAGCTTGAGCGAACGTCAGATGATGTCCTTTGTAACATGCCTGTTTTAGACAATTGAAAATAAAACAGAACAAGTTTTGCCAACTTCCTGAGTCGGTTTTGATTATTGATGTTTGAGTAAATTCTGCATCCCCATCCATCTCTAAGTATTGCTACCTCGTTTTAAAGGGCCCTAGGTTCACCTTCCTACAGTCTTTATCGTTCACGTTATTCCATCTCCGGGCCCCTCTCATCAGACCCACACTTTGCCCATTTCTGACTTTCACAGCCGTTCTTATATTCTTCACCGGCTTTTGCTCCCACTTCACTAGCTCCCCTCTGCAGTTTTTCACTCAGCGGTTTTGGGCGATTCAGCCCTGTTACAATGTTACATTACTTTGCATTACCAGCCAGGCACTCTCCTTCAGTTTCACACTTCTACAACTTAGCAGCCTGCCGCATGAGACTTTCCACTCACAATGTATATTCAGATTAGACACGCGCCAGGTTTCATTCAACCTCTGAAATTCACCTCTGTTCGTGTCTTGTTGTCTGGTGTTTTTGTTCTTCCTCGTGAAAGGCAGGGCTGCTCCACCTGCCCCTCTGACAACCCTGGGCTGACACCATCAGCCAGGGTAATGAGCAGTTCTGGTGTGAGAAACCTGTGGGTATTCTCCCAAGCAGACCTTGAGAATCCCTTATTCAGGTGGCCAGGGAAGGGCTGGCGCTTTCAGATCCCAACCCTGGGGGCAGACGAGCGAGGGAGGATCACCTGGGTAGGGGAACCGGGGGTTATGCTCGGGGAAATGCCCCAGGTGAGATGCAGTATTACACCAGGGAAGAGGATGAGGTCCTTAAGGCCTGTATAGGCTAATCCAAATTAAACCCTTTTCCGCACAGTCATTCTCCCTTATCAAAATCCAAGAATCCCTTGTTGTCTGTGAAACCAATTAGGAACCTGCAAAACATTACCGTGGGTAACTACATCTCCCAGAGTCCCTATTTTCCAGGTACCTACCCGAGTACTTCCAGTCATTCTCCTCCCCGTCCTTCTGATTATCATTTTCTGAACTCCCAGTCGACTGTGACAAAAAACTATAGTTTCTACAGTCCCTCTGAATCATTTCACAAACACAAAAAAAAACACCCTTATGAGCTCACCACAAACTCTAGGACGAGGAATATAATTTCTTGTGACACTTTTTCCCCAACCTACCACGTATGATACTCAGAAACTCTATCCCCCCACCCCCTTTTCCAACGGGAACACTTTCCCATACCGTGAAAAACAACAGACTAACAGAGCCGTTTACCTGACATGTCCCAACACAAGGGTCAGGCAGAGTCAAGCAATTAATAACACACACCTAACGGCCCTTTCATTTCCCCACAGGGATAAAAGGTTGAGCACGAGAACACACTACGAGCAAGGCAGACCGCATGATGAGAAAGCTATCCCAGTACGGCAATTCAAGAGGAGGAGAAAGGCAGTGAGAACTGAAGGGGTGACAAGGAGAGAAGCGACCTTGCCTTTGCCGACTCAGACCCGCAAAGCCTCCGTGAAAGGAATCGTAAGACCGTGAACAATAGCCAGCATGTGTTGCAGCAGATGGCAACGGCACACAAAGCCCTCCTACACTGATAACCCGGACAGGGAGATAGGCTTGCTACTGTGGTACCGTCCTTGACTCCAGAAACAAGAAAAGCCAAGTGGTTCGTCACAGCCGGTGAGTCGAGGGGAGAACCGATAAGAATCCCGAACTGTGTTGACCAAAATGTGCAAATGGAAGAAGGCGACCCAGGGGGGAACAACCATCACCCTAGTACAATCAGAAAGGAACTTTTGTGTAATATTGTGAACATCTCAGACCCTCGTAAGCAAGAAACTTAACCACCGAAGTTCCTGATATTGCTAGGAACCTTTGTGGATCTGAGCCCGGAAGAGGGGGATACAGGAGTGAAAAGTCATAACCCAACGTCAGGGTTGGATTGGCCCCTCGGCCTTTCGGCCCGTGGCCGGGCCGAAATCACCCCTGGGAAAGTGGGGGCCGGTTTCTGGCCAAGCCTGGGCCGGTTTGGGAAAAAAAATAATTGAAAAACTGAATATTTATTTTTCCACGTTATTTTTTCTTTTTTCAAAATGCCTTTCATCCTTAATTTGACAATATGGACCTATACGCACAGATATTAATGATACATATGGTGAGCCATTCTTGTATGAAATGTATATCACATTAGTGAAATCATAACCATATTTTTCGTAATGTACTTAGGAACAATGCTATTTGATGCCACTTCCTGTTTTGTCTAGGGGTGAAAGGTCATGTTTCATCGCTTCCCAGGATGTCACTTTGGGGTGGGGTCAAATGATATCACTTCTGGTGATGTCATCAGAGGTCAAGGGTCGTGAGGGGAGGGGGGACACTTTTTGAGGCAAGGGTGGGCCACTTTTTTTTGGGTGACCGGGCCTATTTCTTGTCCCAGTCCGACCCTGCGGCCACAGGGCCGGATTGACCCGTAGGCCAATCGGCCCGTGGCCGATCCGAAATCATGGCCGGAGACCTGGGGGCCGGTTGCTGAAGCCCAGAAGGGCCGGTCTCCGGCCCAGGCATGGGCTTCACACTTCAGGAACCAGCACCCAGGGCCTCCGCCTTGCCGGACGGATGCAAGTTGCAAAGGATCTGTAAGTAACTAACTTACAGATCCTTTGCAATTGCAGCCCTGCCACCGGCGGGCCACCGTAGATGCAGAGAAAGGTAACACTGAAGTGTTACCTTTCTTTGATACATGCTGCGGCCCGGCGGCCAACTGCCGTGAACCGCGACACCATGGCGCCGCGCCAGCAGCAGTCAGTGTTACAAAACACTGGGAGTGAGCGACAGGGCAGGGCGGGGCTGCCTTTGTCCAGCCTGCTCCCTCCCAGTATTTTGTACACATACTTTGCAGACTGCTCTCCGACGCCACAACCGCCACCCGTTCCCAGCTGGGCCCCTTATCTCACCTGATTGAGGCTTGAGCGCTCGTCGGGAACCAGAAACCTCTCCACACCCATGACCCATTTGACGAACATTTATCTGATAACCCCAATTGGTTGGCCCCTCCTTGTTACCAATTATTATGTCTTCCAAGAATGTGTCCATGCGGGGGGCCAAGATTCCCATATATCCAGTGCTTTAAATGTGCCGGCACATACCCAGCCCTCCGTACCTGCACTTCTTGTTTTTGTGCATTTGAGTACCTGCACTTCTGGTGGAGCCTTGAGCCTAGGGACCTGGGCCTAGATCCAGGAGCCCAGGGTCTAGTCTCTGTCCTTGCCATGTGCATAGAGTCTGCCTGGGCTGGGCTGGGGGACTCAGCTGCTGTTCCTGGGCCTGCTTCGTTCCTGGACGCATGTAGGCTACCAACCAGGAGAAGGTAAGGTAATATTTATATCCCTTGTCCAGAGGCATTAGGTGCCATGTGCCAAGAGGTACCCAGGCACCAAGGCAAGATGTCCCTATGTTATGTACTGATGTAGGGTGTGCTGCACTTGCGATGGGGCTGGAATTCCACCACACTTTAAAAAGGGAATGCACTTTGCTTGAATCTCTTTAAACATTTTGTGACGGGTGCAGATGTTGCATGGCTGTGTGGGAGTCTCTGGGCCCTATTTGACTTTCCTTTGTTGTAAGATAATGCATGCAATCACAGCTGATTGCTCAGAAGTGATCTGTGCCGTAAATTCAATAAAATACAAATACGCTGAGGCAGAAGATGCTGCCGAGCTGAGCCCATATCAACAGAAGATCCAATTGTTTTCCGTGCTACGTTTTTTATCTTATAATTATGCTGATGATGAGTGCAGACACGTGTTTTATTTTTTACGTGAGTAAAATATTACTCCACAAAGTTATTTTAAAATGTATAACTCTGCTTTTTGCTTATAGGCTCTGCCTCTAAGTGCCGGAATAGGTCGCTGTTACAATCATTTGCGACATAATTCAGGGTGGAAATGTATACCCTTAGCTGAATGGATGCCTCCGATTTCCAACGTGCATCTGCGCCTTGTATGCCTTCTTTGGGGGGTTATTATGAATTAAGATCCATGATGGCGGTGATGAGTTAATCTGCTGAAAGCGCCATGACACACACCATACAAAAGTGGCTCACAATTGCAAATGGATATTCATTCCTTTTGTGACACTGTTTGAATAGTAACCAAGGGGGGGTTTGATAAAGTGTCATGCAAATTGCGTATTTTAAAGAATATTTATTCAGCAACACTGGTGAAAACTACTAACCCCATAGTGAAGTAGCTTATCAAACTGACCCACATTGGCCAAGAAGTGTCCCACTTTGACCAAATAAACTGGCCCACACCAGCATTTTGTGTTTTTGGTTCTGCCATGGAGGACACTGCACAGGGGCAGTGAGTACTGAGCTGTGTGGGAAGGGTGATGCATGCTTACTGTTACATGATTGGGTGAAAGAGCATCATCATTCAAGCCAGAAGCCACGTAGAAGGATACATACTTTACAGTTAAGTTGGAACATACACAGATGGGAATTGCATGTAATTTTGTTACTACCTACAAACATGCTTGCATACATAGAAGTAATAGCCTGTATTGGTTATGCACATGCTCTATGAGTGTAACAGCTCGCTGGAAGCGTGTGCAATGGTCAGAACCTTACCCTAACATCCCAACCTATCCATAACCTCTCCCTGTGCCTCATTCTGGTTTCCCTACTCCCCCCCCCTTCCTATCCAACCATTGTTACCCTAACCCTCTTTCCCTGCCGGGGTTACGGAGCCCTGTATAAGCATTGACTTGCAGCAGGTCCCATAACCACAGTGGGGGAGGTTGGTTCATGCCACTCCTGCGCCTCGGAGCTGTTGACCCTGTCACAGAACTATAAGTATGCAAAGTTATGTTATTTTATGAGTTGTGTTGTAATGTAATATTTGAGCATAAATACAACTGGCAAGTTACTTTCCGGGGTCATCATTTGGCTGTACTGCTTATTAAATGCAACTCTATTTTCATTACTGGTGGCAACGAGTAGACATCCCTTGAGTCTGCTTCTGCAAAATAAATATTCAGCTATGTGATGCTGTTGTTTTTCAATAAAAACAAAAAGGAACGTTATCACTTTCTCAAGCGTTTACACAAAACATAACATGCAACAGACATATGAACCCTCCATACGTAGCATTTTCTGTAAAGTCGTGAATTGACGTGAATCACAGATGATGGTTTGAGGGCCACTTTTTTGAGGCGAGGGGTGGCCCACTTTTTTTGGGGTGTCCGGGTCTATTTCATGTCCCAGTCCGACCCTGCACCCAAACACAAACACCATAGACAAAAACAAACACTATTTGGAAAGCGCAGCCCAGGACCTTAACCCACCAGCAACAAAAGTCTGAGTTGCGAGTAGGTACAGCTTCTCCTTGGCGACTAGTGAAGCAGACAGTCACTCGTTTGGTTCAGATCCGGGGTCCAGAGTCCAGAGCAGCGTGCAGCCCAACAGCCAGTCACTTGGCAATACACTTTGCAATGCGGATATCTGTGGACAGCGCAGCATGGAACAGAGCGGAAATCTAATTTTGGGCAGTGTGTTGGTGTGGAAGAGTGGCTGGAGAGGGTGGGGGAGTGAGAAATGGGTCAAATACCGTATTTGTTTAGGTGGAAGAAGGCCATGATTTGAGCATTTGTCCACAGACATACCAGCCACTGATCTCACTACCGCGTGTATTTTATTATGCTCTGATGTGGTTACCAGACATTTGGTCGAAAAAAATTGGTCGACCAGACAAATGGTCGAACCAATTTGGTCGAAAACCAAATGGTCGAATTTATTTTTTTTTATTTTCACCTTTTTTTTTTTGGGGGGGGGGTCCCCCCAACCCCCTTTTTTTTCTAAAAACCCATTTTTGTAAAAAACGAAAACCCGAAAAATAAATATATAATTGAAAAAAAAATTCGACCATTTGGTTTTCGACCAAATTGCGTCGACCAAATGTCATTCGACCAGTTTTAGGTCGACCAAATGTCTGGACACCCTCTGATGTATTGGTTTTGGGTAGTTAGTCGAGTATGGGGTGGAGAGGGCATGCATTGAAGAGTTTGTGCATTGGCTGCAAGTACTGTCTTAGGATGTCAAGTGAAGTGGATAGGGTTTGAGGTGGTTGTGCTATGTTTGTGGGTTGTGGTCAGTTGGCAGGTGTTTGCTTTCATGGGTGTGTTATGCTGCAGCCTTTGGCCATGCACCCAAGACTCTAGGCCCTGGCCACAACCGCCGCAGCATAAGACACCCATGCAAGCAACCATTTTGACTGTGGTATGTGGGCTGCATAGGGGGTATGTTTTCAAAGGTTTGTGTACTGGTTTCCAGTAGTGTAATAGTATTTATAGGACAGTGGACATGGTGTTTGGTAGTTGGATTGTGCTCAGAATGTTGGTACTTAAGACTCTAGGCATTTTGGGTTGTAGTTAGTGGTCAGGTGTTTGCTTGCATGGGTGTGTTATGTTGCGGTGGTTGTGACTCCAATCATTGTATACTTATTGTTTGCTTTGTTGAGGCTGTATGCAGTGTTCTGGCCAAGCCATGCACCCAAGACTGTAGGCCCTGGCCACAACCACCGCAGCATAAAACACCCATGCAAGCAAACATTTTGGGTTGTGGTCAGTGGGCAGGTGTTTGCTTACATGGGTGTGTTATGTTGCAATGTTTGTGACTCCGATCATTGTATACTTACTGTTTGCTTTGTTGAGACTGTATGCAGTTTTTTCATGGTATGGGAAATTGGAGCAGACATTGTTTTTTCATTATCTGTGATAAAAGAAAAGATCACATGTTAGTGTAAGTAGTTTGTAATGAGTTATTGCATTGCATAGTAGACATTTCTGTACTTGGTCGACCCTCATAGTTAGTACTTTACAAGCACTATGCTTCAAACCAGTGTACTGTGCAATTTGCACAGTTCCTGTGTTTGTTCGTAAAATCATTGGGTCTGTGGGAAAAAAAATCCATGCAGGATTAAAAAACCCTTTCTACGTTATGGTACAATATTTTTCGGTGGTTGGTTTCAGTAGGAGGAATTGAATAGGTGTATGGTTTTTGGTTTGGAAGTGGTGGTACTATTGTTGCAATTATATACCAGTTGGCGTATTCTAATTGTTTATTTCTTGTTGCATTTTAGCAGTATTCATTTATCTGTTAGGTTGTTGCAGAATTTTGGGGCAGTTAGATACCTGTTGGTGTATTCTAACTGTTTATTTCTTGTTGCATTTTAGCAGTATTCATTTATCTGTTTGGCTGTTGTAGAATTTTGGGGCAGTTAGATACCTGTTGGCGAATTCTACTTGTTGATAGTTTTGAAGCTGTTGAGGGTATTTTTGTATGTAACAAGGGTTGCAGGGTTTCCTTAGACAAATTTATATTGCAGTTTTCTGGTTGTAGTTAGTTGGCATATTCTAACTGTTTATAGTTTTTCACTGTTAGATAGCTGTTGTCTTATTCTATTAGTTTATGGATTTAAAGGTTATTGAGGACATTTTGTAGATGTTCATACTCCGATTAGTGAATACATTTTGAGTTTCATAATATTTAGTAAGCATTTACAAGATTTGCTGGTAATCTCTGTTTTAGACCAGACAAATGGTCGAACCAATTTGGTCGAAAACCAAATGGTCGAATTTATTTTTTTTTATTTTCACCTTTTTTTTTTTTGGGGGGGGGGTCCCCCCAACCCCCTTTTTTTTCTAAAAACCCATTTTTGTAAAAAACGAAAACCCGAAAAATAAATATATAATTGAAAAAAAAATTCGACCATTTGGTTTTCGACCAAATTGCGTCGACCAAATGTCATTCGACCAGTTTTAGGTCGACCAAATGTCTGGACACCCTCTGATGTATTGGTTTTGGGTAGTTAGTCGAGTATGGGGTGGAGAGGGCATGCATTGAAGAGTTTGTGCATTGGCTGCAAGTACTGTCTTAGGATGTCAAGTGAAGTGGATAGGGTTTGAGGTGGTTGTGCTATGTTTGTGGGTTGTGGTCAGTTGGCAGGTGTTTGCTTTCATGGGTGTGTTATGCTGCAGCCTTTGGCCATGCACCCAAGACTCTAGGCCCTGGCCACAACCGCCGCAGCATAAGACACCCATGCAAGCAACCATTTTGACTGTGGTATGTGGGCTGCATAGGGGGTATGTTTTCAAAGGTTTGTGTACTGGTTTCCAGTAGTGTAATAGTATTTATAGGACAGTGGACATGGTGTTTGGTAGTTGGATTGTGCTCAGAATGTTGGTACTTAAGACTCTAGGCATTTTGGGTTGTAGTTAGTGGTCAGGTGTTTGCTTGCATGGGTGTGTTATGTTGCGGTGGTTGTGACTCCAATCATTGTATACTTATTGTTTGCTTTGTTGAGGCTGTATGCAGTGTTCTGGCCAAGCCATGCACCAAAGACTGTAGGCCCTGGCCACAACCACCGCAGCATAAAACACCCATGCAAGCAAACATTTTGGGTTGTGGTCAGTGGGCAGGTGTTTGCTTACATGGGTGTGTTATGTTGCAATGTTTGTGACTCCGATCATTGTATACTTACTGTTTGCTTTGTTGAGACTGTATGCAGTTTTTTCATGGTATGGGAAATTGGAGCAGACATTGTTTTTTCATTATCTGTGATAAAAGAAAAGATCACATGTTAGTGTAAGTAGTTTGTAATGAGTTATTGCATTGCATAGTAGACATTTCTGTACTTGGTCGACCCTCATAGTTAGTACTTTACAAGCACTATGCTTCAAACCAGTGTACTGTGCAATTTGCACAGTTCCTGTGTTTGTTCGTAAAATCATTGGGTCTGTGGGAAAAAAAATCCATGCAGGATTAAAAAACCCTTTCTACGTTATGGTACAATATTTTTCGGTGGTTGGTTTCAGTAGGAGGAATTGAATAGGTGTATGGTTTTTGGTTTGGAAGTGGTGGTACTATTGTTGCAATTATATACCAGTTGGCGTATTCTAATTGTTTATTTCTTGTTGCATTTTAGCAGTATTCATTTATCTGTTTGGCTGTTGTAGAATTTTGGGGCAGTTAGATACCTGTTGGCGAATTCTACTTGTTGATAGTTTTGAAGCTGTTGAGGGTATTTTTGTATGTAACAAGGGTTGCAGGGTTTCCTTAGACAAATTTATATTGCAGTTTTCTGGTTGTAGTTAGTTGGCATATTCTAACTGTTTATAGTTTTTCACTGTTAGATAGCTGTTGTCTTATTCTATTAGTTTATGGATTTAAAGGTTATTGAGGACATTTTGTAGATGTTCATACTCCGATTAGTGAATACATTTTGGGTTTCATAATATTTAGTAAGCATTTACAAGATTTGCTGGTAATCTCTGTTTTAGAGTAATGGAAGTGTCATTACATTCGAACCATCCACATTTCTTTTTTTATGTATGCAGTGTAGTGACCTGCTGCATTGGTTGTGGCTCCTGTGTGGTAGATTATGCCAAATGTTGTGAAGGTTTTCTTACCAAGTGATACTTGTCCATGTGTGAATCCAGTCAGCTTGCAGTTGTTTTTGGTACCATCTGCATTTTAATGCAAAAGCATTACTATTACGTATTCACTATGTAACTGTATTTGTGAGGTGGAATGATTATCAGAATTGCAAGTGTTCATTAGGGACTTGTTCCTGTGCCACATGGCTGCAGAGAGTGCATGTATATTTCCACATGTATGAAATCTGGAAGATTTCATTTATAGGTATGTTTTTGTTTTCCAGTACTTGTAGTAAGTACATTAGAAATTCTTGTGGATCTTCTTGTGTGTTTATAGTGAATCTGACCATTCCAGCACAGTAGTCCAATTCTTGCCTTATTCTGGAAATACTGTATGTGTTGTCAGGATTGTTGATTGCATTTCCGTGAAGGACTAACATTTGCAAACATAATTGGTCTGTCCCGTTTAAGTAAAGGTTTTCAACAATTGGTGGCAATTGGAATAGAATATTGATTGCTACATTTGCATAGCAATTTACACCAGTTGTATTTGAAAATTTGAATTGACCCGACAGTTCTGTGTCTAAGTCATTTGTTGGAAGTGTGCGTTGTTTCTTTGAAGAGGTAGTTGGTTTTGTTTGTGCAGTAGATTCTTCTTTGGTTGTAGTCATTGATGAAGTATTAGCTTCTTTTAATTTCTTTGGAGGTATTGTTATGAGATCCTGTATAATTTGAGTCTGAACTAGTTTTCTTTTACAAACTTTAGCTTTTTGAGGAACAGGATAGGTTTTGAGATGGGGTGCGTAGAGTGCACGTAGTCTATTGTATTGTACAATGCAAGGCATATCAGCGTTTACTTTACTTGCATCAAAGTTGACTAGAAATAGTCCTTCAAGTGTACATAGGCGTGATAGTGCTACATAGCTCAGGCCTTCTTTAAACACTGTGCTGCCAATATCTATCAATGCTTGATCTAGGGTAAGACCTTTTGATTTATGAATGGTGACTGCGTATGCTAGAGGTAGAGAAAATTGTTCTCTGCGTACATACATGTCTTTGAAAAGAAGGAATAGGACTTTAACTTCTGACAGTTTTGTCAAAGTGAATATTGACAAACGAAATGTTGTTGTCACGTGGGTATGTTTGAAAGCCAACAACTTTACCAAGTGCTGCATTGACTAGATCTTGCTCCACGTCAAGGTTACGTTTGAGCATTACTGTACAGTTTAAAGATAATTTTAATATTTTCTCTAAACCAGCTGTGTTAGAGATATTCTAAGGTATTTAGGCATGCTGTGGCTTGTTCACACATGGGTAGTATATAGTGTCATACCGTGTACGTACAGTTTGTCTGTGGGGCAAATTTGAACTATTGGTTGCATTTCTTTTTTTCAACATTGTTTCATTGAATTGTGCACAGATTGCAAGAGTTGGCATCAAAGACATACAGTTTACATTTTTGTGTGATAATTGTTCCATGACATCAGTAGCACATGAGTTATGGCCTTAGAGTGCATGGATGTGCCTGATATTTGATACAGATTGTGCTTCCTTAGATAGTAAACCAACTCTAATACTTTTTAAAATGTTGGCGTAGGTGAGGTCTGCCGACTGATGCATGTTTTCAGTCAATTCTTTGTATTGCAAATGTTGCCAAAGATTGACATTTCCTATGCTGTCAAGAGTTTCACAGCATAGTTTGTGCCCTAAGGTTTTAAAAATAGGTTCACCTTTAACTGGTGTAATTGAAGAAGATCTCCGAAAACAATAATGTGTTTTCCTCGAAAGAGTTCTTCGTAGTCTGTTTTGAGGGCCTCTTGTAATCTGAGATGAATCAAAGCCAACATTAGGCTGGAGACCATGCTCACCTCACCTATTAGCAGCATTTTCGTTTGTTTCAAAACTCTGAACAGTTCCATTGCAGCTTATGGAGAAAGTTTGTAGTAGTCTAATTTGTTTTGGTCTTCTACTAGAAGGAATAGTAATCGGTGTAAAGTGACACCGCCTATGTTTTAAGAAGAGAAATGGACTGTAATGGCACACCCTAGTAGAAAGAATATAGATAAGTCTCTAGGGAATTTGTTAAAGAAAGTGAAGAGAAGAGAAGTAAGTAGTTTTGAGGTGCAGAGGAGAGAGAAACAACCTTGACACCTAGGTTGTATAGAACAATGAGAGAAACAGCTAAATTCCCAACTTGGGAACTCACGTCCCCTGCACACTTTTATGTGTCTAGAATACCAGACCAGTAATTAATTAATGATATAAACAGTAAAACACATGTTATTTCCAAAGGGAATTCAAGTTATCTAGGTTTGCAAAGACAAATTGTTCAAAAAATAGGCTTTCAATCAGATGAGGTCACAAGAACCAATCTTCATTTTATTCGTAATATTGAAGCTGTGGAAGGCCCAATGTGTTTCGAGTGATTCAACACTCTTCATCAGGGACAGATCAAGTTTCTAAAAAAGATATGTACAATCATATTTACATGAATATTTTAACATCATATTCAAATCCAATCGTTTTTTATGAAAACAAAATTTCAGTCATCATGGAAAGCACTCTAGTGAAAAAAACATTTCTACGTGCAACGAGTACTAATTGCTCTTACAATCATGGAACAGAACCCATTGTTTAATGAGAATCGTGTCATCTCTAATTAGTCTACTTAAACATGATGCGCGTAAAAACCACTGTAAGATATTTAGTGTTTTAACAATTGCTCATAGTAATTCCGAGAGAGAGCTAGATCTAATGTGATGCTAGTTAGCAACAAGTATATTGAACTACAGAAACTAACCTTGTGATTAATTATAGTAAAAGGAATGTCCGCAAACGGAGAAAAGGTCTCCGGATTACTCGGGAAATCGAGCTGCCTGAAAACTCGGGAAATCAAGATGCAGAGTTTGTGAGATTACATCCAATCTGTAAAGAGAGGAGGGGAATAAACCATAAGAATCGTGGCTATCAAGTTATGATTATCTACCACCCACCGGGGTGTAAAAAAGGAAACTTACAGTTGTCAGCGAGGAAAATGACACCAAATGATTTCATAGGCTGGATGATGTGTCAAGGGTCATCTTGGCCGGGAAAGTATATCTATAAAGATACCCAGGCTTGTGAGGTCTGAGTGATGAGGCCAGGCCCTATGTAAAATAAAAGTTAGGAAACAAAGTAAGAAAGGAAGCTGTCAAACAAATGTGGAATGTTAGGTGAGTAAGCTGTTAAAGTGCCGCCTCCAAGAGAATTCTATGAAGCTTACCTTAACCCGACGACGCTGCAGCATGGAAACAGGAAGACCAGAGTACATCCTATTCCATCCTTAGCGCCGTCGGAGAATTTATGACAAATCCGACCATGACGTCATCACGCGCATGCGCGCGCGACGTCACTGCCATGATCCCCATAGGAATCAATTAAAAATATAGTCCAAGGTGCAATACCTATTAAATTAGGCATTTCCAAAAACGAATGGTGATGTTACCCATTGATGTTAATACAGTGTAAAGCACATCGTTAGTGGAAGGTGTCCGTTTACATGTCTGATGTCATCACATTAGCGCGTGAGTGACATCACATGTAAACAAAGAGGTGATTGCTTCAGGTAGCGCGGCCATAGTAATTCAATAGTGCACATTTTAGAATTACTGAGCAATGTCAGGAACAACACACAGTAGTATAATGGTGTTTTTGTGCTTGTACATCCTAATAGGGGAGAGCTGCAAAGATGCTCGAGTGTATGTTTATTGCTGTTTGCATATTAAGGCCAATTGAGACGATGATGATTAGTCAACAGTACGTGTGTGTGCCATATCACTGGATGACAGTGCAAATGGTCACAAATATATGGGAGTGATGGAATCCTAATAGGAAATTACAAAGGTTACAGAGCAAAAAGGAATATTCGAGAAAACTAGATAAGAGCAGTATGCACTTAAGAAAATCAAGAAATTAAAGGCTCATGGTAAGGGGAACATTTAGTACTCTCTAGATGAGAATCATGTACATATAGTATATAGAGGCCCATGCCGGTAAGACGATATATACGATACTAAATCATGATTAAGGACTGTGTGAACAGTCCATTCTGCCATTAGTATATATAAAGTAAAAATAGAAAACGCTCTCCGAAGAGTATTGCCATAACCTGTTGCTATCTGACTAAGTGTGGAAGTGCTCAGACGAGAGTGACTGATGAAGAATGATACAGAAAGCATCAGTCATAAATTATGTTTGTAAATAAACAATTTGTACAAGGAAATTACCATCTTAACACTTTTAAACATTGTGAGAATGTCCATGTCTAGCCAAGATCTATAATTGGCTGGTGGTGGTGAAAACTACTTCCATAACACTTTCATAGCATGAGAGACATCATTTACATCAGTATCCCTTAATGACATATTTAACTGCCCAACCTTGGTTCACATTCTAATGTTTTAGATGATGTCATTATAGGAATTCCCTCAAAAAAGGCCATTTTCAAGATAACCCAGTGAAAAATAGAAGAGGGAGATAAAGACAGTATTGAAAGGGGCCCTTAGGGGTCCCTCGCGATATGGAAACAAGGCAATAACCATACACGAAAGGATGCGCCAGACACAAGGTTCAAATTCCCAATGCTAGGGTTTATTGCAAGCAAAATAGTTCCAATTGGCCAACTGTGGTCTCACGCCCCGCGATGTGTATTCTCTAGACCTCGAGGGACGCAAGAGAGCAAATTACGTACATCAGTTACATATATACAAAATGCATATCATACAATCAGCTATGTCATGTTTAACACCCCCCTTTTATTGAGTTTCTTTGAACTCGGGATGATGATGGACATTTCCGACGAGTATGACAATTATGACACTTTTGATGTCTATTCTAGTAACAATGTGCAATTTAGAAAGTGCAGAGGCATCTTCTAGTTGTTGAACAGAACACAGTGCTTCTGTTCTTGGAAGCAAGCTGCACACGGGGGAAGAGTCACATTCCAAGCTTTGCTATCTATTCGTGTCCTGGGAGCCGACACGCTCTAAAGGGCTTTGTGAAGGGGGGCCGTAAGAAGAGCATAATTCAAGCCTTTAGCTGCTTTATTCTAACATATTCTACCACAGTAGGAGACTGGCTGGCAGCTGTGAAATGATTAAATGCCCTGCAGCTCTCCCTCAAGGCTACAGAGAGGGGGCATGGGCATTCCTTTCTGGGCTGCTCATGAGGAGTTTCAACGAACTCCTCAGTCCCGCGGCCTTGCCCTTTCATATTCAGACAACAATGTTAACAGTTGAGCAGAGTAAGCAGAATTTGCAAGAATTGCAAGCTGCAAAGCTGCAAAGCAGTTTAGACAGAAAGCAATGAGCACAAGCAAAATGGCGATTCTTGCTACGTTTAAAATGGCCGCTTGTTGGTCAAGCATAGCAGTCTGTATTTCTATAATTCTGTGCATAAGACGGTTGGCCTTCGGCCATCAAGATACGTCTATCATCCAAATGAAGGGTATTCATTTTTCCAAATTGACAAACCCTCCTTTTGTCCGTATGCCAAATGTCTTATTCATTCATTGTATCCTCCTCTGATGAGGATAAGTCTGGGGTATCTATGTCTGAACCTTTCATGCTATCATAAGCATCATCTTCATCATGAATGTCTATAGCCATGAATTGTTTTACTGTTTTTGTTTCATCAGTGTCTCTTATTTCGGCCATGTGTTTGTTTTCCTCTCGACACCATGTGCATACATCCCTTAGTACATCCCTCAGATATCTCAGTGCAAACTAATGTAGGCATTGTATGCAACAGCAACATGTTATGAATATACCAAGTACCACCACCAGTATCGAAATTAGCTTCCATCCCCAGGACCGCAATAGTCCCCAAAACCAGGATCCTATCCCCCAACCCCCTTCTTCAGTAGAGAGTGTGGAACTTAGGACATGTAATTTCCGGATTGCTTTAAATATCGTAGGGGAGTAATCATCTATAAACACACAGCATGCAGTTTGCAAACTCCCCCACGATCAACTAATATTATATCAAGAGCCATTCTGTTTTGTAGTGCCATTAGCCTAATTCCTTTTTCTTCCAACATCATTTTGTATAAGATATCCGTTATTGTATCTATTGTATTTTTTAGTATTCTGGACAGTTTCCTTATGTTATAGGAATTATCTATTGGGGCCAAGAATGGTATAAACGATGTGGCTACATCCATTGCTATCATTCCATCTTCGCTACTCCTTAAGGTTCTACCTTTTAATCGCCTCACTACTTCTGCAGTTTCTAAGAGGAACACTCCTGGGAATAGTAGACCCAAGTAACACGTACCTCCCCAGTTTCTAGGTAACCATGGATATGCTTTTTCCCGCATATAAAGTAAACAGGGTCCCCTACGTACACGCGTTCTAGTTCGTGCTTTAAAACCACTGTGTTCAGGCAGCTGCTAAACGTTCCTACTTTATAGGAACCTTTTTTCTTTAAACATAGGGGAGCAGTTTTTGGGCTGTAATCCACTGTATAGGCAGGGGGCACAGCATCTTTATTCCATTCATCCCTTATTCGAAATGTCAGTACTGATGTTTCTTCTGCTGGCGGGGTCGGTCTATTCTGCCTATGTAATCAATCTAGTCTTGTTGTCTTTCGTGTATTTTTCCTCATGGGATCTGGTGAAAACACGTGAGCTTTGTGGAATATGGAACAACCCACAGTTCTCATGATCACTTCCTCAAATTCATTCATATTGGTCTCATCTAGCTGACCCGTATTACTCTTGTTCCATTTCCCAAAGAACATTGCACTCAACGATACTTCACATGAATAAACCAATGATAACGGTTGTACATACCAGCCTATCCCTTTCCCACCGTGCTGTGGTAAATGGGCACAAACCCAGCAATCTTTTTTCTTTAAAACCGCATGGGTCATGTTCATGATGAGCAACAATGTCCATATCCTTCTCTATGTCTTTCTTCCATTGGGGACACAAAGTACCAGTGATTACATGAACCAGGCTTTCAGTAGCTGCTTTTAGCAAAAGTGTTTCTAATGGGTGCGCGGACTCCAGGAACCATAGTGTAATAGCTATTATTGTTGGTACTACCATACTTAGAGAACACAGGACCAATGTCCAAATCAGTACCTTATTCCTTTTACCATGCTTTTTTCCTAAATTTACAGTCTCTAAAACTATCATCTTTTCAGCAGGGGTGCAGGAGGAGGCTGAAACCGGTCTTGATTTGTTCTTCATCGTCCTTCTTCTTGCTGGCAAAGTTCGTCGCAAATGTCTCTCGTTCTTGATGCCAAAAGTTCAATGAAAATGTCACAGTTCAATTCTGCCAGCCCTTTCACAGCGTAGATCACTTATCCCTTCCGAGCAAGATTAGTTGTTCTTTCTCCCAGTGCATCCAGCTTGTCCCACTCTGGCTTAGGACACATGTACTCTATCAGCCTTAGTACTTATGTGCGTCCAGCTTGTCCTGCTCTGGCTCCTGACACATGTACTTTATTATAAGCGCACCGAGGAGCCGTGAGTCTTGAATTGTCCGACTTGCACAACTCTCACACTTCTCTCCTCTATGCCCCTGGTTCCTACTCCGTCCGTGAGTGGAACCAAAGGCAAAAGAAAAACACCAAAGATTTGTGGATCACTTTGCCTGTCGAGGCCGCAAATTATACCGTTTCACTCCTGGTATTGTATGATCCGTGAATAGTGCCGTTGCACTTCCAGTATCAGGCTCAGTGTCAGCCTGCGGCACAATGATGGGTAGCGATGAGCGCCGTGGCACTGATGTAGTTTCTTTCTCTGGCCTTGGTGCGTTTGCAGAAGCTGGTGGGCGCCAAAGGGGTACACGCGTTGTTTCTGCTCGTGTTTGCAATGCAGAGTTCTCAGGCTCTGTTTCGAGTTTCACTTCTCGCTTAGACTTGTTTCAACTTTCACTTTTCGCTCAGGCTGATGCTGTGGCAGTGGACTGGCAACAGTTTCTTTCGTTTCCGAGACCGTTTCCTTTCTCTGGTCGTTGGAAGTTGTCAGCAGTCCTGGGAATCTTTTGGCATGTGTCGCATGGATCCAAGCCTTGCGACCGTCCACTCGAATGGCCGTCTGTGCCGTCAAAAGTACTTGGTAGGGGCCGCGTCACCTGGGTGCTAATGATGTCTTCCGTTGAAAGTTTTTAATCAGGACCCAGCTTCCAGGCTCCAGCGCGTGCCCCGGTCCGGTGTATCGCACTGGTAACGCCTCCTGCAACTGCTGATGAATCAAACGCAACTTCTGCATTAAAAGGCCACAGTACGTGCTTAACACAGGATGCTCGACCTCACATAATCTTTTGGGCTGCGGTGCGCACCATACATTTGCCGGTCTCCCCATTATAATTTCATAGGGGGAGAGCACAGTTTTAGCCTGCACAGACGTGCGCATGCACAATAGCGCTAGGGGTAATGCATCCACCCAACTCAACTTGCTCCCAGCACAGATTTTAGCTATCTTTGACTTTAAGATACCGTTATGTCTTTCAACAAGTCTGGCAGAACTGGGATGCCTGGAGCTGTGGAATCGCTTGTCAATCTGCAGACCTGCACAAATCTGTAGTACTACTACGCCCACAAAGTGTGGGCCGTTATCTGACCACAGGACACGGGGCAGCCCGAACCGGGAGAAATACTCCTTCAACATTACTTTTACCGTTGACTTGGCAGTACAGTCTTTTAAAGGATATGCCTCCACCGACTTGCTAAATGCACAAATCACCACTAACACATATTTGTAGTTCTGGCACCTTTCCATTTCTATGAAATCAAAATGGATCACCTCGAATGGCATAGAGGGTGGGCCAAAACTACCTACTGGAGTCACGGTTCCCTTCCCTACATTGTGTTGCAGGCACGTAATACAATTCTGCACTAGCCTTTCTGCATTCTTTTTTATGTGCTCATTTTTCCATACTGTGGATAAATCTGTACCATCTTCTTCGCGCAAATGTGGGTAGGGCTATGCGCCATTGTATCCATTGCGGTTACGTAACAATTTGGCAACATCCAGTTCTTGGTCTCTTTGTCCACCCAACATCCTTCCAAATCTAACTCAGCAGAGCCCTCAGCCCACCCCTGAATCTCTTCGGTCGTGGCCTCAGCCTGCATTTCTTTGACTGTGGCAACTCCATTCTCTATCATACAAGGTACTTCCTCAGTCTGTACTGTCATCATTTTATTTCCCAAATCAGTAGCTGTTTGTTTCGCAATCCTGTCTGCAAATGCGTTTCCCTCTCCCACTTTACATGTTACTTTTTTATGCGCCTCGCATTTTACTATAGCTAGGCGCTTTGGAAACGTGAGTGCAGACAACAATCGTACAATCAAAGGCCCATGCTGAATCCTGGCCCCATGTGATGTCAAGAAACCCCTCTCAGCCCAGAGTCAACCAAAGTTGTGAACCACCCCGAATGCGTACTGACTGTCAGTATATATGTTTACATTCAAATTTTCAGAGAGTTCACAGGCTCGGGTCAGTGCTATTATTTCTGCGGCTTGTGCCGAATTGTAGGGGATTCTTCTGCTTTCTACAACACTGTCTAGGGTAGTAATTGCATATGCGGCAGTTGATGTGCCATCAGGTAATTTAAAACAAGAGCCGTCACAAAACAACTCCCCATCCGGCTCTTTTTGTGGGGTGTCACTCAAATCAACTCTTCCCTTTGTCTCTTCTTCAGTGACCATTAAACAATCATGGGGCGGTGATTCGTTGTCACCAATTTCTGCTATGGGCAGTTGCATTAATTCTGCAGGATTCAATGCGCTACACCTCATAATTTGGATGTGGGGTGCAAACAAGATGAGCTCATATCTTGTTAATCTAGCAGAGGTGAGGTGTTGCGTCTGTGTTCTGTTTAATAGAACGTCTATGGCATGTGGCACCATCAGAATTAAAGTATGCAACAATACCATTCCTTCCGTTTGTTTCACTGACGCAGCAGCCACTGCAACAGATCGCAAACATCGTGGTAGTGCGCGCGCAACAGGGTCCAGCGCGGAAGAATAATAGCCGCATGGCCTATTTCTTCCACCTTGTTCCTGTGTCAAAACCGCCAATGCACATCCTTCACTCTCGCTCACAAATAGTCTAAATATTTTCTTGTAGTTTGGTGTGCCTAAAACTGGCGCGGAACATAATGCAACTTTCAATTGTTCAAACGCTTTCTGACATTCCTCATCCCACTGTAAAGGCATCACTGCATCCTTTTTAGTTAATTTTATCATCGGCTTCACAATCAACGCAAAATTACTGATCCACTGCCGACAATAAGAGGCCATGCCTATTACAGCTCTCACTCCTTTTTGAGTTTTTGGAATAGGCATACTAGAAATACTTTCTATGCGTTCTGGTGTTAATCTTCTCCCTTCTTTCAAAAGTAGGTAACCCAAATAAGACACTTCCTTTTGATTATACTGGAATTTCTTCAAATTTGCCTTGTGACCATGGGTTGCTAGGTGTGTCAATAGTTATATAATACTTTCTTTGCAGATCTCCTTTGTGTCAGCAGCTAGTAACAAGTCATCTATGTACTGCAAGAATGCGCAACCTGTTGGTAGTTCTAGCATTTCTAGCTGTTCCTTTAGTGCTCTGCTGTAAATGCTCGGGCTTTCTGTGTATCCTTGTGGAATGCGTGTGAATGTGAATGATCGACCTCCTAGAGTGAACGCGAACAGATATCTACTGCTTTTATCCACTGGAATGCTAAAGAACGCGTTCTTCAAATCAACTACACTAAAGTATTCTGCAGTGGCCGGTATCATTGTCAGTATTGTTGTGACATCTGGGACCAAAGGGAATTGTGGGTCTACCACTTTGTTCAATGCGCGCAGATCAATTATGAAACGATATGGTACTTCGTTGCCTCCTTTCTTGTAAACTGGAAGAATCGGGCTGTTGCACGTGCTACCTGCAATTTCTTCAACCACCCCCAATCTCACCAGGTCAGTAACAATACTCTTTAATCCCTTCTCACCTTCAACAGAAATTTTATACTGGGGAATTCGTGGTAATGTAACACCTTCTTTCAAAGTTATTTTTGCTGGCTCTATTTTCAAGCATCCTACATCGTTATCATGCATTGCCCACAGACAGGTTGGTACTCTACTTAGCTCTTCTGGTAACGCTTTTGACATAAATTCCGTCACCGGTGCATCGTGAGGCCAAATCATGAGGTACACCCCATCTGCCGTACAATGTATAACTGCCCCCAATTTTCTCAACAAGTTTAATCCTAGCAAGTTCTCCCCACAATTTTCTGTCAGAAGAAATGGACACTGTTCCGTAAATGGTCCTATTGTAATTGGGACAGCTTTGGACACAGGGTTAATTACTGGTGTACCTGCGAACCCTACAGAAACACTCTTTTGCCCCGACAGTGGGATCTCCGGAACCAAGTGGTGGTCTATCGAACACTTTTGTGCCCCTGTATCTACAAGGAAATGGTGCTCCTTATTCCCGACTCTCATTTCTACGTAGAGTCCTCTCTGATTCACGGGAATAGACATTGGTTCCGACCCCTGCCGTGGGCTGTCCTATTGCGAAAATAACACATCGTCCGATGTGTAGTCACCGCTGCTGCTATAATATGTGTTTGGCTGTGTACCAAAGATATTCCCATTTCCCCCTCGGTGTCCTCCACTCTGATCATTTCTCTGTTGGCCCTGCCCGCCCTGATTTTGGTTCGGAACACTTTGGTTCAATGCCTGGTTCTGTTGAGCTTGGTTTTGACCATAGGATTGGTTTTGATTACCTCCATTGGTATATCCCTGCTGCTGCATGCTATTTCTGCTTGGGCCATTTGACCCCTGATGTCCTCTATGAGGCCTTCTCTGGCCAAACCCACCTCTATTCTGTAGGTGTGGGCATTGCGCTCGCCAGTGTCCTTCCTCTTTACAGTACGCACATTGATTTAATCCCAATGACACCCCGTGCATATTATTCAAATTTCCCCTGTCTTGTGCATTTCCTCTACCTCTATTGTATCCAAATACCTGCTGCAGTAACACCCCTACCATCGTTCGCATTGCTTCTTTTCTCATCTCCAATGGGTACCCATTACACATCTCACTTACTTCCTCCACTGACGTTCTTTTGTTCGACATCCATCGCATTGTTTCCCCCACCCATGTCTGCAATCTTTGTTTATCACCTATTTGTCCCGGTGCCGGCAAATGCTTTGCACCACCTGGAAAAACTGTCGGCCACGATTTTTGCATATACAACCTCGACGCCTCCTTTCTACCTTTCTTAATACACTCATGACTATATTCAGGTGTAGCAAACATTTCAGCATATCTATCTTCCATTTCATTTTTCAGTTCAATGAGTTTGTACACATGTCTCTTACATCTTCATCTCTTTGCTCACTGCGTGCTAACTTATTCAAATCTAACAATCGTTGTGGCGGTAAATTCCCAAGTAACTTTTTCCATTCTCCCACCAAAAATGTCCCCATGTATTCCAACACTACCTGTCTCTCGTTGCTTCTTCTGTACCCATATAATGAGGCCAATGCTGCCGCCCCATCATTTCCTTCTATGTACTTTTCTGCCTCTTGCTGTAATTCAACCTTTCTTTCTTTGCTGATCGCGCTGCGAGTTACCCGTCCAAATCCTGTTCCTTCAGCCCCACCTCTCGCCTCCCCGGTCTCAATTTCGACTTCGGGAGGGGCGGATGGTGCTGAATCTGTCTCTGGAGCGGGAGGTGCGGATGCGACAAGTGACACAGGTGGCATCTATGAAGGGCCCTGCTGGGTGCTGGGAAATTGCGCGTCTGCGGTCTGCGCTTGTGGAAGGGCTCGAGCTGTGCGTGGGGCGTGGGTTAATGCTTGCGTGAGGGGAAGTGCTTAGGCTGGGGCAGGGGGTATGAGAGCTACTGGTTGGGCCTGCACAGTCACTACTGGCGTGTTTGGTTTCAATCCTGGTTTTAGGCCTCGACCCGTATGGGTTAACAAATGTTCCATTAATTCGTCTGCTATGTGTAGTTCCTGCTGCGGGTATATTCCTTCTATGTTCATTTGCTCACGTCTCCCTTCCCGTCTTAGACTTGCCGTCCACTCCTCCTCCTCCTTTTCTTCTGCTACCTCAAGCTTCGATTTGTGCCTACATGAATGCTTCTCTCTACTCCTAAATCGGAGCATTGCTTCCCTCCTCCAATCTTTGATAGTCTCAAAAGCTGCGGGTCGCGCTTTTTCCCTTATCAACACCCTTTCTAAGTTATCTATCCTCGCAATCTCAAAGCTACCATTAATCGGCCACTGATAGTCCTGCTGCTTTCTAGTTTACCTATGCCAAATTTCACAAAATATTATCGCACCCACACCATATTTTGCATACATGTCATAAGCCGGCGTTCCCCCAGGCGGTGCACTTTGGCCATTTTCCAAGGACTGTCTACCGCAGCGGAAAAGTCCCGCTAAAGTGGACAGTACTTCAGGCATGTTTTTAACCTTCCCCTTGGTTAACCAACCTTACTCTGGATGTTTGAATTTGCAAAATCAACACTACCAATAATCAGGGTTTCGTTTGAATCGGGGAATGACTCACCTGATAAAACAAGTCGCCTGTGTCCTGACGTAACCTCTCCCAACGTCGTGTCTGTGCTTCTCTGGCTTCTGCCTCGTTTCGGGACCCTCGCCTCCTTTGCCCTCTAGCCTGGTACGTCGATCAGGGATCAAATGTGTGCAGATCTGCGGAAGGAATCTCTCCTCACTTCTACAGGGCGCCCCATACACCTCTTGATCCCGGCTCGATCGTCCCGTCCTCGCTGTTCTCCGCCTTTACTCCGTTACAACGTCTACGAAGGGGCAAGTGGGGGAGGGTCCCTATTCGGATGCCATCTTGAAAGGGGCCCTTAGGGGTCCCTCGCGATATGGAAACAAGGCAATAACCATACACGAAAGGATGCGCCAGACACAAGGTTCAAATTCCCAATGCTAGGGTTTATTGCAAGCAAAATAGTCCCAATTGGCCAACTGTGGTCTCACGCCCCGCGACGTGTATTCTCTAGACCTCGAGGGACGCAAGAGAGTGAATTACGTACATCAGTTACATATATACAAAATGCATATCATACAATCAGCTATGTCATGTTTAACACCCCCCTTTTATTGCGTTTCTTTGAACTCGGGATGATGATGGACATTTCCGACGAGTATGACAATTATGACACTTTCGATGTCTATTCTATTAACAATGTGCAATTTAGAAAGTGCGGAGGCATCTTCTAGTTGTTGAACAGAACACGGTGCTTCTGTTCTTGGAAGCAAGCTGCACACGGGGGAAGAGTCACATTCCAATCTTTGCTATCTATGAGGTGCTATTCTTGTCCTGGGAGCCGACACGCTCTAAAGGGTTTTGTGAAGGGGGGCCGTAAGAAGAGCATAATTCAAGCCTTTAGCTGCTTTATTCTAACATATTCTACCACAGTATGAGACTGGCTGGCATCTGTGAAATGATTAAATGCCCTGCAGCTCTCCCTCAAGGCTACAGAGAGGGAGCGTGGGCATTCCTTTCTGGGCTGCTCATGAGGAGTTTCAACGAACTCCTCAGTCCCGCGGCCTTGCCCTTTCCTATTCAGACAACAATGTTAACAGTTGAGCAGAGTAAGCAGACTTCGCAAGAATTGCAAGCTGCAAAGCAGTTTAGACAGAAAGCAATGAGCAATGGTTAACAAGCAAAATGGCGATTCTTGCTACGTTTAAAATGGCCGCTTGTTGGTCAAGCATAGCAGTCTGTATTTCTATAATTCTGTGCATAAGACGGTTGGCCTTCGGCCATCAAGATACGTCTATCATCCAAATGAAGGGTATTCATTTTTCCAGATTGACAGTATCACTATTAGTCTGATGATTTTGAGTTTAGATAAAAGGACCCAATGTTACGCTCACCTGGTTCCCACAGGGGCGTCGATCAAACCCGGACTGCTGCGGTTTTCACCAACGTGATGCATAGTGAAGAGATGACAGTCTGGACTGGCCCGCCTAATCTTGTCTGCTGGACTCATAGAAGTATTCTCCTCCAAGTGGAGAAAGGGATTTAGCCACCCGTGGACTTTAGTGATGGCCCCCCAACTGTTCTCGTTCTCCCCACTAATCACCTCCGATATCCCCTCTTGGTAACCTCACCTTATGTTTTTAAATGATGAGCTCTTCATCCTGCATGGCATGCAGGGGCGCGTAGATACCAGTTACTTCACTGGTTTGAAGGTACTGGAGGAGTTCCGGAGGAATATTGACTCCAGTGTCTATAAAGTTCAAAGAGTTCAATATGTCCGATGTTCACTCTTGTTCCATTCCCTCGTTAGGTTGCAGCTGGGTCCAAAAGAATATTGCCTGGAGGCAGCTGATGGCGTTCAGGTAAGAGTCTGTATTACCAAACACTGTCCGGTAAAAGTTGCATGAGTTTAACTTGCTGTTTTCTCTCCCTTTATAGGTGCGGCATAGAAAGATGTGGTGAATTAAAGGACAATACCTCCGGTGGTAAAGCAGGTAAGCCTATGGTGGCAAAGAGATTGTCTTTGTCGGTTTTCTCGGCTCACCTTGTTATTCCTTTTGTTTTCCCCCCAGGTGCTGGGTTTCGACGAAGAAAATGATGGAGGCAGCGCCGAGTTGAAAGATGCGGTGGACTGGTGAGTATAACGCGGCGCTGCTGCTGGCAAAGCAACGCGTGCTGAAATAATGTCCTTTCCAGGCTCGGAGATGTGCTGGGTCCGGAATCAGGTAAGGAATCAAATAATGTGCGTGATGTAACCTCTTCTCCTTTCTTTTCCTTTTGTCTAGGAGCTCCAGATTTGAGGCGGGCGTGGCAGAAGACTGGATGCTGACTTGCAGACACGGTGCGCGTTACGCTGCTGGATGCAGAATAAAACGAAGCATGAGCTGCTGTTCGGGCGTGGTTTAAATAGCCTGCAAAGTAGTCCCAGGTAAGAAGTTCCCCAGAACCACACCCGAGCAAAAAATAGTCCCTGTAATAAAATAGTCCGATCCAGGCCTCACGTTGGCTTGGACTCATTTGCAGCATGGTCTGCATAAGGTAAGTAAAGTCTATGAGCCTGGCGCCTATGGCGCCAGGACTGATTTCTATGATGAGCCTGGCGCCTAAGGCACCAGGACTGAATCCAAACAGCCCCCAGCCGGGGCTGTTGGGGTTTTAATGCGTATCTGGATGCCTGCTCCCGGGGCTAATGGACTCGATCCGGATGCCCGGGGGTAGGCATCATGACAGCACTCCCCTCCAAGGCCCCTCCTAAAGTTGTTCTTCCCCTTGGCCCTGGCTTGTCTGGGAAGTCCCGATGGAATTTTTTCACCAATCGAGGAGCATGAACGTGGTCACTAGGTTCCCATGACCTTTCTTGTGGTCCGTAACCCTTCCAGTCGATTAAATAAAAAAGTCTTTATTTAACCATTTTAGAGTCCAGGATGTTTTTTACCTCAAATTCAGGTTCTCCATCGATTAGGATGGGGTCAGGTGGTTTGGTTAATCTTGTCCCGGGTTGAACTGGTTTTAGAAGTGAAACATGAAAGACAGGATGAATCCGCATATTAGAGGGTAATTCTAATTTGACGGCCACCGGGTTGATAATGGCCTTAGTGGTGCAAGGTCCCAAATATCTAGGATTAAAAGTCTGAGTTCCTTTCAGAAGTATATGTCTTGTAGCCAGCCAAACTTGGTCTCCGATTCGATATGGTGGGGTCTCACTTCTATGTTGATCAGCATTTTTCTTGTATTTCTCTTTTGCTTGTTTCAAATGTTTTGTTGCCTCTTTAAAAGCTTGTGTAACAGTAGAATGCAGATGAGCTACTGCCGGCATTTCTAAATGCTGAGGCGAATCGAGTTCTGAGGTTCGAGGATGATGTTCATGTATGGTATAAAAGGGGCTTTGTCCGGTTCCTGAATGTACAGAGTTATTGTATGCGTATTCAGAAATCCATAAAATGTCCTTCCAATTACTTTCGGTTTGGTGGAGCATACAACCTAGGTATTGTTCAAGAGTCTGGTTGGTTCTCTCCGTCTGACCATCGGTTTGGGGATGGTAACTGGTTGATAACCTTACGTCGATTTGTGCCAATTGACAACACTTCTGCCAGAATTGCGAAATGAACTGACTACCTCGGTCAGAGATCAATACGGAAGGAAATCCTTGTATTCGAACAATATTTTCGAGAAATTCCTTAGCCAAGATTGAAGCAGAAGGTAATCCTTCTAAAGGAATAAAGTGGGCCACCTTGGAAAAAAGATCCACAATAACTATAATGGTGTTGAATCCATTAGATGGCTGTAGATCTGTAATAAAGTCTAAAGACAAAGGGGGTCATTCCGAGTAGGGCGATAAGGGTTAACGGTCACTGGTAACAAGACCGGTGCCATTAAACCCTTACCGCCCTATTCCGAGTTCCCTTTGCGGGTTGGTACTTAACGCCTGCTTTTTGCAGGCATTAAAAAACCAACCCGCAAAGGGACCTAGGAGCAAATTACGGCACCGTAATTTACGGTGCCGTAATTAGCACCTTCCCCATTCCCATTGAGCCCTATGGGGCAAAAATGGGAATGGGGAAGGGCCCATGGTGAATGGGGAATTACCGACCCCGCCAACCTTGGAATGGGGCGGTAATTCCGACATTCACCATGGCGGAGTCAGAAAAATAACGGCGTCAACCAAGGCGCTAACAGCGCCTTGGTTAACGCCAGGATCGGAATGAGGCCATAGTGTGCCATGGTGTGGGTGGAATATCTAAAGGTTGTAAAAGACCAGCTGGTTTCTTCTTTTGACTTTTGTTCTGGGCGCAGATGCCACAAGACAATATAAATGACTTTACATCTTTTCGCCAGGTGGGCCACCAGAATTGTCTTTTAATTTTAGCTTCAGTTTTTGCAATACCTGGGTGCCCTTCCATCAGAGCTTCATGGTAATTGGAGATGACTTGTTCTTGCAGTTCCTTGTGTGGTAGAAATAGACGCCCTTGATAGTAAGGTAGGTCATTGACAACTGAATAATCTGGGCCCTTTTTAACCCAGTCCTGCAGGGCTACTGAATCGAAAAGTTGTTTTATCTTTAAATGAATATCTTCTAAGGTCTGTAGAGTAGTTATCCCAAGAATTCTTTGTTCAGGAAATATAGGCACCGGTTCCAGGTTCGAATATGCTTCTCCCATCCCAATTCGGGATAAAGCGCCTGCCTTACCATTCTTACAACCTGGTTGATAGGTGATCACGAAATCGAATTCGGCAAGGAATAAGGCCCATCGAAGTTGACGCGATGATTGGGCCTTGGCTGTTTTTAAATACTGCAAGTTCCTGTGATCGGTGATTACAGTAATGGTATGCCTTGCACCGAGAAGATAATGCCGCCAAGCCTTGAAGGCGGATTTGATGGCTACCAACTCTTTATCGGTAACCGCATAGTTTAATTCGGGGGCCGCACATTTTCTGGACCAAAATGCTACTGGATGAAGTTGACCGGTTTCCAGATCCTTCTGGGACAGGACAGCCCCCATGGCTAAACTGGATGCATCGGTTTCAACTATGTATGGGAGCTCGGGGTGTGGATGCTTTAAGACAGGTGCCGACGTGAATTTCAATTTCAGTTCTTGGAAGGCTTTTTCAGCCTCTTCGGTCCACAAGAAGCGTTTGTTTTTTCGCAAAAGTGCTGTGATGGGGTGTACAACATATGAGACGTCAGGAATAAATCTGCGGTAGAAATTAGCAAATCCAACCATGCTTTGCACCCCTTTAACTGAACTGGGTGATGGCCACTTGAGAATTGCGTCCACCTTTCGAGAGTCCATTCGGACTCCTTTTGGAGTCAGGATAAATCCAAGGAATTCAACTTCTGTAGCATGAAAAACACATTTTTCCAATTTTGCATATAACTTGTGCTGGCATAGTTTCTCAAGAACTGCACGAACGTGCTTAACATGGTCTGATTCTGAGGAGGAGTACACTAGAATATCGTCTATGTATACGACAACACAGACGTCAATGAGTTCACGAAGGACATCGTTCATAAAATACTGGAAGGCTGCTGGTGCATTGCACAACCCGAAGGGCATCACCTGATATTCAAATAATCCTTACTTGGTGCGAAAAGCGGTCTTCCATTCGTCGCCCTTCTTTACACGTACCAGATGATATGCCCCTCAGAGATCTAATTTAGTGTAGATGTAAGCATCCTTTAGTTGGTCTAGTAGTTCGGGGATCAGAGGCAATGGATATCGGTTCTTCACCGTGATCTGGTTTAATGCGCGGTAGTCTCTGCACGTTCTGAGGTCACCTTTCTGACCTCAGAACGTGCATAGAGGTCACGAAGAATAAAGCTGAAGATGCGGGGGACTTAGATGGACGAATGAACCCATTATCAAGGTATTGGTCCAAGTATTGTCGTAGGTGATGGTTTTCGGATTCCGTAAGGGCGTAGATCCTACTGCATGGAGGTTGTGCACCGGGTATGAGGTCAATTTGACAATCGTATGATCTATGAGGTGGTAAGGTGTTTGCCTGTTCTTTTTGGAAAACATCCTGGAATTCTTGATATTCCTGAGGTAACTGCATGACTGGATTAGCGACTGTGGCCAGGCTTTTGTTCAAGGTTTTTTCCGGGTAACAGGTGTGTGCACACTCCGGGAAGGTTACTCTCTTCTCTCGCCAATCAATACAAGGATTATGTGTTTCCAACCAAGGTATCCCCAGTATTATTTGGAACTGCTGGGCTTTGATTAAGTCAAACACAATAGTCTCTCGATGCCCATCTTGACCCAACAGTATCATCTCTGTGGTGGAATGAGTTACAGGCCCAGAGGCAATTTCAGTTCCATCGACTGTGGTGATAACATCCAAAGTGGTCATTTTGCAGAGAGGTAGATTCATCCTAGAAGCCAATTCGTGGTCCACATAGTTTCCTACGGCCCCGCTATCAATGTATGCCCTAACTGCGTGCATACGTGATGGCTGCCTTGGATCAATAAGGACCATTGGTATGATTAGGTGCGAGGTCTGAGTGTCCTTCTTTAAGCTCGGCAAGCGGACCTCTACGCTTTTCGGGGGTGGTCATTTCCCGAATCAGGCTCTGTTTGATTTCTATCAGCTACTCCGACTACTTTCTTGGATGGTTTTATAGGGCAATCCCGTAGAAAATGTCCTGAGGCCCCACAGTACAGACACAACTGCATCTGTCTTCTCCTTTTTCTTTCTTTTTGAGTTAAGGGTCCCTTAACCAACCCCCGATCTGCATTGGTTCTGATGCATCTGTTCCTTTGGGAGTAACATTGGGTTTAACCAATACCCGATTCTCGAACTTAGCTCGATCAGCTTTTCTAATCTGAAGTTGGTGGTCTAGCTGGACCTCTAAGTCTATATATTTTGCGCAATCCTGAGGTGGGTTCACAACTTGGGCCAAAACATCTTTGAGTTCACCCCGAAGTCCACGATGAAATAATGTAATTCGCTTTACCTCTGGCCATCCTGTTTCCACCACCAACCTATTGAAGGTTGCGATATAAGTTAGCAGGTCCTGGTTTCCTTGTCGTAGGGATAGAAGTTCGTTATCCAGGGCCTGTCCCTGTGAATGTCTGGCGAATAGTCTTTCCATGCTCAATTGAAAACCCTGAAAATCCCGAAGAAGAGGGTCATCCTGGTTGACTAATGGAATTGACCAATCCGCTGCGCTGCCACTAAGGTATGACAGTACAAAGGCTACTTTGGCTTGGTCTTTTGGAAAAGCTCCTGGTCTGCATAAAAAGTGCAAGCGGCATTGGTTCATGAACACGGCAAACCTTTTCGGGTCCCCAGCAAAGCGTTTGGTGGAGCTAAAGGAATGCTCCCTGGGAGAACCACTTGCACAGGGCTGCTCGATGAAACGGAGGTTGAATTCCCCCCAAGTCCAGGTAGTGGTGTTTTCCCGGCTTGGTTTTGCAGCAGTTGTATGGCAAGATCATCAGTGCGCTCCTTTGAAACAATCAGTTCTCTCCTGAGGCCATTAGTTTCTTGGTGCACGGAGTGCACTTCTGCCCTAAATTCTCCTAACAATTGGGCTAGTTGGTCGGTTTCTGAGGTCTCCATTACGCCCGGGTGGGGATTTGTAGATAGGCTTCGTGTTCTGTTACGCTCACCTGGTTCCCACAGGGGCGTCGATCGGACCATGACAGCTGCGGTCTCCACCAACGTGATGCGTAGTGAAGAGATGACAGTCTGGACTGGCCCGCCTAATCTTGTCTGCTGGACTCGTAGAAGTATTCTCCTGCAGGTGGAGAAAGGGATTTAGCCACCTGTGGACTTTAGTGATGCCCCCCCCCAACTGTTCTCGTTCTCCCCACTAATCACCTCTGATATCCCCGCTTGGTAACCTCACCTTATGTTTTTAAATGATGAGCTCTTCATCCTGCATGGCATGCAGGGGCGCGTAGATACCAGTTACTTCACTGGTTTGAAGGTACTGGAGGAGTTCCGGAGGAATATTGACTCCAGTGTCTATAAAGTTCAAAGAGTTCAATATGTCTGATGTTCACTCTTGTTCCATTCCCTCGTTAGGTTGCAGCTGGGTCCAAAAGAATATTGCCTGGAGGCAGCTGATGGCGTTCAGGTAAGAGTCTGTATTACCAAACACTGTCCGGTAAAAGTTGCATGAGTTTAACTTGCTGTTTTCTCTCCCTTTATAGGTACAGCATAGAAAGATGCAACGAATTAAAGGATAATACCTCCGGTGGTAAAGCAGGTAAGCCTATGGTGGCAAAGAGATTGTCTTTGTCGGTTTTCTCGGCTCACCTTGTTATTCCTTTTGTTTTCCCCCTAGGTGCGGGGTTTCTACGAAGAAAATGATGGAGGCAGCGCCGAGTTGAAAGATGCGGTGGACTGGTGAGTATAACGCGGCGCTGCTGCTGGCGAAGCGACGCGTGCTGAAATAATGTCCTTTCCAGGCTCGGAGATGTGCTGGGTCCGGAATCAGGTAAGGAATCAAATAATGTCCGTGATCCAACCTCTTCTCCTTTCTTTTCCTTTTGTCTAGGAGCTCCGGGTTCGAGGCGGGCGTGGCAGAAGACTGGATGCTGACTTGCAGACACGGTGAGCGTTACGCTGCTGGATGCAGAATAACACGAAGCATGTGCTGCTGTTCGGGCGTGGTTTAAATAGCCTGCAAAGTAGTCCCAGGTAAGAAGTTCCCCAGAACCACACCCAAGTAAAAAATAGTCCCTGTAATAAAATCGTCCCATCCAGGCCTCACGTTGGCTTGGACTCATTTGCAGCATGGTCTGCACAAGGTAAGTAAAGTCTATGAGCCTGGCGCCAATGGCGCCAGGACTGATTTCTGTGATGAGCCTGGCACCTAAGGCGCCAGGACTGAATCCAAACAGCCCCCAGCCGGGGCTGTTGGGATTTTAATGAGTATCTGGATGCCTGCTCCCGGGGCTGATAGACTTGATCTGGATGCCCGGGGGTAGGCATCATGACACCCAAGTAATAATCTTCATTCAAGCCAAGAGGTGACATAGCATCTAATTTATGTATCCAGTAAAGTTCTTTTTAGGCAAGGATTTATTTTTGGTAGATCTCCTCCCCTTGGGAGGGGGTGGACTACATCCAATATTGCAAACCACATCTGTGCGATGTTGTGGTTGTTGTCATACCCACTAATTCGAGCAACTTGTTTGAAGAGGAAATCAATCTATTTAAGCTAATAAGGAAAATGGAGCTCAAGATCTTCTTTGACAACCTAGGTAATATCACCCCAGCAAAAGAACACGAGTACCTTGAGATGAAGAACCAGAGCACTTTTCATCTACAAATCAACAATCCACTGGTCAACTTATTTAAATAAAAAACTACACGCGACTTAAGGAGGATTAAATACAAAAATATTCAGAGACATCAACTCAAAATAATCAAGGATCTAGCAGATGATAATTCCCTTACAATCAAAAAGGCGGACAAAGGGGGAGCCCTAGTACTCATGGATACGACTCTATACAACACAGGTTGTCTTAAACTATTGAATGACAGACAAACTTACCTTCCACTTGACAATGATCCAACTAACAACATAAGGACTGTGCTCAAACAGGCGGTTGAGAAAGCCAGCTCAATGGATTGGATATCTGAAAAAACTGAAGAATTTCTGATCAAAACAAATCGAATGACTCCTGTCTTCTATGGATTACCAAAAATCTACAAAAATTCCAAAGATCCTCCATTCAGACCGATTGTCGCTGGCACAGACAGCATCTTTCAACCGTTGGCTGTATATCTCGATACCGCACTCCAACCCTTGGTACAGAAAATACCAACATATCCTAAGGATACTACACACTTTCTCCAGATAATTAACAACTTGAGGATTAACTTTACGGACCCCCTAATATTTTCTATGGACGTAAGCAGTCCATACACTTCAATTCCTCATGACAAAGGTATAGCTGCCCTTGAATGATTTCTCTTAAATCACGATGACATACGAATTCAGAAAACTTTCACAATCAAACTCATTAATCTAATATTATACAACAACAACTTCATATTTTGTGAGCAATATTATTTACAGATCTCGGGGACCTCTATGGGCTCTGTTGTGGCCCCCTCTTACGCAAATATCTTTATGTTCCACTTCAAGAAAACCCATGTTCATGACCACCCTCACTGGAAAAACAAGATATTCTGTTGGAAAAGATACATTGATGACGTCTTTGGCATCTGGAACGGCACTGAACACGAACTCATTGACTTTTGGCAATACATCAATCAATACAATCCACAAATAAAATTCACTATTGAAATTGGAAGACCACATGTGAACTTTTTAGATGTGACAGTGGAATGGAATAATATGGAACTGGTGACATCTATGTTTAGGAAACCAACGGATGTAAACAACTCCTTACACTTCAATAGCTTCCATCCAAGACATCTTAAGGATAACCTTCCCTATAGTCAACCCTTACGTGCCAAGCGGATCACCTCTAACACAGCAAGACTGCAAACAGAGTTCGACACAATGCGATCAAGATTCTTGGAAAGAGGATTTCCTGAGGAAGTAGTGAGGAAAGCTATCACAAGGACAGAAAGTAACCCTTGTGAAAAATTATGAACTATACAACCAACACAGACTAAATTCAACCTCATTTACACACTGAGGTACTCGGCACAGAGCTTCCAGGTAAAAAAGATCATTACCAAGAACTGGGACCTCATCAAATCAGATCCAAACCTTAATCGCCTTTTCCCATCTCCCTCGATGCTGGCGTACAAAAGAGGGAGGAATTTTAGAGACACTCTTATCAAAGCAGAAAGACCCAGAAAATTGACCCAAAGAACACTCACGAAGCAAAAGAATCGTACTTTCCCTGCCTTAACTGTCAACATTGCTCCAACATCTTAAAAGGGAACCACATCAGGCATCCAAACAATGGAAAGAAGATCCCCCTTAAAAACTACCCCACCTGTGACTCCAAAAATGTAATTTACACCATCAGTTTCCCATGTGGGAACTACTATGTGGGGAAAACAAGCAGAAGAGCAAAGGAAAGGTGGACAGAGCACAAGTCACAGATTAGAACCAAAAACCTTAAATCACTGGTATTCCGCCACTTTCGTGACAACAACCACAACATTGCACAGATGCGGTTTGCAATATTGGATGTAGTCCACCCCCTCCCAAGGGGAAGAGATCTACCAAAAATAAATCCTTGCCCAAAAAGAACTTTACTGGATACATAAATTAGATGCTATGTCTCCTCTTGGCTTGAATGAAGATTATTACTTGGGTCCTTTTATCTAAACTCAAAATCATCAGACTACTAGTGATACTGTCTTTATCTCCCTCTTCTATTTTTCACTGGGTTATCTTGAAAATGGCCTTTTTTGAGGGAATTCCTATAATGACATTGTCTAAACCATTAGAATGTGAACCAAGGTTGGGCAATTAAATATGTCATTAAGGGATACTGATGTAAATGATGTCTCTCATGCTATGATAGTGTTATGGAAGTAGTTTTCACCACCACCAGCCAATTATAGATCTTGGCTAGACATGGGCATTCTCACAATGTTTAAAAGTGTTAAGATGGTAATTTCCTTGTACAAATTGTTTATTTACAAACATAATTTATGACTGATGCTTTCTGTATCATTCTTCATCAGTCACTCTCGTCTGAGCACTTCCACACTTAGTCAGATAACAACAGCTTATGGCAATACTCTTCGGAGAGCTTTTTCTATTTTTACTTTATATATACTGATGGCAGAATGGACTGTTCACATAGTCCTTAATCATGATTTAGTGTCCTATATATCGTCTTAACGGCATGGGCCTCTACATACTATATGTACATGATTCTCATCTAGAGAGTACTAAATGTTCCCCTTACCATGAGCAACCTCTCTTTAATTTCTTATTTTTCTTAAGTGCATACTGCTTTTATCTAGTTTCCTTGAATATTCCTTTTTGCTCTGTAACCTTTGTAATTTTCTATTAGCATTCCATCACTCCCGTATATTTGTGACCATTTGCACTGTCACTCAGTGATATGGCACACACACGTACTGTTGACTAATCATCATCGTCTCAATTGGCCTTAATATGCAAACAGCAATAAACATACACTCGAGCATCTTTGCAGCTCTCCCCTATTAGGATGTACAAGCATGAAAATGCCATTTTACTAATGTGTGTTGTTCCTGACATTGCTCAGTAATTCTAAAATGTGCACTATTGAATTACTATGGCCGCGCTACCTGAAGCAATCACCTCTTTGTTTACATGTGATGTCACTCACGCGCTAACGTGATGACATCAGACATGTAAACGGACACCTTCCACTAACGATGTGCTTTACACTGTATTAACATCAATGGGTAACATCACCATTCATTTTTGGAAATGCCTAATTTAATAGGTATTGCACCATGGACTACATTTTTAATTGATTCCTATGGGGATCACAGCAGTGACGTCGCGCGTGCATGCGCATGATGACGCCATTGTCGGATTCGTCATAAATTCTCTGACGGCGCTAAGGATGGAATAGGATGTTCTCTGGTCTTCCTGTTTCCATGCTGCAGCGTCGTCAGGTTAAGGTAAGCTTCATAGAATTCTCTTGGAGGCGACACTTTAATAGCTTACTCACCTAACATTCCACATTTGTTTGACCGCTTCCTTTCTTACTTTGTTTCCTAACTTTTACATAGAGCCTGGCCTCATCACTCAGACCTCACAAGCCTGGGTATCTTTATAGATATACTTTCCCGGCCAAGATGACCCGTGACACATCATCCAGCCTATGAAATCATTTGGTGTCATTTTCCTCGCTGACAACTGTAAGTTTTCTTTTTACACCCCGGTGGGTGGTAGATAATCATAACTTGATAGCCACGATTCTTATGGTTTATTCCCCTCCTCTCTTTACAGATTGGATGTAATCTCACAAACTCTGCATCTTGATTTCCCGAGTTTTCAGGCAGCTCGATTTCCCGAGTAATCCGGTGACCTTTTCTCCGTTTGCTGACATTCCTTTTACTATAATTAATCACAAGGTTAGTTTCTGTAGTTCAATATACTTGTTGTTAACTAGCATCACATTAGATCTAGCTCTCTCTCGGAATTACTATGAGCAATTGGTAAAACACTAAATATCTTACAGTGGTTTTTATGCGCATCATGTTTAAGTAGACCAATTAGAGATGACAAGATTCTCATTAAACAATGGGTTCTGTTCCATGATTGTAAGGGCAATTAGTACTCGTTGCATGTAGAAATGTTTTTTTCACTAGAGTGCTTTCCATGATGACTGAAATTTTGTTTTCATAAAAAACAATTGGATTTGAATATGATGTTAAAATATTCATGTAAATATGATTGTACATATCTTTTTTAGAAACTTGATCTGCCCCTGATGAGGAGTGTTGAATCACTCGAAACGCGCTGGGCCTTCCACAGATTCAACATTACGAATAAAATGAAGATTGGTTCTTGTGACCTCATCTGATTGAAAGCCTATTTTTTGAAGAATATGTCTTTGCAAACCTAGATAACTTGAATTCCCTTTGGAAATAACATGTGTTTTACTGTTTATATCATTAATTAATTACTGGTCTGGTATTCCGCACACATAAAAGTGTGCAGGGGACGTGAGTTCCCAAGTTGGGAACTTAGCTGTTTCTCTCAGCGTGTATGTTGTAGGCATCTTAACCTGTGGGGGCAGTTACAACAGCTGACAGTTTGTTGTTTGTGAATTGTTGGAGGAACTTGCTGATGATTTTTTATTAAGAATGTTTTCCCTGAACTAGCTTGACCACTCACATATAGCAGTATAGGTTTATAGTCTTGACAGGTACAAGTTTTAGTTTCATGCTGCATACCATGTTCAATTTGTTTTGTTATTTCTAGGAAAATGCTACGCTGTTCATTGTTTAATTGTGATTTGAGTATAGCAAAGTCTTCTGTAGACCCTTCATACTGGTACATAGTGTTTTCTACTTCAGTCATGGCTAATTCAGCCTCATTTGCTATGAGTGGCTTGGGGGTTTCAGTTGTACAGTGATAGACAACTAAATTATTATATGAGTTCATATTGCTATGTGTTCTACTACTATGTCTTTATTGTTTGCAAAGGACCTGTACCTCCGAATAAAAAATAAAACTGTTAAAAAAAAGTTTTAAAAAAAGATCCAAACCCCCCACCAGAACATTCTCCACACACCACCCAAGGGGGCTGGGGGGAGGGAATGTTGGGACTGTTATTGACAATGTTTGTTCAATTGAAATGTCAATAAAACATATGTTTTAAAAAAAAAAGCATTATTCTGGTGTAATCCCATCCAGCTATAGATGCACGATCCAAGGGGCCATGAACTCACTTTTATTTAAATAGCCTTTTTTGAGAGTTCTTCCCAAGACATTGGTGCTTCGAAGTGAACCTGCTTTTCTGTTAAAGGTAACATATAAATTCCACAGGTCTCAGGATGTTGTTCTACTGATTTTTCACCCACATTCCTCATCACTGGAGGAGAAAAGATGCCATGCTCTGGGCGGCTAGTGTATCTAAATCCAAGACAACCCAGTATTTTTTTGATTAAATCAATCTACATTGTACTCACTGGGTACAGCAAATTCATGATATGATATGATGAAGATATTCAGAAAATTGAAGGAGCTCACTCACATGTTTTAAGGCAAATTGGATTAGAACACTTTCTAAGTGTTCATTTATTTATGCCCTTTTGGAAGTTGTACATATTTAACTCTTACCTGTAGGCTAGTGCTAGCTCTCTTGTTAAGATTGCTTTTCCCTTTTTGACCTTCTAGAGAATGGAAATGTTTTCCTTTCCTGAACGATTACATTGAAAGTGTGTCCAGCGTAGGATTATCTGCTAGCCAGTCCACCACAAATTGCAGCTGGCCCGCTATGTAATAGAGCTCAAAGTTTGGGATCCTGATGTCTCCTTCCTCATATGGCCTGTGCAGTATTGACAAAGCTATCCTATTCCTCCCATGTAGCCACAGAAACCCTCTACAAATGCTGTCCAGTGTCTTGAAAAAAGGTTTTGGTATGTAGAACGGGACATTGACGAAGACGTGTAGCAGCCTAGGGAGTACCACCATTTTCAGCAGGGCTGCCCTCCCCATCATCGATAGTGGCAACTTAGCCCAGAACTTCATTGAGCTTATGATGCCCCCTAGGGCATTAAGCGTGTTGTGTGTGTGTTCTTTCGCTGGCTCATGATATAGGTTGACCCCCAGGTACCTAAACGTGGATGTTTTCCACTGCAGGGCCAGAATAGTCAGCGCCTTCAGCTCTGTCCTGTGCCACCCCGCTATTGGAAACAGGGCTGATTTGTCTGCGCTGATTGTGATCCACGACAGATTCAAAAATAGTGCTAAGGCCTCCAGTAATAACTATAGGTTGTCTTCAGGATTCTGGATATATAGCAACGTATCATAAGCATACAGCGATATCAGATATCTGATCCCATATATCTCAATACCTGCCTCTATGTATTCCACTGTGAAGTACTGTGCTATGGGTTCCATGGAAAGGATGTAAAGCAACGGGACAGTGGACAGCCTTGTCTTGTTCCTTTTTCCAATTCCCATGCTACCGAAATTCTCCTGCCCGTTTTCACCCGTGCCATCGGTTTTGTTGTCATGCACCGGGGTAGCTGGCGTCTTTAGAATAGTTGGCGGTTCGGCCGCCATTAGCTGTTCCAATATGTTTTCCAAAGGCGCTGGTGCCAGTCTAGTGTTTTTAGCTATGGCCACCGTCGTGAACCATAACAACCTTCGAGTTCCAGTGGTCGGCGCGTTGCAACCTGACTTCTCTTTCGTGCGGTCTTTGGGTTAGTTGCGCTAGTTTTCCATTGTTTGCCTTGCCTCCCCCCCTTCCTCTTCTGTGCCTGCCATGTGTCCTTTACTTTGTTCGCGCTACCTCAGATCTTGTGCTTCACTACTTTCGCCTTTGCCCTCCTCGTTCTTTTATCCTACATTCTTTCTGGTACTTCCACCTTTGGCATTTCTGTGCTTCTCCTTTCTGCCCTTTCCGATCTCCTTTCTTACCTGTATCTACTCTCCCTTTCTTCGGGGTTCTCTCTCCGGATCTCTCCTCTGATGTTCTAGCCTTCCTTTCAGCTTACTCTGGCGTTTCCCTGTTCCTCCTCTCTGCTTTTCTGTCAGCTTCCGTGTCACAATACTCACCAGCCTTGGGTCTGCCGTTCTTGCCTTTTCTGGCCCCCGATTACAAGGATTTTGCTTCTTACCGGAACCACTTTTCCCCGGAACTCAATTGTTCGCAGCAGTCTTCGGATCCTTCAGTACTTCAGAGTTTGTGGGAGCAGAGGAAACACTGGACTTGATTCTAGGGTTCTTTTGTGCCTCAGGCTTTTCTCTTGTCTCGAGAGGGGGTCCGGAGGAAGCTATATCTAAGCTTCCACTGTGGCTTCTTCTCGAGGCAGGCCATACCTGCATAACAAAAAGGAAGGAGCTTGGAGCCGAAAAAAGCAGACGTCAGCAGTAACCAGCAGTTCAGGTGAGGAGGAGGCAGATTCATAAAAAACAAAGGATAAGAGGCACACACGTGACACTTGCATACACCAGTTGGACACACATGATATATGTTTGTCCAAGCCCAAACCTACGGAAAGTCGCAAAGAGCCAGTCCAATCTTATGGAGTCAAACGCCTTCACCGCGGCTGGCGTGGCTATGGCTCCCGGAGTCTCCCAGGATGCCATACTGTCTATCACATGATGTCACCTCCTCAGATTCCAGGCCATGCTTCGGCCTGGCACATAGCCGGTCTGATCCGGGTGTATCAGAGTGTGTATCACTCGCTTCAACTTATTTGCTAGTATAGACGTCAATATCTTGTTATCCTGATTGAGCATTACGAGAGGCCTATATGAGCTGCACTCCGTTGGTGGCTTGTTAGGTTTTAGAAGTGGTATAATAGTGGATTCCCTCAAACTAACAGGGAGGATGCCTGCTTCGTAGGATTCTGTGAAAGTGTTAAGTTAGTGTGGGGTGAGTTCTGATGTATAAAATTCGCTCGGCAGCCCATCTGATCCCGGGGTCTTCCCTGTCTGCAAAGCTGTGATCACGCTTTGTATGTCTTCCAGGGTGATAGACTCCTCGCACCCATCCCTCGGTTCCTGGCTTAGCCTAGGGAGTGCTATCTCCCCCAGCAACTCTTCAAAGTAGTCCCCCGGAATCGGTTCTTGTAGAACTCGTGGAAAGCCTCATTCACCCCAGCCTGGGTGTGGCACACTTCCCCTAGTCTTGTGCGTATCGAGTGGATAGGGCCCTGTTTCTCTTCTTTTGTATACAGCCATGCTAGCAGTCGGTCTGGTTTATCCCCTTCCTTGTACTGCCTCTCCATATATTTTGGGTAATTATGCTTACCCAGCCTCTCCCAGCACTCCATGCATTTCTGTTTGAGCTCCATAACCCCTGCTGTCTCGCCTGGGAGCCTCCCCCGGGACTGCTCCAATTTCCGCAGCTGTTCCTCTCTAGAGACCAGGTCTTTACTGATTGTTGCCTGGATGCCACATGACCCCGCCATTGCTACTCCTCTGATAACTTAATTTAACGCCTCCCAAAAGGTTCCTGCACTTGATACGCTCCCTCCATTGTGTGTGACATAATCTGTAATGCCGTCTTTTAAGCAATCTCGAATGGGGGATCTTTCAGGGATTTGTATCTAAGTCTCCACGTCAGTATTGGGTCTCTTGGGGGCATGTATTGCCACTGTAGGCTGAGTGGGGCATTATCAGACAGAACCCTAACTTTGTATTGTGCGCTTGTAATGAGGTGTGCTAACTCGCGCCCCAGAAAGAAGTCATTTGTTCTTGTGTACACTGTGTGCAGTGCTGATTAATGCGAATAGTATCTAGCATCCAGGTGGAGTACTCTCCAAGCATCCACTAGAGCAAATTAATCTAAGTGCGTCTGTGATGTTCTGGCCGGCGGGGCCGGATTAATGTTTTTAGAGTCAGATCTATCTAAAGACAGATTCCGCGTAATATTAAAATCACCTCCCCATATGATGTTGTCATCCCTATATGGACCATGCCGGTTGTATAGTGAACGGAAGAACGTAGCAGCATTGTGATTAGGAGCATACGTGTTGACCAGGCAAACATCCACATGCTCAAGGAGGCCCTGCACCATCACCATCCTACCCTTGTTGTCAGCTTTAACATGCGTGACCTCAAAGGGCACGGTGGGCGCTACCCAAATCAGGATCCGTCTGGCGTAGGCAGAGTACGGGAACCAAATACTCGCCCCCTCCATTTGTTCGCTAACAGTGTTTGTTTTTCCGCTGTAAGATGAGTTTCCTGCAACAAGGCAATATCCACCTTACATCTCTTCAAGTATGTAATGACCTTATTTCTTTTGACATAAGCATTTAGACCCCTTACATTCAAAGTAAGTACATTTATAGTCCGAGCCATAAGCAAGTGTTCTCATCTGCCATAGCATCTGCATCCATGTCTTACGCAGCAGATGCTTCCCCATTCTACATATGCGGTTATTCAGACAAAATGACCATTCTACTACTTCTCAACACACTGCATCCAGGCAAACCCCAACCCCTTGTAACTGCCCAAACAACAAACAGCAGCCCAGCATCCTTGTCCTCGCTCGGGCATATCCGCTTCTTGCATTCGCCCCCAGTAGGCCTACTCTGGGCTGGTGCTCAGCGGGTGGGCACAAAAACAAGCACCCTTAATAAATGGAACTCGGAAGGCGTGGCAACCCCAGCCATAAGTCTGGTCTCACTCAAGAGATGCAAAGTGTTGGCAGTTAATATCCCGCCATTTGAATGAGGATTCCATTCTTGTAAAGCTTCAATTCGATGTATCTCCTCTAAGTAATGAACCGTCCCCTTCGCAGGGGTTCTTTTTGTCTGAGTGCCCAACAGTCTTCAAAAGATGCAATGGCAGCAAGCAGAGCCATCAGCACATCCGGCTGATCCTGCAACCAGTCCAGACTCCAGATACTTCGAGCTTCCCTTGTGCCTCTCACGATCATCTGCTCCATTTTCTTTGCCGGGTCCTATCTTTTCCCTGTCCATCCATGCTTGCCCCTCATCCAGGAGGTCAAAGAACAGGGCCCTGTTCTTGCGTATGATTTTCAGGTGGGCTGGGTAGATCAGCATATATTTCAGGCCCACTGCACGGAGCCTAGCTCTAGCCACAAAGAATTGTTCTCTTTTCTTCTGCACCTGGAAGGTGTAGTCAGGATAGACTGCTAGATCGGCCGATGCTCTCTTCAGTATCCCGCCCTGTCTGGAGAAGGCTAGTATTCTCTCCCTGTCCTTATAGTTCAGGACCTTTGTGATTATCGGTCTGGGAGGCACCCTGGGAGGGGAGTGTCTGGTCAGTGCTCTATGAGCCCTCTCGATTGTGTAGCCCTACATAAGATTCCCGGGCCCAATTTCCTGGAGTAGCATGTTCTCAATGTAAGAGGTAGGGTCTGTGCCTTCCTCCCCTTCCGGTAGGCCTACTATGCAGATGTTGTTTCTTCGGGCTCGTCTTCTGCCTCCTTGACCCGGTTTTCCAGCAAGCTGACCTTCTGCTGCAAAACATGGACGTTGGTGTGCATCTCTCGGATCTCCTTCATATGCATTTCCAATGTAGTAGTGCGCTCTGCCAGGCTACGCACATCCTGGCGCAGCAACCCAACATCTATCTGCACTGCCACACTCTGTGTCCAGAGTGTGGTCTTCAAATACGCTATGGCTTGCGACACCTGATTGTGTAGTTCCACGGCCTCACCCCCTTTTGCCTGTGCCAGGACCATGTTATCCGCAGGAGCCTATTGGGCAGCCCTGGCGTAACTATCCATTGTTGACTGGCCCACTTTCAATTTGGCCAATTTGGGAGGCATCCAGTCTGCCTAAGTATCTAGTAGTAGGCTGAAACTATGGTTGATGCAAGGCTCTACTGCAAATACCTAGGCGCAGTTGCAACTGCCGCATCTGGAGCTTTCAGGTTGTGCAAGCTTCAAATGGGGGTCTTTCTTATAGGGCAGTTATCCAAGTCTGGGGGGGTGGGCTATTGTTTTCGTCCATTCCTTTCTCCAGTGCAGCTGCCCTCTGCTTGTCCACTTGTCTCTTACTCCTTGTGCCTTAACCTTCCCCTCAAGCAGCCCCTATGTAACACAGTTTATACGGCTGCAGCAACTGGTCCTGAAAGGCATCAGTTTGGTTAGGGATAGGCAAACACCCAAGCTCCTCAGTCTCTGGATATTGAGTTAATTTTGGGTTGTTCAGTATCCAGTCTCTCTTTGCCAAACTATTCCCCAATCCTTCTCCTGGGGCCTCCTGTTTGTGGGGGCTAGCTGTGGCCAGCCCGTTGGTGTGTTAAAACAGCTCCTTATGGAGCACCAAGGCCCTCTGGCTCTTCCTGCATTCACCGCCCAGCCCAGGTTCTTTTCATGCAGGCCGCCAGCTTCCTGCTCTCTCGTTGGGCACCTGGTGTGTGGGGGGAAGGTGTTAGGTGCTGCTCAGCCCACCAGCTCTTATGTGGGCCGCAGGGCTCAGAGAATGCAGTGTGCGAAAATCACTGCCCGCCCAGGCTCACCAGCATGTGCCCCCGCTTCCCCGACTTCATCCGTATGCTTAATCAGATCAAGGGGGGGGGGCCTAGCGTGACACTTGACTTTGTTCTTCCTTCAGGACTGGGTTTCTCTGGCTGCCCTTGCACTCTTCAATGGGAGTCCACGGCCGCATCTACACCTCATTGGCTATGGCTGATAGTTGTGCATTAATTACAGATACTATTGTTCCACCTAGAGGCTTAGTCTATTGTGCTTCAAACAGCATCGCAGCCAAGATATTTTTTCCACCCATCCCTACTATTTCTAGTGTCATTGTGGACTGTCTCTCGGAAATGCCAATGAGGTTTCTGACAATTTGGCTGCATCTCCTATCCTTCAGCCTGTGCTACAGGCAGAGCCTTTATCGCAAACTGACCTGTCTGGCAATAGGATACTGGGGACAGTCTTGGCACACTCGAACCAGCAGGATATGTGTATGGTTAATTCTGAAGCCCAGTTTATGCCATCAAAACAGGGGATGCATGATGAGTTGATGGATTCTCCAAGTGATAGTTGCCAAAAAAGAATCCTGCGCAATTCTAGTTTTTTGGTCGACTGTGAATCGTTTAACAAATGCTGACCATGAGATGAGTCTCTCTCTGCATTTACTGACTGAGCAAAGGCTAAAAGACATGGCCTATGTGGACAAATGTCTAGATATAATTGGCTCATTGACCAACATGATGGAGGATTTCCAAAAACCAGCCTGTCGCCAAGTCTTTGCCTGTGTTAGATCCTAGCACGGGGGACAGATTTATACGACTAACTTAAGGAGAAATGAACAAGCTGCCCTCCTGTCATGCACCCTTCGGGCCATAGCCCTCATTTGTGCAAACTTCCCTTACCGGCTATGCCTCAGGCTTTTCACCATACAACACAACAGAAAACACACCCATTTGACCACGTTGCCCACCTGCAGCATCGGAGAGATGGAGCGGCACTGCCGGGCTCACGGTCATCATTCCTTCACGTCTGGCGGCTTCCGTGGCGGAAGTGGGCTCCCTTGGCAGGCAGGCACGGGACCCGATCACGTGACAGGATTCCATGGACTCCAAACCGTTATGCATTCCGGTCACGTGACACACGTAACAAGATCACGTGCTCAAACCGGAAATAAAACAGCACATCTCCCGACGAACATTGCTTCTCAGCTGTTTTACTGGCGAGTGGCGTTTCTCTGCATTACGGATGACTATCTTGGCTTTTTGAACTCTGACCGTATCTTGGACTGCCTCGCTTACTCCTTCTGCTAATTTTCGACCACGTGTTTACCTGGCTTTACCTCGGATTGTTGCTTGGATTGTTTTTGGATTTACCCTTGACTCTTTGGATACCTTCGGAAATTACCTGACTTGGACCCTTTTGCTTCCAGGGCTACGCGAGTCTAGTAGCTTTGGTTCATTGACTCTGTCATCCTTGCTACAGGTGCTGCTGGTGGGCTAACTGGTTATTTTCATCCTGTCTCATCTGTCCTACTTACCAGTCCCCCCATAAGGAACAGAAATACATTCAGTTACCCAGTCCTCCATCAGTTCCATCCTCTGCTATTCCAACTGGTAGGTGATTGTGTTTTCTTCGTCACTAAGTACTGTAGAGTGTGTTATTGGCCAATTCTCTTAATCTGCATATTCTTTTGCAGCAGCCACTCGGAGGGCCCGGTGTTCCTGTTCCATCCACCACCTGTGGCTCTAATCCTCAAACAGCGAGTGGATTCTATTCTTCGCTGTTTGTTGCTTAGGGACGGAGGCCCATTTACTCCACGCTACAATCAAGTCTTAAAAAACTGAGAAGCCGTTGGCCTGGAGTATGGATCCCTCCGCCGGAGACCCGGTGGCTGCATTGGTCCAAGCTATTGCTGTGCTCCACTCAGATATGGCAGTGGCCACGGCAGCTGTCGATCAGCGCCTGGACACCATCCAGAGCGAGCATCATGCATTACCTGCAGACCCCGAATTCGGTGATCCCGAACCACAACCAAGCGCTCCCCAACCCGGCCCAGCAGCTCCCACACAGGTCTTTGTCCCGACTCTTTTCCCTTTAGATTCTCCAGAAAAGTTCCAGGGTTACCCCCATAAATTCCGGACATTCCTGAACCAATGCAAGTTAAACTTCCTATGTAGGCCCCAAGTATTACCTGATGCTACCACCAAGGCTGCCTTCCCTTTGTCACACTTAGGGGGTATCGCTGCCAACTGGGCCAATCAACTGCTTGAAAATGACAATCCTGTATGATTTCGATCTCCTGGTTGCCAAAATGACCAAGGTTTTCGACACACAGCACAAAGCACAATCCAGAGATCTAGAGTTTCTTAATTTAACACAGGGCAAGTCCTCTCTCATTGAATACATTACCCGCTATAACCAGTTGGCTGTGGAAACAGCCTGGCCCGAAGACAAAAAGGCGGTAGTGTTCTACAAGGGTTTAAGTGAAAACATGAAAGATGCCTTGGCTGTAGTCCCTTCTTTGCCCGCTCAATACCATGAACTTGTGGATTTAGCATTACAGGTTGATGCCCGCCGTTCTGAACATAAGGCAGAGGCCAGTTTTTGTCCTGCTAAACCGTTCACGGTTAGTGAACCATCGGGAGAGCCTATGCAAATCGGAGGGGTGCATAGCCAATCACGGCCGTCGAGAGGGAACGAAGAAGGTCAGCCAACGCATGCTTTTACTGTGGTCTCAATGGGCACTACGTTAAGGAATGTCCCCGCCGGCCCAAACTAAAAACACTGGGTTTTCCCAAGGCTCGTCCCTAGATCAGGGGGCAGGGACGGGCCAGAATAGAACCCCCACATCACCCGCTTCCACTTATGGCTCCATGAAACCCATTTCTGTACGGGCTATCTTGTTCTTTACGCCTGAAATAATACATGATGTCCACCTAGTCCTTGTTTCCGGAGCAACCGGTAACTATATCGACATTTCCTTAGCAGCCACACTCAAGTTGCCTTTGCAAAATAAAGACCACCCAGAACCTGTGCAAGCGGTGGACGGTACCTCACTCATCTCAGGTTCTATAAGACAACAGACAGTACCCATGACTCTAGTGATCCAAGATACCCATCAGGAAACCATCTCCTTTGATTTAATAACTACACCTCAGTATCGGTTAATCCTAGGTATACCATGGCTGCGTACCCACAATCCTGTTGTGGACTGGACCCTGGGTCGTTTGTATTTTGAGTCTTCCTATTGCCAGTCCACGTGTCTTGCATCTCTAGTCAAGAACGACTCCCCTTCATAAATGCTGGGGGCCATTGCTCGACAAACACTAGACGAACCCTGCCCTATGGATTCTGACCCTCCTCAACACATAGTGGGTGCTACTGCAGAGGGGATACCCTCAAAATACCAAGATTACCGAGAGGTTTTTGACAAAGGATGCGCAGAAGTCCTTCCGTCCCACAGGCCATACGACTGCCCTATAGATCTTTTACCTGCCGCTGTGGTACCATCAGGGAGGATATATTCCCTCTCACCCTCAGAAGATCTGGCTCTCAAGGACTACATACAGAACACACTACGTCTGGGTCATATTCGACCTTCGTTATCACCTGCAGCAAGTCCCATGTTCTTTGTCCCAAAACGAGAAGGGGATGTCCACCTCTGTGTTGACTACAGGAAATGAAATGCCATCACCATCAAAGACCGTTATCGCATACCCTTTATTGGGCCCCTATCAGGGCCGGATTGGCCCCTCTGCCTTTCGGCCCGTGGCCGGGCTGAAATCATCCCTGGGGAGTGGGGGCCGGTTTCTGGCCATACCTGGGCCGGTTTGGCAAAAAAAACTAGAAAAAAATACTTTTTTTCCCCCCTTTTTTTTTCAAAAAGCCTTTCATTCTTCTTAGGTCGATAAGTGAGTACCAACACAGGTTGGGTGATATTGTATGCATTTTTGTCCTATAAAAAAAAGCTTAAGCGTAAGTACTATACAAAAACATATTATCCTTTGGCCTTGGACGTCTGCTTTGATTCACAGCAATTTAGTGTACTTAGGTACAATGCTATTTGATGACACTTCCTGTTTTGTGAAGGGGTGAAATGTTGTGTTTCATCGCTTACCGGGGTGTCACTTTGGGGTGGGGTCAAATAACATCACTTGCGGTGATGTCCTCAGAGGTCAAGGGTTGTGAGGTGAGGGGTGGACCACTTTTTTGAGGTGAGGGGTGGGCCACTTTTTTTGGGGTGACCAGGCCTATTTCTTGTCCCAGTCCGACCCTGGCCCCTATTAGACCGATTGTCTCATGCTTCTGTTTACACCAAGTTGGACCTAAGGGGTGCTTACAACCTAGTGCGGGTATGCAAACGCTATGAATGGAAGACTGCTTTTTGTACCAGGCATGGGTTGTACGAATACATGGTCATGCCATTTGGCCTATGCAACGCACCTGCAACCTTTCAAAGATTCATGAACGACGTCTTTAGTGACATACTAGACACTTTTGTTATTGTCTATCTAGACAATATTCTGATATTCTCCTCTTCCCTGCAAGAACATGTGGCCCATGTACGTGAAGTACTGTCACATCTTCGTACGCATGCCCTCTTTGCCAAACCTGAAAAATGCCTGTTTCATGTAGACCACGTATAGTTCTTGGGCTTCTCTATTACACCAAAGGGTTTGGCCGTGAACACCGCCAAAATACGGGCTGTCTTAGACTGGCCTGTTCCTACCTCTGTAAAGGCCTTACAATCATTTCTTGGTTTCACCAGTTTTTACAGGCGTTTCATATCAGGTTTCTCTTCGATTGCAGCGCCACTTACAGCACTCACTAGTCCCCAGGTCCCTTATGTTTGGACATCTATGCACCAAAAATCATTCAATGCATTAAAAAATGCTTTCACTTCAACGCCTCTCCTACAGCATCCAAACCTGCATCTGCCATTTGTGGTAGAAGCAGATGCTCCCTCGTTTTCCTTGGGTGCTGTTCTTTCCCAGTCCAGCCCTGATACTGGACTCCTACACCCCGTAGCCTTTCATTCTCGCAAATTTACCCCCGCTGAAACACATTATACCGTCACTGAAAAAGAGTTGCTAGCTATAAAGGAGGCTTTCCAGGTAGGGAGGCATCACCTCCTTGCGGCTAGCCATCAAACCACGGTCTACACTGACCATCGGAACCTACAGGACTTGGCTTCCATGAAATGCTCTAACAGCAGACAAGTATGCTGGCATTTGTTTTTCTCTGCATACGATTTTGTTGTCAGACATAGGGCCTCATCACGAGTCTGGCGGTAACCCTTAAATGTGGCGGTAGCGCTATTACCGCCGCATTTAAGGGTCCGCCAGATCATGGCTTTGGCGGATTTCCCCCAGCTCTAAGCTGGGGAGAAATCTGTGGCAAAATTGCCGATTTTCGGTGCGATTACCGCCGGCAGGAAATCCACCGGCAGTAATAGCGCGAATTTTCCCCATTGGGCCCAATGGGGAATGAGGAATTCCCGAATGGGCCCAATGGGGAATGGCCAATAACCCTTCCGCCAAACCCGTGATCCGGCTATGCCTCAGGCTTTACACCATAAAACACAACACACCCATTTGACCACGTTGCCCACCTGCAGCATCAGAGAGAGGGAGCGGCGCTGCCGGGCTCACAGGCACCATTCATTCATGCCTGGCGGCTTCCGTGGCAGAAGTGGGCTCCCTTGGCAGGCAGGCACGGAACCCAATCACGTGACAGGATGATGCATTCCGGTCAGGTGATACACGTAACAAGATCACGTGCTCAAACCGGAAATAAAACAGCACATCTCCCGACGAACATTGCTTCTCAGCTGTTTTACTGGCGAGTGGCGTTTCTCTGCTTTACGGATGACTATCTTGGCTTTTTGAACTCGGACCATATCTTGGACTGCCTCGCTTACTCCTTCTGCTAATTTTCAACCACGTGTTTACCTGGCTTGACCTCGGATTGTTGCTTGGATTGTTTTTGGATTTACCCTTAACTCTTTGGATACCTTTGGAAATTACCTGACCTGGACCCTTTAGCTTCCAGGGCTACGCGAGTCTAGTAGCCTTGGTTCATTGACTCTGTCATCCTTGCTACAGGTGCTGCTGGTGGGCTAACTGGTTATTTTCATCCTGTCTCGTCTGTCCTACTTACCAGTCCCCCCATAAGGAACAGAAATACATTCAGTTAGTCAGTCCTCCTTCAGTTCCATCATCTGCTATTCCAACTGGTAGGTGATTGTGTTTTCTTTGTCACTAAGTACTGTGGAGTGTGTTATTGGCCAATTCCCTTAACCTGCATATTCTTTTGCAGCAGCCACTCGGAGGGCCCAGTGTTCCTGTTCCATCCACCACCTGTGGCTCCAATCCTCAAAAAGCGAGTGGATTCTATTCTTCGCTGTTTGTTGCTTAGGGACGGAGGCCCATTTAATCCATGCTACAATCAAGTCTTAACACCTCCCGACACTGTGTCTATGCCCTGGTCAATCTACTTCCTCTGAGGAAGGTGGGGTTCACGTTCGGGATCGAGCTGCATAAAAGACTCCTTGGTGGTGAAATATTTCATGGACTATTGGATAAGAATTGGTCTGGCTACTTGGGAGGGTGCCTGTCGGTTACATAAGGGCCTTCCTACTCTGGTACGATGCACTGGGGAGTGGGGCCCACACATTCAGATAACATTCTGTTGATATCTATAGCGCAGGGCAACCAAGTGGACTGTAGTCTCCTTATAAGGAATAGCTACCTCCACCCAAAGGATGATTCAAAAAATATTTGATCTCCTAACGGATGGCTGGAGGATTTTTAATTATGTGAATGTGAGTCACGGTAGGCGACTTTAACGCTAAACTGTCAGATCTGTGTTTGCCTACTGAGAGGCTGCTGTTAGATGCTGCCAGGGGAACCCAAAGAGGAAAAATAATCTGAAGCTTGTTGACCCACGTGGCATTCTATTAGATTGCTTTTTCAACGCTACTGCTTCGGTCGAATTAAATGGGAGGACTGCCGGTGATGATCGCACTAAATCCACTTTTAGTCATGCTGGCAGTAATTCCCTAATTGGGTTTAGTCGATTGTTATTCCTTTTGGAGGGTGGAACACTTTGAGCTATGCCCCTGCATGTAAAGTGATCACGATCCTTTAATTCTTGGGTGGAATATGGTGTTGTCACCCCCGTTCTAAAACCCAACTCTATAGGGCACAATCTGTCCTCAGACCACCATTCTAGAAAATTGCCCAAAGAAAAGTTAGCGGAAATTTGATGCACAGCTCGCAAGAGTAATTTTTTTTCACAGTTACCTGCAGAGGATCCTGTGGCCAATGTATTAGCAAGCAAGAAATTGGTGACCTTTATTTCCGAAAGGTGCAAGTATTCCGGTAACCCCACGTTAGCTGATCGATCAGGGACGTAGGTAGGGCCACGTAACGATGCCCCATGGCTTGACATGAAGTGTCATAGAGCTAAGTTTGCCCTGTGGTTAGCATCTAAAACTAAAAATAGCACGGCGAGAATCAGGTACATGGCTAAGTGCAATTATAAAAACCTCCTGAGGCTAAAAAGAAAACTGTTTTACGAATCTCAGTGGGAAAGACTGGAAGTAACTATGCGGGACTGTGAAAAACAAGAGAGTATTTTACTGCCTAGACCCCGGGGATCTGTTACTCAGGTGGACAGGACACAGCCATTGCATTTTGATCCAGATCCTGTCGGTGGGCAAATACGGGAGGATCACCTGGATGGGGGAGCCTCAGGAAGTGGGGGAGAGACACTCGATGGCGAGACACGGTATCCCCTCTTTTCCAATACCCCTATCCAATCCTATTTCATGGGATGTTCCAACTTCCCAGACCCCTCACTGCCTTTTCTACACAAACACAGAGCCGAGGAAGATGACATCTAAAGCTGAAAGGATTACCACACATGAAATACACTGGACATGTCCCTCTAACGAGATCAGACAGGGTCAGGCACTTGACTTTAATCACGCATACCTAATACCTATTAACTCTCCCCACATGGTTAAAAGGTGGAACACTGAGACACACTTTGAGCAAGGCGGTGCACGAGAAGGAGCAGTTCCTCCAGGGCTTGGCGAACCAAGCGAAGGAGGGTGAAAAACCAAGAGGCTGAACCGAAGGGGCAGGAAGCCAGAGCCTCCCCCACCCGCCCGCCCGGCGAGAGAATGTTATTTCTGAAAGGCCCGATGGATTGCACACGACAGCCCAGCTGGAAGGGAGAAGGAGTCTTCCGAGTGCTACAAGGTTACCAGCCATCTTCCCAGGTGAACGATAGAGTTGGGGAGGCGCAGAAGCAGCAGTGTTAACAACCTTGACTCCTACATCAAAGGCTCGAAAGACAGAAAGCATCTTAACACGACCACTTCAGGGATGAAGGTTACGCGAGCACCGATAAGCTGCGAAAGAAAGTTAATCCATTGTTAAGAACTATGAATATGAAATACAAAGTAGCAGAATGGGATAAGCGATATTGCCTAATCGAAAGTCTCTGTGAAATGTATTAAAGCTGCACGGGCAGCGGGAAGCGAGAGAAAGAATGTAACCACAAAACTGCATGAAAGAAAAGCTTGAAAGACTTGATCTAGGAACCATTGATATGAAAGCAAGTCATACATAGCAAATACATTTTCCAAGAGACATTGGAACTGAAGGAGAATATGTAAAGTGGAATTAAAGAAAGGAGTTTCGAAAGTCTTCAACGGCTGAAAGGCTGAGAGGGTCTGAGCCCGGCTGAGAGAGACCCTTGTGTGAAGTGAAAGTTAAAGGCAAAGAGGGTCTGAGCCCCGCTGAGGGAGACCCATGTGAGAAGTGAAAGTTAAAGGTTTGAGCCCGATTGAGGGGAATCTATAGTGTGGAATGTGAAGAATGCTTGGCGAAGGGAACCCATCAAGAAGAAGAGGTTTGAGCCCGATTGAGGGGAACCTATAGTGAACTGCAACCAAATACTATACTTGGAAACTTTTTGTAGAAACTGTATTGAAGCTTGAAGGGTGACCTGGATTTGGTTGAGGGGGGGTTAAACCTGTGAACTTGTGACTAGGACTTGAATGGCCAAGAAGGCTCTGGAGGGCAAAGCCAGCCGCCTAACTGTTTTCGCAAGCCAAAGTGTGTTCATCCATCCAGTGTTCCATCTAACCACATGCTAAACAATGTGGGGATGAGAATTAATAATGATTTATATTTTCATCCTGACATTTCGTTTGACCACTGATTTTTCTTTTTTTTTTTATTCATATCCCTATGTCACATTAGTTTGTATTAGAGTGAAGGGCCGGCATTAGGTTTTTGTTATTATAGCCCTTTGGTTGACTAAGACTGATTAGTACTGTTTATTTATTATGTGATGGTCGAGATTACTCCCATCTTAGTTATAGAGCCAGACAGGAGTTTTTCCAACCTCCTTGAATCTAACAATAAAGGTTTTGAAACTTGCAACTCTTGTGTCAGTGTCTACTTGTGATACCATGCCCCCCTCATAGGACAGAGATGTAAAGGGTTTTGGGAATTCAGTATCTTGCCGATTCTGGGATATCCAGGTTATGGTTTGTCCTATATCAGACCGCGAATGGACCCAACACTTTAGGGAACATCATGTTTGAAGATTGCATAAGATCTACTTTGCTGGCAAATGTGGCTTTATATTTTAATCAAAGAAGTTGTGCATGCTATCACTGGGACCAAGACCGGCAAGGCACCAGGTCCTGATGGTATTAGAGAAGAAGCATATAAATGGTTCCCAGAATGGTGGTCACCGGTCCTATTAGCACTTTTTAACTCAGTCGCTGCGTCAATGACTATTCCCCACACTTAGGGCCTCATTACACGGTAGGTGGTAAGGGTTTACCGGTACCGGTATTTTACCGGTACCGGTAAATCCTTACCGCCTTACTACGAGGTCCCTTTGCGGATTGGGGAATTTAACGCCTGCTTTTAGCAGGTGTTAAAAACCAACCCGCAAAGGGACCAGTGGAGCTAATTACGGTACCGCAATTTGCGGTGCCGTAATTAGCGCCTTCCCCATTCCCATAGAGCCCTATGGGGCAAAAATGGGAATGGGGAAGGGCAATGGTGGAAGGGGGAATTACCGCCCCGCCAACCTTGGAATGGGGCGGTAATTCCCCTTTCCACCAAGGCGGTGCCGGTATTTTACCGGCATGAACCATGGCGCTAACAGTGCCATGGTTCACCGCCTTCCGTGTAATGAGGCCCTTAGTCTTTGAGTATAATTATACCTATCTTCAAAAAGGGCTTGAGGCTGGACCCTCATTGCTACCGACCCATATCATTGCTAGACAGTATTTAAAAAATGTACATTAACTTTCTGCTGCTCAGGTTAGAGACCTGGGCGGTGGAAAATAACATGCTTCCTATTTATCAGGCCGGACTTAGAAAGGGATTCTCTACGGGGGGCGCTGTTGCGCGCAACGGCGATGGCCATCTGATCGAAGAGCTCCAATCCCCCGAACATCCTGTCATCAGAATAATCCTTTTCGGAGCCATTGGAAGCGATAAAGCTCTGTTCGGCAGGTGCCATAACACCCACACACCATTGTGGGCAAGCCCGGAAAGAAACCGCAAAGATAGCGCTGAGTTCTCGCCATTCTTAGCAGCAGCGGGTGGCCCTGCATGCTACGTGCGGACTCCTGGAACCAGAGGGTGGCCGCGCTACGCTGCGGTCGCATGACCAACGCAAGGCCGCAAAGGGGTAGGAGCGTTTCCCCCCATCTTCAGCCACCAGTGCCCAGATCCCCAGCACACGCAAGGCTTTGGCCGGAGGAGATCTGCGCCATCAGGCAGACACTGGAACAAGTGGCAGACCACTCGAAATCCCCTGCAGTGCATCGGGACACAGAAAGGCTGAAATGCTACCCGAACCCCAGGGTCTGAGGGCTCTTTATCAGAACAAACAAGGCCCAGCAGAGGGGAACCCCCGGACACCGGCCCACAGGCACAAGGGCGGGAGATCTGAGAGGATAATCGGAGAGTGGCGACCCGACCGAGAAGCGGATCACAAACCAGCCAACGATATAAAAGTACGCGCCCATGTAACGGGAGAGGGCTGGTGTTGCCTAGGCACTACCCCACGGTCCCATAACATGTGAGAGGAGACAGTCCACCCAGGGAGAGACCAGAGTGCCGGCACCTAGAGGGGTCCTCACACCGATGCAGGGTTGGTGATATTGGCCGAATTGAGCAAGGGCACTGGATACCGTGATAGACCGGGGAAATAATACTCGTAGTTGTGCACCCAGACCCAGCCCAATCCCCAACGCAGGTAGAACGTGGTGGGTAATGAAGGGACTGTGATCAACACTCCCTGAGCCCGTGATCGTTAAGCTCCTGTCAAACACAGCCTCGTTCGGAACAGGCCTCTTCCTCTGATTGCACACTCCCAGTCACACCTGCACTCTGAACCTGAGGCTCACGGCTATTGGATCCCTGATCACCGCAGAGGGGGGACTGAGATACCACACAGTGCGCGCTGCAGCCAGAGTCAAAGGTACATCGAACAAATCCACTGCTGCAAATTTATCCCCGCACACCGCACCGTGCCCCTCCAATACAACAGTTGGGAGCGTGGGCCCCTAGCAAGAACGTGCCTTGACGCAATCCTTCACCACAGGCAGCTACAAAAAAGCAGGGTGGCGCGCAGTAAATCATCCTAGCTGCCAAGCTGAAACTGGATGCGGGCCTGCACGCAATGAGAATCTCCTCAAGACACTACAAAGAACTACTATAAACCTATAATTAAACGGTAGTTTGGCCCAAGGGACAACCAGCTATACAACAAGGCCCTTCCCACGGTGGGGAGAAACCCAATTGGAAAACTCAGACGTAAAACACTAAGCCATCTCAGCAACAAAGAAGGGGAAATCCATAAGACCCAATAACGCCAGAACCTACAGGGGCGGGCTATGCAGGCGAGACAACTGACTTGCCCTGGCAACTATACAAAAGACCGCCCCACACAACTGCGGGTCATGGGAGAACACAATCCATCCTTGATTGGTGTACTCGCCACATAGGCCGCCACAAGAAGAAAGGTACAGGTGCCAGGAAAACCGGCCCAATGGGCTCCTTTGCCAGCTCCCAAGTACACGGGTCAGCTGCAACCGCTCTGCCAGTGGCGGACATCCAGGCAGATACCTCAGCCGACGCAAGAGAAGACAGGCTAATGACAATGGTGCAAAATGGCTTCCTTACAGTAAATGTCAAACTGGACGACATTGTGGCAACGATTAGCTCCCTGAAGGCTAGGGTAGACAAGGAGAGCACCCGCATTACTGAAACAGAAAACAGAATCAGTACCAACGAAGATACGTTAATCCAACACAGCCGAGACATCGCACAACCGAAGGGAGAACTACACAAAACCCAAACCAAATGCGAGGACCTCGAATCGAGATCCAGGAGGAATAAGATCCGAATTATTGGAATCGCAGAGTCCTTCTGTAGAGGCCTGATGGAGCGGCACATAGAGAATCTGTTGAAAACCTTGTTGGGTGCAGAATCCTTTTCAGATCACTTTCTTGTGGAAAGGGCCCATCGTACCCTAGCGCCACCGCCCAAGCCTGGGGCGCCACCACGAACAATAATCGCTCCTCTCCTCATCTACTGGGACAGGGATGAGATCCTGAGACTATCCAGAGAAAAAGGTACCATACGCTGCGAGGAAAACAGAGTGCACATGTATCCAGATTTCTCGACTAGTGTCCAAACACAAAGGAGGTCCAACGAGCCAGTCAAGAGGCAACTCAGGCTCCACCACGTTCCCTATGCTCTCATCTTCCCGACGAAGATGCGAATCCAATACGGGGGCAGGACTCACTTCTTCAAGAATCCGTCAGAAGCCATGACATACATCGAGGCCTCTATCCCTCCTAAAGACTGGGAACAAGATCAAAACATGCGACCACGGGCAGAAGATACGAGACTTGACACCGCCGATAGATTTGGGGGCATGCCGATGTCCTTATACAAGGTCAGATGACTTTAGCAATGATGAATGGCTCTGAGCAATATGTGTTAATATTGGGATCATGAGCCTCGGTTGATGGCAGGCTGTGCGGCTGCGACGAGCAACCCTCAGGAGAATTCCACAAGTTATAGGAAATGGGATACATCATCGTGTTGGGGTTGATGGTGCGGGTGGGAGTGGGGGGCAGAGTTTGGACACACCGGATAAAAGTTTAAAAGTAGAGAGGTTGGTTACATCAGTCACAACTATAATAACAGATTCTTCTAGCCGCCCAGGGCACATACCTATGACTAAGGAGAACTATGGCGCAGGGTAATAAAGGTATAGCAATTAAACTCCTCTAATGGAATGTACGAGTCCTCAACAACCCAATTAAGGCCTGCAAAATTGCAGCGTATATTTCCAGACATAACCCCCAGATCATATTACTTCAAGAGAGGCATGCTACTGGTCAGGTCTGTACTGGCTTCCTTCCAAACTGGGGTCCGCTAAGGCATTACACCGAGTACTCGACCCATGCCAGGGGGGTGCGCACATTAATCCATCCAAAATTGGGGTTCTGGCTCAGGGATACCAAAATAGACTCCCACGGCAGATATGTTCTGGTCTGGGGGGAGGTGGCAGAAAGACAGATTGTTATAGTTAATACATATTGCCCCAACATTGACGACCCCGAATTCTACAGCACCATACATAACATGTTAACCACAACTGACGACTCAGCAGTAATATGCGGGGGGACTTCAACACGATACTCGATACAGCCCTCGACTGGTCCTCAACTGTTACCGAGCCCCAACTAAGGCTGCTCTAATCATACACCAGATAAGGCAACAAATGTCCATTGGAGATATATGGCGCGACCTATACCCACAGGAAAAGCGGTTTGCTTACTATTCATCAGTACACGACTCTGAGTCACGCATAGACTACTGGCTTCTTAGCTCCACCCTTTCAGACAAAGTATCGAATTGCGAGATGTACCCACGTACGCTCTCAGACCACTCCCCAATATCAATCACCCTAACTATGCGAAACACCACACCGAAGTCTAAACGTTGGAGGATACCCCCCACCATACTAAGGGACCCCCACATATACGAATCCCTACACATCGAAATACAGGAATTCTTCCAACTAAATGAGAGATCAGTAGACAGATATGCCATGGTATGGGAAACATTCAAAGTATGGGTGCGGGGAGCTATCATGGCCAAATCCACTGGACAGCTGAGATCTGTCAGGAGAGAACTAGACACAGCGGAAGTGAAACTGGAACTACTTGAGTTTGAATACAGCACCACACACAGTAAAGAATCCCTCTCCGATATACATGCAACACTGGGCGAATTTAATAAACTTGCCGAGCGGGAGTTACAGTACATAGCCACCCGAGCCCGAACTCGGAGATACGGGGAAAGCAAAAAGGCTGGGAAATTCTTAGCTCAGATGCTCAAAGCCGAGAGCCACCATAGCACCATCATCAACATACAGACACCAAATGGGGAAATGGTAAATCGAGAGCAAGATATAAATAATACATTTGCTGAATTCTACAACTCACTATATTCCAACCGAGACATTAAATCGAAGGAGGAGATAACAAATTATTTCCACACACTTGATCTCCCGACACTCACATCAGAAACACAAATGTTATTAGACACCCTCATAACACTAGAGGAAATTGTAGAGGCAATTAAGGCACTAACCCCGGGTAGAGCCCCGGGAACAGATGGTCTGGGACCCGAACTGTACAAAGAATATCAAGACAAACTAGCCCTGGTCTTGTTGAAAGTATGGGAGGAGCAATGGAACGGAGAATACTACCAGACACCATGCGTGAGGCAGTAATAATGGTTCTCCTCAAGCCCCGTTGGCCCGCACAAGATATGGGCTCATACAGACCACTGTCGCTTATTAATACAGACGCAAACATTTTTGCTAAGATTCTGGTGACCAGATTGCTGCCTTATATGCCCATATTAGTGCATCCCGACCAGGCCGGCTTCATCCCAACTAGGTACACGGGCCTAAATTTGCACCAACTCTTCTGAGTAATGGCACAAATAGACCCAAAGGCGAATGCGGCCATAGCGGCGCTGGACGCCGAGAAGGCCTTTGATTCTCTCTCCTAGTCGTACCTGTTCTTGGTGTTTGAGAGATTTGGATTAGGCCAGTATTTTGTAAGGTGCGTCTGGCTACTCTACACTAACCCAGGTGCACGAGTACTTTTAGGGAGAATTATCATAAATGGTTGATTTCCCTTACCTACTCAGTCCGTCAGCAGCTTTGCTGGATTTCTAGGATTTACTTTTTTCACCTGGTAAGAGTGTGAGCCTTTTTTCCCACTCTTACATGTGTTTTGCTATGTGTATTTCTACTTTTTGTGTGATCTTGGGCACTAGAGCCTCACCTACTCCATGGCACCATATTCTTCCATGTGTATTACACAGCACCTTCAGTCCACTGAGAAAAGGTTGTCTTTTAGACTTCCCACCGACTCCATTTTCTAGGGCTAACTACTGTCCCCCAGAAAAGATAAAGTTGCCATTAACTTCATTCAGTCATTTTTACCACAGACCCAGTACACCCCATCTTCCATGGAGTATTGGAAAGGGTTAATTATTATCCCTTTTTGCCTGTGCCTCTTGGAGCATTGTTTTGCTCCCTTTACATTAAGACTTAGCTGGTGGCAGTGGTATCTACCCTAACGTTTCTACCGCGATTATCTTATTTAAATGTGGTAATGTTTTAGGCTACTATATTATCCTCGAACATAAACCTGCTTGACCAAATACCTTTTATTTTGGCTCCGGCTAGGTTTATTCGCCATTTCTTTTTGTTAAAGTCTTTCTCGTGTTTTACTCTGCGCCAAACCAGGTTTGGTCCCTTTGTTCATAGCCTTTTTGCGGGCTTCCACACAGAAGCCCTCCTTTAGGCACCTGAGAGTCTGGGTAGGCAGGATGTGAGGGAGGGGTTTTAGGACCCCTGCCATGGGTTCCCTTGGTAACCCAAGTCGAACTCCTGTTTGATTGGCTGGGTGACTGTCCTTGCCAATACAGCCACCCTGCTGTGTGATTGACAGCCAGGCTGAATGAATGGGGAAAAACTGCATAAAAAGCAGGTCTCTGGGACTTGAAGAGCAGAGTCGCCACTGGAACAAAAGAACCAATGAGGAACTGGCAGAAGAGGACCCCTACAACGACTGAACCACCCGGTGAAGCCCTGCTGCAGGTCCGAATCTTCAGAATCTGACGACAGAGAAGATCCTCCAGGAAACTTCTTCCCTTGAGCTGGTGGGACCAACCAGTTTGCCCAAACTGCAAGCCAGGACCCCTCCTCTGGTCGAATTCGCTGTACAGAGCTACAATGGGGCGGATAGCCAGGAAGGTCGGATCCTGCTTGGGTTTTAAGGAGCGCACCTTTTATTCGTTGCTTTGCTCTGCTGCTGGTTTCTTCCCTGGGTAGTGCAGGACCCTCCAGTCTTCCTACTTCTGATCAGTCCGACAGTCGCTTCAGGAACCATGAGCCTGCAGGAACTACCAGGAACGTCTGCCTCAGCTTGCTAGGCAGAATCCTGTGCAGTGCCCTTACGGACCACTACACACAATTAAGACTACAGGTGGCAATACAAGTTTTACCTTTGGTACAAGCCTGTACTACTATGTCAGAGGGTAGCAGTGGCGGAGCAGCTAGGCTTATCTCAAGAGTATATGAGCAGTAGCAGAGATTACACAAAGGGACCACAATTACTGTGACTCAAGCAAACACTGACTCAAGGTTTCAGGTAGAAAAATATAAGTACATTTGTTTTTAAACCATTCGTTATAAACACAACACTTCTATTCAACTTAAATAAAAACCACACGTTAAATATACTACAACTAGCCAATTCACTTTGTACAGTAAGTCTCAAGGTAAGTTACCTGTGTTTGAATGAACCAGTGTTACGAACAAAACACGTTACCGCGAATACGATTGCGATCACTTTTTGACAGTTCGGTCTACTAAATAAACGCGTATCCGTGACATGAAATGCTACCGGGGAAAAACACACTTAGCACCTGAGATACCCAGAGGGAGTTGGAGGCAAAAATCACAGGCAATATTTTGGTTAGGCAGGCAGAATCAAGAAACACTCAGAGATAGGAGTTCAAAAGTCAAAGGGCCAGAGCCAGGGTCGAAAGACACCGAGGCCTGTTGCCGAAGATCACACAGTCAGACAGTTCACGATTCAACATAGCCAAAAGTACTTCGATATTGTCAATGTTCAGAAGCAAAAGTTATAAGAAGGAAGGAAGACAAGGGCAAACCTTGGAAATGAAGAAAAGGGGTTCACCCAGTTTCCTCAAGTAGAACACAGTACCTTGTTCCAATGGTGCAGCTGGTGCCCTGGCAGTTGTTCCTGTTGGTTTCCCGCAGACCCATGATTCCTCGAGCTGCGTTGTGAAGGAGTACGTCTGAAGGGGGACTGCACCACACAGGGATGATGCCGGCAGCAGCGACGAGGAATAAAAGGTGTGCTCCTTAAAAACAGGAGAGGCTCTTCAGGTGGCTATCGGACCACTACAGCAGCGTGCAGCGATTTCGACCAAGGAAGAGGATTCTCAGGCTGTGGAAGATGACCTAGTTATCCCCACCAAGCTCAAGGGAAGAAGACTCCGGACTGGATCTTCTCTAAGTCGTTGAAGGGAAGATAGCTCAGGACTGCAGCAGGGCTTCACCGGGACGGGGAAGTTGCAGCAGCCGTCGTTCTCTCCGCTTCTCTTCGGTTCCTTGTAGTTCCAGTGGCGACTCTCTGACTTTTATGCAAAAAAAACCCATTCACACAGCCTGGCTATCAATCATCCAGCAGGGGGGTTGTCCAGCCCAGACAACTACCCTAGCCAATCATGACAAAATGCGACTTGGGTTTCCTAGGATAACCTGTGCAGGGGGTGACTATACCCCTCCCTCACATTCAGCCCACCTAGATACCCAGGCGCCTTGAGGAGGGCTTCTGAGCAGAAGCCCGCCAAAAGACAGTGAACAAAGAAGGCGAACCTAGTTTGCCGCGCAAAGTAAGACACAAGAAGGCCTTTAACAAAAAGAAATGGCGAATAAACCCAACCAGAGCCAAAAGAAAGACGATTTGGTCAAGCAGGTTTATGTTCGAGGCTAATATAATAGCCAAGAACAGTACCACGTTTATCTAATATAATCGCGGTAGAAAAGTTAGGGTAGATACCACTGCCACTAGCCAAGTCTAAATGTTAAAAGAGCAAAACAATGCTCTAGGAGGTACAGATAAAAAGGGATACGAATTAACCCTTTCCAGTACTCCATGGAAAATGGGGTGTACTGGATCTGTGGTAGATTGACTAAGTAAAGTTAATGGTAACTTTACCCTTTTCTGGGGGACGGTAGTCGCCTCAGAAATGGAGTCGAGGGAAGTCTCAAAGACAACCCTGTGCCACGGCACTGAAGTTGCTGTGTGACACACAAAAAGAAGGGGGCTACTGAAGTGGTGTACTTCAGAGTCCACAATCCCAAAAACAGGTAGAAACACATAGCAAAACACAGGTAAGATTGGGGAAAAGCTCTCACTCTTACCAAGTGGAAAAAAATAATCTCCAGAAGTCCAGCAAAGCTGCTGGGGGACTCACCAGGTGAGGGAAATTTGCCATAAATGAGAATTCTCCCTAACACAGCTACAGCTCCCTCTCTGTTTTAAGGTACTGTGCAAATACGGTGGTTCGTTTCGTTCAGCCGCAGTGAAAGTGTTTGAAATCATTCTCCAATCCGAGGGCTTGTCCTTCTCTTCTCTTTGAACTAACTTTTCTACCAACCAACCTCGTCCAGAAACTGTGCCACGAACTTTACCGCGAACTACACTGAACTGTATTATCTTGAGCAAAAGACTTTTGAACCATTGACTTTGGCCCTAAACCTTTTTTTTTTAAACTTTGGTTTTATTGGCAATTTTTCAGAAAAAGAAACAATGACAACACCGGGAGCAATATGAATATCACCATCGAACCCCTGGGGTCTCCCTCCCCTCCCACCCCCCTTACCCCCCTCCCCAACTCCACCCCTCCCCCCAGATCAGTGTCCCATCGAAAAGCCAACCGCAGGAGTTGTTATCAGTACTCGTAGTTCGGTGCCTTGGAGCTGTGCTATGCCTTCGCGTAAATGCTGGCTTAGACGGATCCGCTGTTTCCCGGGCCGTGGATTACACCATTGTCCTTGAGTGGTACTCTCTGGGCTCCATCGCCCTCAAACCCCAGGTTGTCTACATAATGTCAGTGAGCGTCCCACCCCCATGCCTGGTAAACCCCATACCAATTTGCCTGGAAGGCGCTCGATTTGTTGTTTACCATGGCCATCAGTTTGTCCATGAGGAACATGTTCTTAAGTTTTTTTAACCAGTCTTCCTTAGAGGGGGTCTCCGAGCTCTTCCACCTTTGCGCTAGGGCCACTCTTCCTGCTCGCAACATAGTCTCCGACATTCTTGGGTACCTATATATTTCCGCCTCCTCCGGAGGGAGGCCCAACAACATTGTCAACGGATTGTGTGGGAGTAGTTCCTCAGTGACCTCCGCCATCCACCCCCTACCTTCTCCCAGAACCCCTGTACCTTAGGGCAGAACCACCACATGTGACCCCTCGTCCCCACTTGGCCACATCCTCTTAGGCATCGAGGGGACACCCCCGAGAACATCTTGGATAATTTCAATGGGTCTCTATGCCATCCCTGTAAGATCTTAAAGTTGTGCTCCATGTCCGACGTAAATAGGTTGCCATGGAATGCTATTTTAAACACCCTGGACCGTGCGTCCTCCGAGAGAGCCTCTCCCGCCAAGTCATTCCAGAACCCACGAAACCCTCTCCTCCCTTCCAAGTTGACAGTGTTCAATATTTGGTACATTTTGGATACTACCCCCTTCCTTGTTGTGGCCGTGTCCAGTAGCTTTTCAAAGGGGGTCAACTGTCTCCGCAGGTTTAGGCCCCAAGTCTGGTCACAGAGGATGCCCTTCAGGTGCAAATATTCAAAGACTGAAAGAGACCCCTGCCCAAGCGCATCCCGCAGCTCCTCGTATTCAAGGAACTCGCCCTTCTTAAACAGTTGCCCCGCCCATTCCAACCCCCCATCCGACCAGGACTGGGCATTCCTGAATCCCCTGCTGCCTAGTTTGAGCGGGTGGCCCCAGAGCGAGGACATCGGGGAGGGCCATGAAGTAAGGTGTGCGGTTGTGGGTCCTTCCTTCCAGATCGACCAAAGTATTCCCAGAGTTGGGTGGGTCTGCAGTTTGTTTGGGATGTATTTACGCGGCAACCACAGAAGGTCCTGTACTTTGAGAGGGTGGGCATCCATGTCCTCCAGATAAGACCAATAGGTGCCCATCCCCTCCTTCATATGCTCCAACAGGACCCTTAGCTGGGCGGCCCAGTGGTAGAGAAGGAAGTCCGGCAGCCCGAAACCACCCTCCTCCCTAGGTAACGTTAGAATGGCCTTCCCTATCCTCGGGTTCCGCCCTTGCCGTACAAACTCTCGGACTGCCTTCTGTAGGTCTCGAAACATCTGGTCGGGGACCCCCGTTGGGAGTGCCATAAAAAGATACAGCAGTCTCGGCAGGATATTCATCTTCACCGCCGTCATGCGCCTATACCAGGATAGGATCATACCTCCCCACCTCCTCAGGTCTGATGTAATCTCCGCCATAATGGGCACATAGTTCGCCGAGGCCAACTTTGAGAGATCTCTTGTGAGGAGCACACCCAAGTACCTAATGGAGTCCTTCCCCACCACAATCCCCGCACACCTATCCCGGTGTTCCAGCCCCGGATCCTGAACCCTCATAGGGAGTAACACTGATTTAGATGCGTTTATTTTTAGCCCCGAGAATTGCCCAAAAGTCGTCATCAGGGACAGGAGGGGCGGGAGCGAGGAGCTGGGCTCCACCAGGTATGCTAGAAAATCGTCAGCAAACAGGGAGAGCTTAAACTCCACCTCTCCTCTTTTAATCCCTTTAATGTTGGGGTGGGCTCAGACCGCTATGGCCCGGGGCTCCATCGTCAGGACATATGTTAAAGGGGAGAGTGGGCATCTCTGCCGCGTCCCCCGCGTGAGAGGGGAATGAGTCGGAGAGTTCTCCATTCACCTGTACCCTCGCCGTTGGGGCTCCGTATAGGGCGGAAACCCAGTTACTGATGTGAACCCCGAAGCCCATTTGACGGAGGAGGAGTTGCATGTACCTCCACTCTACCCTGTCAAAAACTTTCTCAGAGTCCAGGGAAAGCAGACTTGCTTCGAGGTCAGATTCTTGGGCATGGTGGATCAGGTCTATCATCTTCCTGATGTTATCAGAGCCTTATCTGCCCCCTATGAACCCCACCTGATCCCCGTGAACCAGCTTGGGCATTATCCCCTCCATCCGTTTACCTATCACCTTGGCCAGAATCTTAACATGTATATTGAGAAGGGAAATCGGGCGATATGAAGAGCATTCCGTGGGGTCTTTGCCCTCTTTGGGCAGTACCACTATTATGGCCCTCATCATGGTATCTGGCAGAGAGCCCCCCCTCTAACACCTCATTAAACACCCTCACCAGATGTGGGGCTAGGATAGCCCGAAACCTCTTATAGAAGTATACGGAGAAGCCGTCTTCCCCCGGGGACGTTCCCACCTTCATCCCACTGATCGCGTGCTCCACCTCCTCTTCCGTCACCCGGCCCTCTAGACCCTCCGCCAATTTGCCTGGCAAGGATGGAATCTGGATGGAGTCCAGGAAATCATCAATCTGAGTGTCATCCCCGTCATATTCTGACGAGTATAACTTTTCATAGTAACGGCGAAAGGCCGCTCCAATGTTTGGGGTGTCGTGATCTAATGATCCCCGATCATTCTTCACTGCCTTCACCGTTCTGTTCCTCTGAATCTCTCTAAGTTTCCAGGCCAGGATTTTGTCAGCTCTGTCTCCCTTCTCATAATACTTTTGTTTCACTAGTTGGAGGCTCCGCTCAGTCTTATGTAACAGGAGGTCTTTCAACTGGAGTTTATAGTTTTCTAGGGAGGCAATCTGATCCCTTTCCAGGGGTACCTCCGGGAGGCCACCCGGCTGAAGTTGGGCTATCTTTTCCTTCAGGGACTTTTCCTGGGCCTCCTTCTCCCTCTTTTTCTGGGCTCCCATTCTAATGAGAACACCACGTAAGGTCGCCTTAAAGGCGTCCCACAGCACGTGTGTGCCCACCTCGCCATTGTTGTTCAACTCGAAATACTCCGAGATGGCGTCCTGCACTTCCTGTGCCAGAACCTCGTCCTTCAACAGGGAGTCATTACATTTCCATCGCCCTCTACTGCCACTCCGCCATCCCCCCACTATGGTGGTACGGACCAAGTCGTGGTCGGACCAAGGGACCGGGTCAACTCTGTGGCCAGAGACATGTGGAAGAAGGGGTTTGTCTACCAGGATGTAGTCTATACGGGAGTATGATGTGGGGATTGCTGAGTAGTATGTGAAAGAGGGGAGCCCCGTCCTGGGAGTCGGAATGGTGTCCACCAGGCCCAGCTCCGCGTTGACCCTCTGGAAGGTACGGGCCATGGTTTCATCTGCAGCCCTAGTGGGCTGGGGCCCCAAGCGTTTTCTATCCGCGGTTGGGTCTAGGACCATATTAAAATCCCCCCCCCCACCACCAACATCCCGTGAACAAACAAGTTCAATCTGTCCTTCACTCCCTCCCAGAATTGCGCTTGGTCTTCATTGGGGCTGTACACAACTGCCAGAGTCAGGGGGGAGTCCCGCAAAGAACCCCTTGCCAACAGATATCGGCCCTCTGGGTCCTTCACCGTGGCTTCCACTTCAAAGCCAACATCCCTTGCTAGCAATATGGCTACCCCCATTTTCTTGGTTCTGTGGGATGCACTGAGGACCTCCCCGATCCCGCCTCCTCGCAGTTTCGGTTCCTTCCCCTGAGCCCAGTGTGTTTCCTGAAGAAAGAGCAGATCAAGCTTTGCCCTCCTGAATTCCCTGCAGACTAAGGATCTCTTGGTTGGGGTGTTCAACCCCCGCACATTAAGGGAACCCACGCCCAGGGCAGGCAGATCCTCAGCCATTGTCTAGCATCAACATTTTACTGGATAGCTGACTCATGGCACTTTTCCTTTCCTGCTCCTTTTGTGTTATGTCCTGATAACCCTTGCCCCCTCCCCCCACCCCCCGGGTGGGCCTTAAACCTGTCCCCAACTGCCCCTGGTCCCCCCTCCGAACTGAACAACCCCAACTATTCCTTCAACCCCCACCCCCCACCCCGGCATCCAGCCAAATAGTTCCACCATTGCTGGTAATTGTCCGGACCACCAGCCTACCGCCTCCGGCTGGGCTAATGTCAGAAATCACTCCTCCTTGAGCCACCCCTTTCCCCCTGCCACCCCACAACCCCCCCTCCCCCAGGTAACCAACATACTTGCTGTTCTGGGAGGCCCCTTACGTCCATGGACCCCATGGTCCTGGAAGTCAACTCTTCTTTGAGCCGGGCCGGACGTTGTGAACTGAGTTCTTTGCCCGGTTTCCCCGTACCCTTTTTCACTTCCAGATTGGTGTTTCAGCTACCAGACTACCCCAGGCCCGACCGGCCCAATCCTCCGTGTCCGGGTTCGGCGTCCTCCCTGTCCATCGTCATGGACGGCGGGTTCAGTTTCTTAAATTTCCGTGGACCCGTCTTCTTTCTCCTCTCTCCTTGTGGCCTGCGTTCTCTGGCTCCTTCCGCTGCGAATCCCGTGGGTTCTCTCCGCGGGGTCGGGTCCGACACATACTCTTGGATGGCTCCCCTTATGTCCTCCTCTGTAATGAGGGTCGACCGTTGACCCTCGTATTCGAACGTGAGGGAGAAGGGGTACCCCCCATCTATAGCGCACCCCCTTCTCTTTTAGCATTTGTGTTAGAGGGCGGCACATCCTGCGTTTGGCCAGCGTGTATGAAGAGAGGTCCTGGAAAATGGACACTTGTGCATTATTATAAGTTATCTCTCGTGTTGGTACCTGACAACGTTGGTTCGGTCGTCATCTCGTCCGAGAAAAGGAGGGTGATGATGTCCCTCACCACCCGGTTCAATTCTCTTTCCGTTTCTCCCTCCGACTCCGGCACCCCAAAGATCCTGAGGTTGTTCCTCCGTTCCCTATTTTCGAAATCGTCCATTTGCCTGGCCCTTTCCTCGTCTTTCTTTTCTAGAGCAGCTATTCTCAGGGACATGTCCATCTCTTGGGTCGTTGCTGAGGACTGGTTGGTCTCCAGCTGCAACCATCTTTCTTCGACCTTGTCCACCCTATGGTCTATGTTCTCCATTTTTTGGGCAATGTCCGCACGCATGTCTCTCATCTTCTGCAGGACCGAGGCAAAGCCCTTTTCCATTGTAAGGGTAGGCGGGGGCGAGGTCTCGGGCTGGGTCATTCTGGTCGTCCGTTCCAGGCCGCTATTCTCCCTTCTGGCGTCCTGGTAATGGTACTCCTGGAGGGTGTGGCGCCAACTCATCCGATCTCCCTTCCTCTCCCTCCGGCCAGCGGTCCTCGGGGGCCAAGAGCGATGACCCAGCTGGGAGGCTGCCCTCTCTCCTTCAGGCAAAACCGTTCTGTGGGGGGCTATCTTTGAGCGGGCACACACCCCACCGGCCTCTGGTGGGGGCCTCACACTCTTCACACGCTCTTTTTCCACTGCTTGTGGTCGTCTGTCCCTGTGGTGGGGAGGTGGCGACGATGTGTGTCAAAAGTGTGTCAAATTGTGATCGGGTGAAGGTCCAGGCTAGGCCCCCGGGGAAGGAGGGTGCAGCGCCCATGGTGTTCTGATTAGATTCTATCGGCCATGTTTTCTTCAGCGTTCACCTCCAGGCGGGTACTCGCCCTGGGAAGGAGCCCAGGGGCCACCACCTGTGTAAGTCTCCTCCCGCCTGGGCCACTCACCTTTCTCGCCGGCTTTGTCCCGCTGTTGTCCGCTGTCCACTGCTCTGATGGCCCTTGCCAGGGTCTGTTGGACGGGGCCTCGGCGCCCCTGTTGCTCGACTCTGTGTTCGGGAGCTTGGGTCAGGCGGGCTGCCTATCATTTGGTGGGTCCGGGTCCGCTGTTCGAGTCGCCGCCGCCTGGGGGTTCCCACGTGCTCCGTGACTGGGGCGGGGTGGAGAGGTCAGGTGCGCTTGCAGGCCTCAACGGCTACCGCGCACCACGACTCCCCACGCAGCTCCGGAGGTGGGCGGGGCCTCCCGCGGATCCTCTCATTGGGCCACGAGGCCTCGTTCTCGGGCACCCGAGGGTCTTTCGGCGTCGCTCTTTCGCCCGGGGGGGTCTCCCGGGGTTCACCGCCACTGAGAACCGCAGATGTTCCGTGGGGGGACTGCGGGGGGGGGCTCAATCCCTCAACACGGCCCAGTTTCGGCGGGAGCAGCATCTTCAGGCAGCCATCGCCTGTGCGCCCCCTGGTGGCCTCCCTAAGCCTTTTCTATCTGATTTTATCATTGTAGTCTCTCTTGTTCGCTTGCCCTGAGTACTTACCTGTTGGTGTGAATTCATTTCTGTTAACTTCTGTCTTTCCCTACCTTTTAAATTGCTGGAGTGCCATATTGCTCCCAATTCATTTTGTGAGCTTAATTTGTCTGGAATTTAAGGGAAGTGGTGTGTTGTATTAAGGGTGTGATTTTTAGACTGCTTATAATAGTGTAATGTTATACAACTGAAGAGTGAAATAAATGTATGTTCTTTTACTTGAAAACCTTGTGTCAGTTTTTGCCTGAATCATAGTAATTGCTGTCGTTTGTGTAACTATTTGATACTGCTCACTTACTCTTGAGATAAGTCTGGCTGCTCCGCTACTGCTACCACTTTAACTGTGTACTACAGGCTTGTACCAAAGGTGAAATTGTACTGTCACTTGTAGTCTTAAATGTGTGTGGTGTTCCCAAAGGGTACTGCATATAATTCTGCCTAACAGGTACTAACTACTCTTTCCATAAAATTACAACTCCGGTCCAAACTTTCCATCGAGCTGTATGGACGAGTAGCACTTCTGAAGATGGTGGTGCTCCCCAAACTACTTTACTATTTCTGTAACATCCCGATTTGGCCGGGAAGAGCATTCTTTGCAAAACTTAAAACCTTAACTTCCTCCTTTGTGTGGGGTGGCAAAACAGCCAGGTTGAAATGGTCCAAAATGGCGGAGCCTTTTTCAAAAGGTGGGATATTGGCACCCGATTTCGAACTATACTACTTAGTATCTCAGGCACACTTTGCAGGACACTGGTTCGACCCAGATGATACAGCCATGCACATCCCCCTGGAAAAATATGCAGCATCCCCGACTGATTTGCGATCTGCAATGTTCGACCCCAAACGCAAGGACTCCTGCGAATATGACCCTCTAAGCAGCACCACGCGGCGTGGTTTAAGAAATATAAGAGGATCGGGCTCACGCCCCCAAACGACCCAGAGATATCACTATGGAACTTTCCTGGCATAACACTCACATTTGACAAGGCATTACAGAGGGCATGGGATCCAAACAAACAGTTTAAGATGAGAGATATGTTTCCAGACGGCAAGTTCTGTGAACTGGGGGACTTCATCGAGGCAGTGGGTGGGGGACACCTTAAACAATTCCAATTCTATAGAATGAAAACCGCCTTCATAGCCAAGTGGCCCACATTCCCGATAGAACCTCCTACCCATGAATGCATCAGCGCAATGACAGGGACAAGTGGACACAGGAAAGGAATCTCGGCACTTTATAATTTGGTCCAAACACCACTTAAACATGTAATAACATCAAAGAAGCCTGGGAGTGGGATTTGGGAGTAGAACTGGGCGAAGCGTGCTGGCTGAGATGCTGCCAACTCACTAAGAATGTCTCCATGAACTTGGGGCTGAGACTGATCCAATTTAAGGTACTCAACCAACTACACTACACCCCCGCCAAACTAGCTAGGTTTGTAGAAGGCCGCACAGGTAAATGTCTCAAATGCGATACCCCCAAGGCGGATGCGTACCATATGTACTGGACTTGCCCTCCCGTGGCGAGATTCTGGGGGGACGTGGCGGAAATCCTAGAAGACATCACCATGATCGCAGCCACACCCTCTCCGCTGAAATACCTCTTTGGGGATATTGACAAGGTAGCCGAGACCACCAGACAACTGTTTAATGTTGCATGTGTCGTTGCAAAACAAAATATTCTGAAATGTTGGAAATCCATAGAGGCTCCCAAAAGGGAAGACTTTTTGAAAGACTTATCAATGATAAACGAATGTGAGGAACAATTTATTATAACTGTACCGTCGCCGTGCCGACTTAAGGACATTTGGTCACTCTTCTGGCTTTATCTGTGTAATATGCTCCCCGAAGACGTCAGCAACACACTGTCGCCATCCTGATTGTCTGAGCACAAATTGGAATGTATAAATTGATGTAAGTGTAAAAACTGTTAATGCGGGGGCGTGGCTAGCCGAGGACGCCGACGGATGCCTCTTCGGTGAGCTCTCTGGACCCTTTCCTGCCCCGAGGCCCTAAAACCCCCCTAAATGAGCAAATTAAGGAAGGAATAGACCCCACAGGTGCCTGAATGCCTGGGGGGTGAGCTGTCTGAATTTTATGAGCAGAGGCGCCTGCATGAAGGAGTGGCGAGCGAGAGAACGGAGAGCCCGAGGGTCGGGGACAAAATGGCAGATGGGACCCGGCTCGGCGCTTCGTGGATGCCGGACCAGCCCCTGTAAGGGAAGCACGGCAAATAGCTGGGCGAGGGTCCTTGCCTGTTGATGGTGCCCTCCTGGCTTGGGCTGCGGGCGACCGTGTGAAGAGGATCCCGACTTCGCGAGCGGAGCATCGGAGGTGGCCTGGCATGTGGCCCCTCCCCCACCCACCCCCCATTCTGGGCTGGGAGCATCGGAGCGTTTTCCGAAGGCAGGTGGGAGCCTGGAACTGGAGGGGCCGTGTGACAGGGAGTTGGAAGTGGCCGAGAGGGAGGAGTGAGCTGTGAGGAGCACCGCGGCCTGGAGCCCACGCCCCTGGCATTGGCCTGACACACGTCGTGCGCTGGCCAGCGGGCACAGCAGAGCCTTGGCAGCGGATCAGCGGCCCGGGATGTATAGCCGCAGTCGTCCGCACCCTCGGCGGGTGCTCCGGTGAGTGTCCCAACATGGCTGCGCCAGGCGTCAACCATCTGGGACTGTGAGGTGTTGGCCCGGGCGGGGGAAGACCGCAGTGACCCAGAAGCGGGGGCCGAGAGGAGGAGGCAGGGACGACCCGCGCATGGGATGGACTCGGGCCCCCAATGGTGCAACTGAAGGAAGGCTGAAAGTCGCACCTTCACTTCTGGTGGGGCGGCCAGGGGTGAGTGGATGTGGGCCCAACAGAAGCAGGAGGCGCCACCCAGGGGAAAGGGGGGCACTGACGGGAGCGCACGCAAGAGCAGCAGCCTATGAAAGGATGCCTGTTAGGTGAGTGGAAATAAGAGGCACCAGGACTAATCATCACACAGATGGGCAGCATGGGTTTGGAAGGGGCAAGGAAGCTCTAGGGAGACCCCTGGTCTCTCCCTTGCAGATATTCGGCGGAGGTACCCCCGGGGGTGAAAGCGGATAAGGCACAGGCCATCCTCATCAAGGTAGCGCGAACAAGAAACCCCCACAACATACAAGGCTTGCACAACCGCACAAGCTTCACGACCTGGGTGAGCAGACGCACACAGCCTTGGGGGACAAAAGTGAGAGGGGCATTGAGAGCCTTGAAGGACAAAAGTGAGAGGGGCATTGAGAGGCTGGCAACCCCCGAGCCGGGCTCATTAGCCCTTGAGAGCGCATACAGCACAGGAGAGTCGCATTACAACAGACATCAAAGGAGCTTCCCGAGCAGGTCACATTAGTGGAGTACCAATGACAGTCGATGCCGAAACAGTAAGCGGGGACACTCCTCTCCTATCATATAACAACATGGCCAAGCAAGTAACGAAATCAAAAGGAGCAGTATCGGGAGACATCAAGGCAATGATGCAGTCTGCAGAGACACAAAAGCGCAACCAACTACAGGCGATGGGCCAAATACACTCCCCTCCACCAGAAGGCTTGCAGGAGCCCAAAGACCCACCGATCCGAAAGTCGGATCTGCTTGCAATGCTGCAGGAACTGAAAAAGGATATCAAGGACAGCGCATCCGACCTAGCTAAGTCCATTGCGGACCTAAACAAAGGGGTCATGGCGGTAGAGAGAAGGGTCGATGAGGTGGAAACCACTGTCGCTGGACAAGGGCAAGAGCAGGAGGAACTAGCAAAACGGGTACTAGAACTAGAGCAACAGATGGAACGGGTCCAGAGTAAACAGGAGGATGCCGAGAACAGGTCTAGGCGAAATAATATTCGAATCCGGGGGATTCCAAAGTCTGTGGCGGATTCTGATCTGCAGCAATATGTGATAGAGCTGTTCTGGCAAATCCTGGATATTGGGAATGAAAGAGACATCGTATTGGACTGGACGCATAGGGTCTATTCCACATTTCAGCTCAACAAAAATCTAATCCCAGATGTATTAACCCGGATACACTTATTCCAGCTGAAAGAGGATATTATGAAGGCTGCTCGGAAAAAAGAACCTATAAACTTCCAGTCCTCCCCTATACAATTATATCAGGACCTAGCGCAGACTATCCTCCTCAAAAGGAAACGCCTGAGGGTCGTCACAGACTGGCTACGGACCATGGGGGTGCGTTACCTGTGGGCCCACCTGACCGGGCTCTGCTTTGAATGGAAGGGGCAATGGTTCACGATCATGAAAGAGGAGGAAATGGAGGACCTTATGAGAGGGGAGGAAGGCAGTGAAAGCAACGGCAAGGAAAGTAACCCATCTGGAAGCAGGGAGAAAGAAGGCAGGCCCGGGAGGGAGCAATGGCAACCTGCGCGTCCCCGTCCGAGGGGCCGCAACAAAGAAACTAAAGCCACGGATCCCACATGAATCAGAAACTCTACAGCACAGAGGCGATCAGCCAGGGACTTGAAGGCTGAGACCCGAGGGAGTTGTCAGGGATCCGTACGTACAGCACTGCGATGGAGGGTACATGGGTGCTTGGGGCACAACCCGCTGGAGTGGGGGGTGGAAAACAAAAATTCAACAGCTTTTAAAGAAGGGGGGAGGGATCGAGGGGAGGTTAGGGGGAACCGGATCCCCAGTTTCCCGGGTGCAAAATAGACCTGGTGAATCGATGTGGTTATACCATAGCGAGAGTTCAATGGGGAAGTTTGAGTTTGGGAGTTGGGGGGGAGTAGTTATGTTATATGGGTGGAGACTATATACAGCACATATGAGACATCCAGAATGGAGGACAGGCTTGACCACATCATGATAGGCATGGCATCAGGGAACAATGATGGCTGATTGAACACTTGTCACATTAAATGTCCAGGGGCTTAACTCCCCAGTCAAGCAGAGATTCATGATGAATAGGCTGGGGGACATGCAGGCCTCAGTGGTATGGATGCAAGAAAGACACTTACTCACAGAACATGAACACAGACTAAGGCACAGGGCCTTCCCTAGGCAATTCTTCGCCTCTAGTGGGACAAAAAAACGGGGAGTAGGCATCCTGCTGGCAAAAGGGATCGACCTTGAGAAGCAATTTATAAAGAAAGACCCAGAAGGCCGCTACTTAATATTGGGAGAGAAACTGATGGGGCAACAGGTCACGCTGGTGTCGATTTATGCCACCAATGAAAGGCAAGATCGCTTCTTGTTAAAACTGTTGTCCACGAACGCTCAGTGGGTAGTAGGGCAGATCATGATTGGGGTGAATTTAATGGAGTGATGGATGCGGCGATGGACAAAACTCTCCCGGCCACCACCAATGATCATACTTTTAGACAGGCCCTAGCACGATTCATGAGGGAGCTACACCTAATAGAAACGTGGCGATTCTTTCGCCCGGAAGAAAAAGCATACACTCATTATTCGGCGGTACATAGGAGCCACTCCCGAATCGGCATGGTGCTTATCTCAGACACACTGGTCCCACAAGTCACGGGGCTTGAAATTGGCGTGAGGTGCCTATCAGATCCTGCACAGGTTCTCTTAGAGCTAGAACCTATCAACCCACGGCAGCGATGCCGCAAACCATGGCGCCTAAATGAGGTGCTTCTGAAAGACTTGGCTCTCCGAGCAGGTATAGAACAGGCCCTAAAGAATTACTTCAAAGAAAATGTCACTCCGGGAGTAAATTGGGCCATAATCTGGAATGCCAGTAAAGCAGTAGTAAGGGCCGAATTTATCACACACAAGGCAAATTACATTAGAACACGGGAGAAGGTGAAGCAGGATATGGAAGCCAAGGTAGCAAAGGCTGAGACGGAGTACCAAGATAAGGGCTCACAAAAATCATGGTGGGAATTGAAAAAAGTTAGGGTGGATGCAGAAGCCCATATGGCTGATGAAGACGCGCAACTGTTCGTGTGGACCAAACAATTCTATTACATAAATGGGGGCAAAGCCAACCGATTCCTCGCAGCCAAATTGAGACAGCAGAAACTTCAGAATCGTATAGTCCATCTTAGAAATCGGGAGGGAGACTTGGTGAGGGGGGAAGAGGAAATAGAGGAGGTTATGCATTCATACTATACGGATAACTTGAAAGAGGAAGATCTGGAGAGGGAAGTGCAGACAGCATTCCTGGATCAGGTAACCTTGCCGCAAATTAGTGAATCGGGCAGGCAAATGCTGGAAGCACCCATAATGGAGGAAGAAGTGGGGGAGGTTATAGGGGCACTGAAAAGGCATAAATCCCCAGGCCCAGATCGGCTAAGTAATGTGTATTACAAGACATTCAGGGCTGCCCTGGTAGGTCCTCTGACAAAATTGTTTAACTACATTCGAGTCACGGGGCGAACATCTGATGATATGAGCCCGGCAACCACGGTGCTACTGCTAAAACCGGATAGAGAGACTATGCGAGCTATCGCCCTATCTCGTTATTAAACGGGGATGCAAAAATGTAATGTACTCGACGGTCCGGGCCCAAAAGCTAGCCAGGGTCCTCCTGGGAATAATTCCCCCCGACTAAGCGGGCTTCGTGAAAGGGGGACACATTTACGATAACATCCGTAGAGCCATAGACACGATAGATTGGGGACAAAGAACGGGACAGAGATTCTCGGTTTTAGCGTTAGACGCCGTCAGAGCCTTTGACAGCCTACATTGGGGATTTCTGCAACTGACTCTTGAAAAATTCGGGTGTGGTCCGATCTTCACCCGAATGGTGATGGCTAATTTCACACAGCCTTCCACAAGACTAATGATTAATGGGTGGCTCTCAGATAGTATCCCCATCCGAAAGGGCACTGTTAGGCAGAAACCTGTGCAGTTCCCTTAGGGACCACTGCAAAAGATTTAAGACTACAGGTGTTGGCAGTAAACCCACTTGGTAGCAGTCTGCACCACCCAGATTTACCTGGTAGCTGTGGCTGAGCAGTCAGACTTCCCTCAAGAAGAGTTAGGCAGTATGAAAAGTATACACAATAGGCACTCAGATACAATAATACAAGCAAACACTGACCAGAGCTTTGGTATCAAAGTATAGAATTATTTATTTAAAAACACACAGTTGAAACACTCCAGCACTCTTATTGTAAAATATTCTAAACACAGTTACTATTGTAATACATACACCCCTTTTTCCTTATCAGATAAGTCACAGTAAAACACCACTTATTTTCATACAGAGGTGAGCACTTAACTAGATTGCACTCCAATAAGTTTGTGAGAAAGGGAGGGAAAAAGACAGAATATGGAAAGGTACACCACTCTAACATTCAGGAACACGGTTAGCAAGGCAGAAGAGCAAAAGTCACTGGTGAGCCAAAGTCCAAAGGCTGGGCCCACTCTTAGAGAGAGCAGAGCACAAATGCGCCCAGGATCACAGTTACACTATGCTTAGAAAGTCTTGCAGAGGGTTCAAAAAGAGTTTAGAGAGGCTTTAAGAAAGTTTAGCCAGGGTGTCCCAGACTAACCCAGGTTCGAAAGCCGGGGGCTAAATCTACCGTGTACAGTCGGTAGCAAGGGAAGCCAGGCGGGACACGGTACCTTAAGTGGGAAGGATCCTCCAGCGGTGGCAGTTCTTCCTGGTAGTGGGTGCAAGTTGCGTCGTCGTCCAGGGGAAGAGAAGATCTCGACTTGGAGGAAAGATGAAGGTCGTTGCACTACCAGGGAAGAAACCAGCCGCAGAGTTTTCCGGTTAAAGGTGGTACCTTTGTTTTGCGGTCGTGGTAAAACGTGGTATCCCGGTTGCCGGGGTGCTTGGCACGGGCAAGGCGGCCACGAGGTATGTCGGGAAAGTGAAAAGACGGTGAAACTGGTTATCCCCACCTGTCAAAGGAAGAAGACTCTCCGGCGGGAGATCTCCTCTGTCGTTGGGAAAAGTGGTGAGGCAGTCCAGCAGGGCTCCACCGGTGGTGGTGTCGTGGCAGGTCGGCTCACTTCTCCCTCGTTGGATTCTTAGGTCCTGTGGCGACTTCTGAAGTTCCAGTCCCCAAAGCCCTGCTTTTATGCAGCAAACCCCCATTCACTCAGCCTAGCTGTCACTCAAACATGCTAAGTGGTGAGCCGGCCGGCTCACCACTTGGGCCAATCAGGATGGAGTGCGACTTGAGTTGCCTAGTCCAGGGTGCCTAAATTTCCCTCCACCCCTCCTAAGTACCACAGACAGAGTGGCACCACTTTGGAGGGCTTCTGTGGAGAAGCCCGCCAAAAAGTGGAACAAAGGGCTCGACTTTGGTTGGAGTCACAGAAGAGAACACAAACGCCATTTTAGAATCAAGTTTTGGCAAAAAATACCAACTGGAAAATTAATATTAATTAAATAAACCGGCAGTATGTTCGAGGCTATCGTAAATAATTAAATAAAGGTAGTAGCCTAAAACAATGGGAAATCCCATAGGAAAATATTTGCGGTTGAATATAAAAAGTAGTATCCACTGCCACCAGCCAAAACTTAATCAGGGGGGACGGAGACGTGCCCCCTCGACTAACACACCCCGGGGCAATTGAATTGCCCCAGCCAGTACGTCCACAATATGATGGTTTGTACTGGTTCTGTTCAGAATTTAAGACTAGTAAAGTCAATGGTGACTTTACATGCCCTGGGAGACAGTAGTCAGTCCCAGGGTATGGAGTCTATACTGGGGGGTCACTATGACACCCCTGTGTCACTGCACTGAGGGTGCTGTGTAACACACATCACAAAACACATGAAGCCCTATGGAGTAAAAGACCCCATAGCCCATTAAACACATCTAGATCCAAAGAAACACACTCAAATCATGCCCAAGAGTGAGGGTAAAAGAGTCTCACTCTTGGCAGGAGAAAAAAATAAACCCCAAAAATCCAGCAAAGCTGCTGGGGGACTCACTAGGTTAGGAAATTCAGCCTAAACAGAGAATTCTCCCTAATAGGCACGAGACAAGGGTGCCCGCTGTCGCCACTCATCTTTGCTATGGCCATGGAGCCGTTGGCACAGAAGGCCCGCAAAGAGCCGGGAATCCAAGGGGTGGAGCTGGGGGCTGGACGATCCCAAAAGGTAGCTCTCCCCAAGGGTCCCCAAGAAGGTATTGTTTAGGCCACAGGCTTTGGGGGTTCCAGAACTCTGCAGGTATTTATGGGCTGCACCTATGCTGCAATGGCCACCCCGAGAAAACCAGAACCGATGGGCTAGCATTGAAAGAGAAGCAACTAAGACTCCCTGGGTAGCCTATGGTACTGGGACAATGCACTAAGGGGCAGAAAGGTAAAAGCGGGGGGAGGTCCTCTTGCACCGGTCGCTCATAACCCAGATTTCACTCCAGGGATACAGGCTGGCTTTTGGACACATTGGAAGGGGAGGGAGAACACCTTGGTATCGAAGGATCTCTATGAAGCTGGGACACCCCTAACATTTGAGGGCTGTAAGGCTAGGTTTGTTATACCGGAGGGTGAGCGATTTCATTATATTCGACTTAGACACTGGATCTCTAATACGAAGGTCTGGGAGGGAGCAACTAGGGACCCAGTAGGGCTGGAACTTACGATACAGGAAGGCCAGCCTGAAAAAGGAGTATCGAAATTGGACCGACTGATGGGGGCGGTGGACCCAGAGGAATCCCTCTCGTACATGCAAAGGTGGGAGGCAGATGTGGGAAAACCAATATCTGGGGAGACCTGGAGTCGAATTTGGCACAGAGCCGCTAAAAGTTCCAAATGTGTTTCAATAAAATAGGCGGCATACAAACTTTGCCTGCGGTTTGTTTATTCACTTTTTATGCGCACCAGACCCAAAGATAACAGGGCGCAGCAACAAGAAAATGAAGGGCTTACAAGGTTACACAATATACAAAATACACAATATAAAGGCATATATAGTTACAATAGTATACAATATGCAAATATACAGGTTACAACGTGTTAAAATGAGTGTGGCAGTATAGAAACATGTTACACTGAGTATAGCACAAGCCTCAGAAATAGATTAGATTACAAATGAGCTTGCGAGCAGTGATGCTGAGTTAGATGAGAAAAATGTAGGTGAGTAGGAATAGGTTGATCCCTCTGCGGGGACCTCCTAAAAGGGTGGGAGATTCTAAAGGTCAGTACAGAAATTACAAGTCGGATAAATTACAGGTCAGTAGAGATAAGATGTTTAATAGCCTTTTTTCTGAAATGTAGGTAGGTTTGATCAGCTCTCAGGTCTTGGGGCAGTAAGTACCATAATTTAGCAGCCTTCACTGGGAAGCTATTTCCACCAATTGTGGCAAGCCTATATCTGGTTATAGCCAGGCAGTTAACATTGCCAGCTCTAGTTGGTCTGAGAGAGATTCTTCTATGAAGTTTATCTATGAGGTAACTAGGGCGGCGTTATTTAGAGCTTTGTGGGTCAGTGACAGTGCCTTTAGCTGTATTTTATTGCCTGTAGACAGCCATTTATGTTGGCGTCTAAAGGTGGAGATATGAGTTCTTTTGTTTATGCCAAGTGCTGCTCTCAAGGCGTTATTTTGTAGTATTTGAAGCCTCTGGATGGTAATTTTATTGGCACCACTATATAGGGCATTACAATAGTCAATTCTAGAGAGTATTAGTGCTCTAGCCAGGATCAGGCAGCTGTTGTTGGAAAGGAAAGGCTTGCCAGCTCTGATCAGCTTGCAGGTGTAGGCCGTGGTGGAGGCCAGGATTTTATCTGTTTGTCAAAGGATAGTGTGGAATCCAAGTAGAAACCAAGGGTTTTTACTTTCTTGGAGACTTTGATGGTATTCCCGTCGATATTGAATGAGGAGAATTTCTGGCCTAATTTTTTGATGTTGGCCTGTGTACCCATGATTATCAGCTCAGTCTTATCATTGTTCAATCATAGGCTGTGAGAGGCCACCCATGCCTGGATGGTAAGATATACCCTATTCACCAACTCCGTGTCCTTACTATGATCCCCAGAAAGCGGGAGGAGAATCTGTGTATCATCTGCGTAGTTAGTGTAGATGATACCCAGATGGTCCAGATCATCGAACAGGAGCTTGGTGAAGATGTCGTATAGAGTTGGAGAGACACAGGAACCTTGAGGAACACCGCAAAGGATGGGGGTAGGGTCTGTGGCTGCTGATGGAGAGAAAACTCTCATGGTTCTCTCGCTCAGGAAAGAGTCAATCCATCTGATGGCCTCAGGGGATAAGTGGGCAGCAGAGTTGAGGTGTCTACAGAGGACCTCGTGGTCCACTAAAACAAATGCAGCTGAGAGTTCAAGAAGGAGCAGAAGCACAGTCTTCCCTTTGTCTCTCAGCTGGTCAATTTGGGATTTTAAATCGATTAAGGCTGTTTCGTTCCATGTAATGGTCTGAAACCGGATTGTCTGTCTCCTAAAAGTTTGTGCAATTCTAAGTGTCTTTGAATTTGGTTATAGGCAGCTTTATCCAGTATTTTAAGTAGAAATGATACCGTGGTGATAGGACGGTAGTTGGTAGGGACGAGAGGATCTAATGTCTGTTTCTTGAGAAGAGGGAGCACCCAAGACTGTTTTAGGTTAGCAGGGATGGTGCCTGAGGTGAAGGAGGCATTGATCAATTTGGTGATGAACGGAGAGAGGTATCTGGCAGCATCTTTGATTAGTTGTGCTGGGCAGATGTCACCTTTGCAATTAGAGGGCTTCAGTGAAAGGATGATTTGTTCTACTTCCAGGGTGGTCATTTTAGTGAAGTGGAATATATTGTTATGTGACGTCAGTGGGTCACTAGGCATAAGGTTTTTGTGCGAGTGCTGGAGATTCAGCGCTTCTTTCTTCTTCAGAATTTTATTTTGGAGCATGTTAATTTTATTAGCTAGCGCATGTTGGATGTCTGCGCACCAAGATGTATCTTTCGAGCAGATATCTGGTATAGCTATTGGTGACTCTACTTCTTTTAATATGGAGAAGAGTTCCTTCACGCTGGAATTGGGTTTAGCAATGCGCTCATCATAAGAGTTACATTTTGCCTGACAGACTTCATTCTTATAATGCGAGGAGATTGAGGTTCATTTGGCTTTGTTATCCTTGGAGGGGCAAAGTCTCCAATTGGTTTCACTTTTTCTTTTCAAGAGACGTAAATCTATGAGTTGTGGCGTAAACCATTTATTTAAATGGGCTTTTGGTTTACTTGTTCTAAGTTTAAGAGGGGCAATTTTATCCAGTGTCTTGAGCATAATATTGTTAAATTCATGGACTAGGATACTGGGATCAAGATTTTCTGGCAAAGCATTTAGAGTGGGAAGGATCGCAGGGATTACTTTATCAACTGTGATGGTTTTTTTTATTTCTGGTGAGACACGGTGGCGCTAGTGGCGGGGCTGTGGGAGTGGGTCTGGTGGTAGATAAGTGAAAGGACACTAGTGAGTGGTCAGTCCAGGATAGAGGCATGATAGATGAGATAGTAGCTGTGCAATTATAATCCGCTATCCAATCCAATGTTCTCCCCTTTGAGTGGGTAGGTTTGTTAACTTTTTGAGACAAACCTAGTACATTGATTATGTTAGCTATGACTGTGGTGTTTTTATCCATTAGGTCATTGAAGCTATATTAAAATCCCCTAATAGGAGTAATTGGGAGGATGGTTTGAGGTTGTTGGTGAGTATGTTGTACAGATCCTCCTCAAATGTGCCAAGAGGACCTGGCGGTCTATATAATAGATGAACGATGAGTGATTGTGAATTATTTATCTGAAATTTGGCATATAGGATTTCACAAGATTGTGACAGTTGGGTGGGGGCTAGTCTGAGGGAGAGACATGTTTTGGAGATAATGGCGATGCTGCCTCCTTGTGCTCCATCTCGGTCTTGTCTGGCTATAGTATTGCCATCTGGGATGGCTAACATAAGCGCTGGTCCTGCCGCATTATGTAGCCATGTCTCAGTAATCGCAAGGAAATCCAGGTTGCCTTCCGTGATTAGGTCAGCAATGTCGATGGCATGGGCGACGAGCGATCTCGCATTAAGAAGTGCTCCTTTAAGAAGGGGGGCCTCAATTACCGCTTTAGCCGGAATAGGTATAGCTGTATTATTATCAAGTATCTTATGCTTGTGATTATTAATTTGGGAGGTATTCGTAATGGAACTAGAGTGTGGAGGTGACAAATTAGTGTGATAAGAATTTAAATCATGCTGATAGCTTTCAGGTTGATAGGAGGTACAGATCTTCTCGGTGGTTCATGTAATTTAGTTAATCTGGCAAGGAGTCTAAGATTTATATTAGGCGTGGCACATGGTAGAGAAGCAAAGGTTGCAGTCCCTAAGGCTCTGTTGTGTCAGTTGGAGGGGCATGACATTATTAGTATCTGTGTTAGTCAGTTTGGGTAGGCTAGGCTCTAGGATAGGTGCTGGAGGGAGCTTGGTGAGGCATGCTTGGCTTCTAGTACCAGCGTGTAAGGTGGCAGCCATTATACAGAGCAGAATTGTTAGAGTTAGCATCTTTCCAATTAAACAGCAGGAGTGGTGTTTATAATAAAAGGCACCTATGCAGTATAACAATTCAGAAACACAAGTATGGCGGTGCCTGTGAGGCAACTAGGCGCCTGGGCCGGATCACAGTTAGGCTGCGGGAAGAGGGCAAAGCCAATGCGGTATCTGGGCGTAATTACAATTCTCATTTAGCAATGAAACAGCACAGGTACACCGATACAGGTGGGCAGCTGGGCGATTGGGCCAGATCATAATTGAACAGTAAGTAAACAAACAGCAATAGTCAACAAAATAGGGCATTGCAAGTAGGCTCCTAGGCCAGTTCACCGCCAAGCGGCAGGAATAGGGCAGTACTAGTGGGGCATCTAGGCGAAATTACAATTAGCAGTATAAACACCACATTGCGGTAATGCATTAGAGGGAACAGGAGTTTACAGTTAGCAGTATAATGCAGCACCAATATGTTAATGCATGAAAGGCAGCTGGGCGTGATAGTGATTAGACAGCAGAAATCTAAACATTTTGTAGCATAAAGCATGAAGCAATAGGCTACTGAATCACTAAGCACTGGTAGCATAGCAAATTAGGTGAAATTTATAGCATAAAACAGTAGGCTGCAGAGACACTGAGCACTAGTAACATATGGCAGTCAGAGCGGTCAATCATACAGATGGTACATCGTATATGTAAGTCTGATGTTGGGCATGGTAAGCATTAGTCATTGTATGTGTTGTGTGGGCAGGTACTCATTGCCAGAGAGTTAGGCAGACAGGCATGGGTCCGGCTCAGGTCCCCTAAGGTGGCTGGGTGTATGGGCTGGCCGGATGGACCAAATAAGACAATACTGGTCATCAGGTCCGCGGTGCAGTCAGGCGGTGGCCATTTTGACGTTATGTACTTTTAGTACACGCAGAACAGAATTAGAGTGATCAGGTGTACAGCCAAGGGGAGTCATACATTCCGTAATGCAGGCAACGCAAGTGACTTTGCATCAGGGGGCAGGGATCATTCGGTAGCGGTGAGGGGTCTCCCACCTAACTGTGGAGGTCGGGATGCAGGACTGCCGGAGGTTGATAGTGGAATGCTTCGGCAGCAGGAGGGGAAAGGGGCTCCAGCTCCTATAGACGCTGCTGGCAGCTTGCAGTATAATGCGGGTATGGAGCACAGATGTCTGGTGGGTTATAGTAGAGGTTGCAGGCGCGATATAAGGATGGATAACCTTACCCAAAGTAGATAGGGGGCCGACACTATCCGCGGCTAACAGCAGCAAACAGAAGCCTTTATCCACGGCCTTCCTCCGCAGGCCGGCCTCCGCCTGTCGGTGGCACCAATTGGATAAAGAGGCTTCCTGTAGCTTAGCAACAAGGTTCAGCCTCGTTTTGGCTCCGCGTTGCGCCAGCCATTTTATGGTCAGGCGTCGATGCCGGACCGATTCAACTTATTCCAAAACGGAATGCAGGAAGCAGGAATAAATGCAGCATAAGCAGGCTGCAGGTACGGCCAGGCTCACGGGGTACCTTAGGTATTCGGATGGCCTTGGATGCTTGATTTCTAAACAAAGTGGTCGTCGTGTGAGAGGTGGGAGGCAGGGGGTTCCAGCAGACTGCTCCTGCAGCTGTAGGATGGGGAGGGCTCCTGCCCTCTCCTACTTCGGCGAGGTGATGTGGAATGAGGTGGTATATGACGCCATATGTGGAATGCGGTGGTATATGACGCCAGCACGCATGCATTCCATAAACCCGGGGTACCCTACATTTTGCTGGAGAAATTGTGGACAACCAGGGGATCTAATCTACGTGTGGTGGTCATGTCCAGTGGCAGAGACTTACTGGAAGGAGATCTTGAGCCATATCAAGGAGATAACGGCGGTGTATCTGCCTTGGGACCCGGTGGTAGTTTTACCGGGGGAAATGGTGGAGGGCTGCTATGCGAGCTCGGGGGCTAAAGCCAGCCTTATCACTCACATGCTGAGCGCAGTTAGAATCACCCTGGCGCAAGCATGGAAGAACAAGCAGGGGCCGGTAATAGCCATGTGGTGGGTGAGACTATGGGGGATGATGGCCATGGAAAAAGTGACAGCATTAGCTCATGGTTCCTATCCTAAGTACCTGAACACCTGGATGCCATTGCATGAATTCACAGATGACAAGGAACAGATGTTTTTGAAGCCTAAATTACTCTGCAGAAATCCGGTTATTTGAAAGTGCGAACTTTGGTCTGCAAGGGCGACTCAATTTGGAGAACATCTAAGAAAACTGAGGAAGATATAGTATTCCACCCATATGTTTTGAGGTTGTGTTGGGGGAGGAGGGGGAGTTCTAATAAGTAAAACTCATGAGCAATCGGACCTTAAAGACTGGAGCGAAATGGCAAGGCCATTGTCTATTACTTTCAATGCATGCATGTCTGTAATTTATGCTCTTGAATAACTAAATAAAGTTGGTAAAAATGTTTTAACAAAACTGTTAATGCAAACTACCAACTGCCTGAAGTACTGAACTGATGTAACCCTCTCTGAAAAATAAAAGTAAAAAAAAAGAAAGGGATTCTCTACATCTGACCATGTTTCTGTGTTTTCAACCATTCTTGACAAATATGTGAAGATTAGAAGGGGCATAGTATATGCAGGTTTTCTGGATCCAGCTAAAGCTTTTGACTCTATTAATCGCTGTTTTCTCTGGAATAAACTCTAGAGATTGGGGGTTTCCTGTCTCTCTGTATTACAACTGATTGTTCGCTTGTGCTCTGATACCAGTACTACTGTGAGAGATAACCCCGGAGGAGCCCCTACAAGTGTGTTCTCCACGGCCCGGCTTCTGTTTATTATCTTTTTAACAGATTGTATGTCTGTCTCACATCTGCCAGGTCGTTTTCCTCCCTGGCTGATTTGGGTAATGTACCCTACCCTTCTTTATGCAGATGATGCTATACTATTAGATCTGACCCCAGAGGTACTTGCCAGTAGTCTCAAATACGCATCAGATTATTTTAAAGACAACAGTCTAAAATTAAATCTGAAGAAAAAGAATCGCTGTTTTTGGTTCAAAGAAAGAAAATAATTATAACTGGTCTATTGACAACGTGAATCCAACTGTGGCCGATTCATATTGCTACTTGGGAGTCATGTTTTCAAGCAATTGCCTCTGGCCTGCACATTTAGAATCAGTTGAAAATAATTTAAGGACAAGCCTGGGAGGGATTCAGAGATTTTACCAAAAATTCGGTGGGTACCAAGTGTATTCAGGTGCTGGAGGCTAAAATTTATTCTGCCATATTGTACGGCAGCGAGATCTGGGGAAGTGTGAGCTGCACTTCTTTGGATCGTATTTCTCACATTTGCCTGAGAATGTTGCTGGCAGTGTCGTCTAGCAAGCCGGGATCTTCCCTTGCTTTGGAGTCTGGGGCTCCAAATATTGGTGTTCAGGCTGAATGTAGGTTCTTAGAGTATTGTCGCAAACTACATTCTGTGCCAGTGGTGCACCCTAATATTGTGAATGTGAGGGAAGAATTAGCAAATGCGGCTATGTATGTTATCTACCACTTTTATAAGAAATGTCTCAATTTGATTCCAAGATGGCTGCGATGCTGTGAACACCGCAGCCACCGAGCTCCCGTCCCGAGGCCCTTGTATTTCGCATCCAGGTCGACTTAGCCCTCCCCAGGCGGTAGTTCCTCGATGAGATAAGGCTCGGGAGCGGTGTGATTCTTCAGCGGCGAGGCGGAAACGAGTCGGAAGTGGAGTTGGGGAGCTGCCGGCTCCGGGAACATCGCGGGAAGCAGACTGATGCCTGCGCTGCTGCCGAGCGCCCGGCTGTTGCTGTCCTTGCCGCCCGGGCACCGGTGAGGCGCCTGGAGCCCAACCGGACGCCGGATCACGCTTTGGGCGGTGTTTGGTGCGGTGCACCCAGGCTCCTCTGCAGCGCTCCTTTGTTTGCTGTCTTGGCACCTGTGGAGGGAGGCTGGGGCCCCCTGCCCTCAGCAGGGAGTGGAGGCTGGCGAGGGTTGCCCAACACTGACGCGCACAGTGGCCGTGTGCTCGGAGGACCTTAGCCGCTGCAGGGGCCGCGCTCCTTACTTGGCCCCGCATTGGAAGTGGCGCAACGACACTGCACCCCTTAACTACAGCGCTGAACCCATCCTGCCCTCCGAGGAGTGCACCGGTGTGCACAGGACAGTATTGAGTGCCCTTCGTGCAGGGGAACTGGGAATTCTGTGTGCCACCCTTGGCGCCCTACCCTCCTGGCATCATGTCCAAAAATAAACTTAAGGATTCGCAGTCCCTTCAGAGGTCTCTGAGGAAAGTGCAGGAGAATGCCTTGACTAAAATATGGTCCAAGGACACTGAGGACACACAGGCAACACCTGCCAATGGCTGGCCCCCAGGGGAGGCCGCGGCGGATCTGCATTCTTCAGTACACCAACAACCGGTTACTCAGTCCGCGCTGGAGCTCCTGCTGGCAGACATGCTTGAGAAGATTACCGCGGCTGGCCAAAAGCAAATGGACGTTCTTAGGGAGGACCTGGCAGAGGGCCTCCAGGAGATCAAAAGGGACATTAGTAAGATAGAAGAGAGGGTGGATACTAATGAGAGGGCGATCCAGGACCTAGCCGAAGATGCAAGGAAGACGGACTCCTTCCTGGAAACATTGGCTACGGCCACGCATAATCTGGATCTCCAGGTGGAGGACTTGGAGAACAGGTCCAGGCGCTTGAATATCTGCATTAAATCCCTCCCGGAGGACTCGCAGGAGCTAGACCTTCCCCAAACAGTGAAGGGCATATTCGCGGACCTCCTGGAGGTGTCTGGGTCCGAGGATGTCGCCTTTGATAGGATACATAGGGCCTCATTACACGGTAGGCGCTAAAAAATGTGATTTACCGTCATGGCGCTATTAGCGTGTCCGCCATCGTAGGAGACCGCTAATAGCGTTCCATTACGAGTTAGCGGACACGCGCATAGGGCCATGCCGGTAAATGACCCTACCGCCATGGCGCAAAAGCACCTTACCGGCTCCGACCAAAGTGCTGATAGCACCTCCGCCCTCATGCTGCACGCTATTTGCGGACACCGCTGTTAGCGGTCACCGTAAAACACCGGAACCGGAAATAGCGTCATCGCACCGGAACGGGAAAGAGCCCGGCGGCCATCTTTAAAAACACAATCCATTGCCATCCCCTGCACTCAGGACCTGCAGCAACACCACGACTGGCAAAACCACATCCCACAAGAACAAACAATGCCCAAGGCCCTAAAGAAAGCCGATGCGCGCCAGCGCAAAGAATGCTTCTCAAACGAGGAATTGAAAATGCTGGCAGACACCCTGGCTGCAAATGCAGACGTAGTGTTCGCTAGCGACATGCGGCGCCCGGCACTCCTGAGAAAAAAGGAAATCTGGGCTGAGGTGGCGCAGAAAGTCAGTGCGGTGGGCTCCACCCCCCGCACCGTAAAGGACGTGCGCAAGCGGTGGGATGATCTGCGCCTCCGTGTACGCAGCATTTTATCGGCCAACAGGAATCTGGCCATGGGCACAGGAGGCGGAGGTGGATCCCCGATGAAGATGCAGGAGTGGGAGGAGACATGTGCCAGCACCATTGGCATAGAATCCATCGAGGGAGTGGGCCGAATGGAGTGTGGTGTGGCAACAACGTCAGACGGAGGTGAGTGACCACGCAAAACACAGCAATGCCAAGCATGAGTCCCTCCCCCAAATGTGAATTGGGAATCAGCTAATGGATGGGGTCATCACACACACATGTACACAACCCTGCATATATGCCCTGCACATCCCCACACAACCACATGCATGCAGCACCTCACACACGTGTCACCCTGACACATGTCCGGATGAACCACCCATCTGGCCAACAACCTGCAGGCCCAAACTAGATGTCCAAATCCAAAGAACTGCAGCAACAACAACATATGCATGATGCACGTTGACCCATCACTGATGTTATCCCTGTCTTGCTCCCCCACAGGGTCACAATCTGACAGTGAGGAGCTGGACTCTGCAACGCAGGCCCCACCACCCAAAAAGCAGGCCAAGGGAAAGGATGCAGGCACCAGGCCCAGTACATCGAGGGGCACTGGGATATCTGGAGTGGCCCAGCGTTCAAAAGCCACCCACGCAACGACCACACCAAGGGTCGAAATGCCATCCGACACTGTGGCAGCATCCCCACCACCCACCACTCAGGAGCCAGTGCCAGAAGGCACGCCGTCCGCAGCCAATAGCTCCGTCGGGGAAGCAGCAGCCACGGCACCTATGAGTGATGTGGACGACCCATGTCTGACACCGGAAGGGCAGCGTACACCCAGCACCCAGCTGTCCCCACTCCACAGCCCATGCAACACATCCAATGGCAGCATCCATGAGGTGCATGCCGGAGATGCAATGGATGGGTCATTCAGTCCCGTGGCGAGCTCACCTGATGTCGGCCACATGCAGCAAGCTGCGCCGAGGAGTAACAGGGGCAGGGCCGCAGACGACACCATGAGCCTGATACGCCAGCGCCAGGAGGAGCTCAATGCCCTGGTTGCCCGGCAAGTGAGCGAGGCTGCCTCGACCAGGGAGGAGATCCGGGTGTTGTCAAGGGACATGAAAGCTGCCATGGACAGCAACACGACGCGCCTATGTGACGAGATGGCCGCTGTGAGGCAGGTCCTAACGCGCATTGCTGAGGCGATGGAGAGCATGTGTCAGAGCACTCTGGTCCTAGGCGCAGGAGCGACGCAGTACCAACCACCCCCACTATGGTCGTGGAGCCTGCAAGTCGAAGCTTACGCAGGCTACCCGGACCAGAGCAGGGAAGGAGGGTTAGGGTCTCGTTGATTGGATAGGTTGGGGGAATATTAGGAAAACCGGATTGAGGATTGGGTAGTGGTTGTGGATAGGACGGGGAATTTAGGGGAAAGGGTTGATTGTTGCACGCCTTCAATTGTACTTGGTACCAAGTAGCTATTTACACTCCACTTCCACTTAGTCAGACTGAGGCCCAGTGATTAATTCTACATACAAGTCAAAACCATGCACCTAGTTCAGTGCACAACTAATTAGCATTTTCAGCATGCACACTTAGCTCTGGTTTTCAGTGTCCTGTCCGTGATGAGCCGTCAAGTCTTGTGGCAGGTCCGTAGTGTTCAGTGCAGGTCCAAGAAGCTAAAAGAAATAACACGAGTTAGGGTTTTGCCTCTGCATTCCCATATTCTCATTCATTCCTCACACACATACAAACACACAACATTTCTTGTTGCCACCCGAGCTCAAATCACGGGCTTCTCAGTGTGCCCAAGTTCGCCTCTTTTCTGAGGCTTCTCCACTAGTTCCTGATGTGGAAAAAATGCCGTTATTTAACTTCCACAGGGGTCTTCCTTCAGACCGCCGCGGAAACTTTGCCACGTGTGTTTTCGTCTCCCGTGCCCCCTGTTCTCCCTGGTCCCAGGAGGCGGGAACACACGTTCAAGCCTTTCGTACGCTCCGCTTCCCCACAACAGATTGGCGGCGCGTCTAAGATACACGCGCACTTATCTTTTCGGTAGGCGCAGGGGCTAGGAATGGGCGGGCTAAAGCCCCCTGCGCTTCTCCCCCGATCCCTCTGATTCCCAAGATGGGTTTAAGAACGTATCTTGCAGGAGCGAGGGGCCGAACTGCTTCTCCGGCGGGGCGGGGCCCCTCGTGAGTGATTCTGGAGGAGCTGGGCTCTGCACGTCCTCTCCTTCCGAAGTCTCAAGCGCAAGCCCCATGCCTCGGGGCTTGCGCATGCGCGTTGACGAGCCACACCCTGCTGGACTCCTGATTGGCCCGCGGCGCCCCCGAGCATGCTGGGAACTGTAGTCTCTGAAGGCTGCTTTTCTGCAGAAGGGGCACAGCAGCCTTTTAAATGGATACACTTTTCTGGGAATAACTCGTACACTCATCACAGCCCCCACCATGCCCCTCTGCACCCCCTGCCTAGGTCTGTTCTTGGTTTTGGCCCTGACAGCACTCCCCCTCCCACGGAAGGTAGACCCTCCGGGTTTATCTAGATAATTCTTATGGAAAGTGCGCAACAATCGTGGAGCATGAACGTGATGTGAGGGCTCCCACGAGCGCTCTTCAGGTCCATACCCCACCCAGTCCACTAAATAATACAATTGGCCATTGGCGCCTTTTTTGGAGTTTAAAATTGCACGAACTTCATATTCAGGTTCTCCGTGAACCATTATCGGGGGGTTTTTCTTGACGGGAGCTCCATACGGGGCAGGTTTTAGCAGGGACGTGTGGAACATGGGATGAATTTTCATTTGGGATGGTAATTCCAATCGAACTGCAACTGGATTCACGATTCTTACAATTGAGAAGGGGCCTAAGTAACGGGGCTGTAATTTTTTGGGACCATCCAATCGAATATTGCGGGTGGAAAGCCACACTTTGTCACCCACACGATAAGAAGGACCGGTACGGCGCTTTTTGTCTGCATAATACTTATAAGAGTGTTTTGCTCTAACGAGATTACCCTGTACCTCCTTCCATACTTGCTCAATTTCAATTCGCTGTCCCGCTAGTGTGGGCAATTCCACTTCTATGGACGGGACAGCTACAGGAAGAATATGTGGATGTCGTCCATAAAGACAGTAAAAGGGAGGTTTTTTTGTGGACATGTGTACGGCATTATTGTAGGCCAGTTCAGCTAACCAAGTATGCTGGACCCAAGTGGTTTCTCTGCTTGCAGCAAAGCAACGCAAGTATTGCTCGAGCCCCTGGTTCACACGCTCTGTTTGGCCGTCGGTCTCGGGATGGTACCCGGATGACAAATGGATTTCCATCCCAATAATCTTACAAAATTCACGCCAAAATCGTGAGGTAAACTGTGGGCCTCTGTCGGTAATAACATGGTGTGGAAGCCCGTGTAGGCGAATGACGTGTTGCAGGAAGAGTTCCGCAATTGCACTAGCGGTTGGGACCCCCTTGCAAGGAATAAAATGGGCCATTTTAGAAAAGGTATCTACTATCACCAATATTGAAGTGTGACCTTGTATAGGCGGGAGATCCACAATGAGGTCCATGGTTACAGTGTGCCATGGTACGTCCGGAGTTGGTAAGGGACGCAGAAGACCCGCAGGCTTTTGGTGACTGGCTTTATTACGGGCACCGATGTCACACTTCAATATGTGTTGTTGAACATCCTGTCGCCACTTTGGCCACCAAAAATATCTAGCCACCAATTCTTGTGTTTTTGATCTTCCCGGATGACCTACAAGGGATGAATCATGACACCACGACATGGCCTTTTCTCGGAGTGCCGTAGTAGGCAGATACAGTGCATGAGCGTGGTAGGGAAGTCCTGCAAGAATTAAGTTCCGAGGGTCCTGTTTGCACCAATGGTGCAGTTCTTGCATAGAGATTTCTTTCTGAATGGCTTCAAAGAAGTCAGAGGTCGCTCCAATGATGTGAGCGGGAGGGATTATGGACTGGGGCGTGGGGTTCGCCTCTCGAATTGTCGGCTCAGGATAGCGTGATAAGATGTCAGCTTTCTGGTTGCTGTTTCCGGGCCTATATGTGATGATAAAATCGAACTCCGCGAAATACATGGCCCAACGCAACTGACGCGGGCTCAAGGTCTTGGCGGTTTTGATAAATTGCAGGTTTCGATGGTCTGTGATTACTGTTATCGTATGACGTGCTCCCATCAGATAGTGCCGCCATTCACTAAATGCTGCTTTTATTGCCAAAAGTTCTCGATCTGCGATGATATAATTCACCTCAGCTGGCAGCAGCTTCCTCGAATAATAGGCCACCGGATGTAATAGACCTGTCGTGAGATCCCTTTGAGACAGAACGGCCCCCAGAGCATAACTGGAGGCGTCCGTTTCAACCACAAACGGTCTGGACAAGTCTGGGTGTTTTAGTACCGGAGCGTCGGTGAAGGCCTTTTTGAGCCGATTGAAACCCTGTTCGGCTGAGGCATCCCAAACAAACGGGCAACCCTTACGAAGAAGCTTCGTGATTGGAGTAACCAATGCTGAAAAATTCTTAACAAAGCGTCTGTAGAAGTTTGCAAACCCTAGAAAGGATTGTATATCTTTTACATTAGCCGGAGGTGCCCAATCCAAAATTGCCTGCACCTTTTTGGTATCCATTTGTACGCCGGTTGGGGTTAGGAAATAACCTAAGAACTCTACAGTGGTACGATGAAATTCGCACTTTTCCAGTTTTGCGTAGAGGTGATGTTCTCGCAATTTCTGCAATACCGCACGTACATGTTGGACATGTTCCTGGAGGCTACTGGAATAGATGAGGATATCATCGATGTACACCACGGCACATACGTCTAAATATTCTCGGAGTACCTCGTCCAGGAAGTGTTGGAAGGCGGCGGGGGCGTTACAGAGGCCGAATGGCATGACCTGATATTCATACAATCCGAACTTGGTTCGGAAGGCGGTCTTCCACTCGTCTCCTTCTCGCACCCGTACCAGATGGTATGCGCCTCGAAGGTCCAACTTGGTATAGATGACCGCATCCCGAACTTGGTCAAGGAGTACAGGGATTAAAGGGAGCGGATAACGGTTTTTAATGGTTATCCGGTTCACTCCGCGGTAATCAATACAAGTCCGGAGCTCCCCGGACTTCTTCGGTACGAAGAACAGAGGTGACGAAACCGGAGAATTAGAGTGCCGTATAAAACCACTCTTGAGGTTGGATGCTATATATTCCCGGAGGTGGTCATTTTCAGCCTCGGTCAAAGCGTAGATGCGGCTGCATGGCAATACCGCTCCTGGCTCCAGGTCTATCCGGCAATCAAAGGGCCGGTGTGGAGGTAAAGACTCGGCAGCCTGTTTATTAAACACGTCCACAAAATCGGCATATTCTTGGGGCAGATCTTCAGGACGTATCTCTGGTTGACTATTAGCAATGCTGATGGAGTGTAAGCCCGGCAAAGCCTTTTTAAAACAATGTTCTCTGCAAAATGGAGAATTCAGGTCTATCGACCCTGAGGTCCATTGAATGTGAGGGTCATGCTTTTTTAACCATGGCAATCCCAGGATAAGCCCAAATTGCGGGGCGGCAATAACGTCAAAGGCAATCTTTTCTGTATGCCCATCTCCACAGTGAAGGATCATAACACAGGTACTATGGGTAACGGGACCTGAACTAAGGGGAGTACCATCTACTGCATGTACCAGTTCTGACTTGGGTTTACATTGCACCGGAATTCCTAAAGTACCCACGAACTGGGCATCAATGAAATTGCCAGTCGCCCCCGAGTCAATCAACAGTGTAACCCCTTTTTTCTTTGTCAAGAACTCTAGGTAACCCTTCTGGGTGATATATGGGCCATGATTCGAATAGCCTGCAATTGGGGCCCTGCTAACTAGGCTCGACCGGGTGACCCCCACTACCGGCGAGCCGAGGCGTTTCCCTGGGATTTTGGTTTGGCAGGGCATTCGCGAACGAAATGCCCAGCCTTACCGCAATACATACAAACCCCATCTTTTCTTCTCTGCTCTTTCTCTTCTTTTGTTAGGGGGCCCCGGATCGAGCCGATTTGCATCGGCTCATCCCCCTCAGATTTGTCCACCGTCCCTCGAGATCCTTTATGTTGGTCTAACCGTGGTACAGGACAGAAGTCTCCTCTTCTCTTATCGCCTCGCCTTTCCGCCAAGCGGTGGTCGAGACGCAAGGCTAGATTAATCATATCCGAACACTCTCTTGGCTGTGGGTCAACCTGAGCTATAAGATCCTTTAACTCGTCTTTCAGTCCCTGATAAAATAGGGACATCCTTTTTTCTCTGGGCCATTCGGCTTCTGCCACTAACCGGTTGAACTGCGTGACATAAGTCACCAGTTCCCTATTTCCTTGTCTTAAACTCAGCAATTCCCGATCTTTACAGAGGGTGGCTGCCTGTCGATTAAAGATTTTCTCAAATTCCCCAAGGAACTCATCCCAGTCATACAAGACAGCATCGTCTTTTTGAACTAAAGGATTCGCCCAAGAGGCGGCGTCCCCTGTAAGGTACGATATCACAAAGGCAGTACGTGCTTGAGCAGACCGAAAGGCTGACGCCTTGGTGAGGAAGTGGAGACGACACTGGGTCAAAAATGTGGAGAATTTTTGCGGATCCCCTGCATATCGCTCTGGAGGTGCAAGAGGAACTATGGCTTCCGGGGTTACATGTACCTGTAACGGGGTAGACGGTTGACCAGGTAAGGGCGATGCTTGGGCTGCTAAACTCCGTACTTGCGCGGACAAGGTAGCGTATTCTTGCCTGGATGCGGCTAACTCCCCTTGCAAATCCTGCAAGGCTTTAGCAATCTCTTCCATGACTGTTGTGAGGGTTGGCTGTGCCGCTCAGGCGCCTGGAAAATACGTGGGCTTGCGCTTCTGTCAGAGCACTCTGGTCCTAGGCGCAGGAGCGACGCAGTACCAACCACCCCCACTATGGTCGTGGAGCCTGCAAGTCGAAGCTTACGCAGGCTACCCGGACCAGAGCAGGGAAGGAGGGTTAGGGTCTCGTTGATTGGATAGGTTGGGGGAATATTAGGAAAACCGGATTGAGGATTGGGTAGTGGTTGTGGATAGGACGGGGAATTTAGGGGAAAGGGTTGATTGTTGCACGCCTTCAATTGTACTTGGTACCAAGTAGCTATTTACACTCCACTTCCACTTAGTCAGACTGAGGCCCAGTGATTAATTCTACATACAAGTCAAAACCATGCACCTAGTTCAGTGCACAACTAATTAGCATTTTCAGCATGCACACTTAGCTCTGGTTTTCAGTGTCCTGTCCGTGATGAGCCGTCAAGTCTTGTGGCAGGTCCGTAGTGTTCAGTGCAGGTCCAAGAAGCTAAAAGAAATAACACGAGTTAGGGTTTTGCCTCTGCATTCCCATATTCTCATTCATTCCTCACACACATACAAACACACAACATTTCTTGTTGCCACCCGAGCTCAAATCACGGGCTTCTCAGTGTGCCCAAGTTCGCCTCTTTTCTGAGGCTTCTCCACTAGTTCCTGATGTGGAAAAAATGCCGTTATTTAACTTCCACAGGGGTCTTCCTTCAGACCGCCGCGGAAACTTTGCCACGTGTGTTTTCGCCTCCCGTGCCCCCTGTTCTCCCTGGTCCCAGGAGGCGGGAACACACGTTCAAGCCTTTCGTACGCTCTGCTTCCCCACAACAGATTGGCGGCGCGTCTAAGATACACGCGCACTTATCTTTTCGGTAGGCGCAGGGGCTAGGAATGGGCGGGCTAAAGCCCCCTGCGCTTCTCCCCCGATCCCTCTGATTCCCAAGATGGGTTTAAGAACTTATCTTGCAGGAGCGAGGGGCCGAACTGCTTCTCCGGCGGGGCGGGGCCCCTCGTGAGTGATTCTGGAGGAGCTGGGCTCTGCACGTCCTCTCCTTCCGAAGTCTCAAGCGCAAGCCCCGTGCCTCGGGGCTTGCGCATGCGCGTTGACGAGCCACACCCTGCTGGACTCCTGATTGGCCCGCGGCGCCCCCAAGCATGCTGGGAACTGTAGTCTCTGAAGGCTGCTTTTCTGCAGAAGGGGCACAGCAGCCTTTTAAATGGATACACTTTTCTGGGAATAACTCGTACACTCATCACAGCCCCCACCATGCCCCTCTGCACCCCCTGCCTAGGTCTGTTCTTGGTTTTGGCCCTGACAGCATGCGTCACTCACAGGGAGCAGATCAACCAGCCACCCCCTCGTCTACTAGCTCCGACCAGACAACCATCCTGCGCAGGTCCAGCCGGTCCTTGCGGCGGTCAGACTCACAACCCCCCAATGGTGGTAGTGGAGGAGGGAAGTAGGGCCAGCCTGTCCCTGTTGACACTTGGGAACTAATGCAGCACTGATGTGCACACCATGTTCGGTGGAGTTGTGGGGGGAGGGGGGTGAGGGTGTTCGGTGGAGTTGTGGGGGGAGGGGGTGAGGGTGTTCGGTGGAGTTGTGGGGGGAGGGGGGTGAGGGTGTTCGGTGGAGTTGTGGGGGGAGGGGGGTGAGGGTGTTCGGTGGAGTTGTGGGGGTAGGGGGGTCAGGGTGTTTGGGGGAGTTGTGGGGGGAGGGGGGTGAGGGTGTTTGGGGGAGTTGTGGGGGGAGGGGGCTGAGGGTGTTTGGGGGAGTTGTGGGGGGAGGGGGGTGAGGGTTGTTGGGGTGGAGGGGACATGCACATTTGAATGTCATAATGCTCAATACACACGTAATGGCATGGATAATCACATGACTGGACATTGATCATTGTGTATGTGTGCTTTATTGTTGAAGGGTGCACTGTGTTTATGTCCTCCATACACCCCGTGCCCTGAGCTGAACACCAATTGCACCCTCCTAATCCATGTGCATCAGAAACAATGGTCTATCAGGTGCTGCCGCACAGCACGTCCCTCATGGGCATCGCCACCTGCATGACCTGCAGCCCCCTCTCCTCCATCCTCATCCCCGTCATCATCCTCAGACGGTGGTCGCAGTTCTATGTCAGGGGGCATTGGCACATTCCGTCTGATACACATATTGTGAAGCATGACACATGCCATGGTGATCTTGGCCACCTTCTCATGCCCGTACAGGAGTGCCCCGCCCGACCTGCTGAGGCACCGGAAGCGTTCCTTCAATAGGCCGAATGTCTGCTCGATCACCACGCCGGTACGGGTGTGTGCATGATTGTAGTCCTCTTCGTGCCTGTTCTGTGGGTTCCGCACAGGGGTAAGGAGCCACCTCTTCAGGGGATAACCTGCATCACCTGCATGGGTGCAACAATGGGTATGTGTAAGTGTCTACATAATGTGGAGCGTGCACATATCACACAAACAAACATTGCATATTCAACGACATCCACTGATCCAAGCACGCATGGCAATCAGGGTAACTGCAATGTGGGAAGGTGAGGTGGTCCTTGCAAGTGGACATGCACCATGCATGCATACAGCAGGGATTGCCATGTCCCGCCAGAGTTTAAGTGATTTGTGTTTCCTGGCCCTGGCAACGTTAGTGCCACACTGCTAGTACACTGCCATTCCTTAGTTGATGTCCCCATGCTGTTTGATGGCAATTCTGTGGTGGGGTACGGGTGTGCCTCACCACAATGGCTACAGGGGATCCATTTGTATGCACTCATGTGCGCGGACCATTTCTGATGTTGTTCAGCGTACATTTCAGTTGTGATTTTGATATGCATGTTGCTGATTTGTGTAATGGGGGGAATGGTGTGTTGTGCGGTGTGCATGTTGTTTGGAATGGCCTGTTTGGCGTAATGGATTGATATGTTTGCCGTGGCACTCACTTCCAGCATGTGGTTTTGTCTCTGGTCCATTGTGGGCTGCCTCACTGTACAGTGATGCAAATATGTATGTCCATTCTTCTCATGACACCAGTTCACGGCCAGTTGGAGTATGCATCTCCCCCCCCCATTCACGCCCAGTTGGAGTATGCATCTCCCCCCCTCCCCCCCATTCACGCCCAGTTGGAGTATGCATCTCCGCCCCCATTCACGCCCAGTTGGAGTATGCATCTCCCCCCCCCCATTCACGCCCAGTTGGAGTATGCATCTCCCCCCCCATTCACGCCCAGTTGGAGTATGCATCTCCCCCCCTCCCCCCCATTCACGCCCAGTTGGAGTATGCATCCCCCCCCCCATTCACGCCCAGTTGGAGTATGCATCTCCCCCCCTCCCCCCCATTCACGCCCAGTTGGAATATGCATCTCCCCCCCCCCCATTCACGCCCAGTTGGAGTATGCATCTCCCCCCCCCCATTCACGCCCAGTTGGGGTATGCATCTCCCCCGCCCTCCCCCCCATTCACGCCCAGTTGGAGTATGCATCTCCCCCCCCCCATTCACGCTCAGTTGGAGTATGCATCTCCCCCCCCACTCACAATCCACATCACACTGACATGTGGTCGGCCTGCTACTCACCAAGTGGCCACAAACGTTGTCCAGCATGTCGCTCCATGTATCGTGGTATTGTCGAGTTCCGCAGGACCATTGCATCATGGGTTGAACCGGGATATCGGGCACAGCAATGTGTGATGATCTTATTGGAGTCACATACCATTTGGACGTTGATGGAGTGGTATTGCTTTCTGTTACGGTACACTACCTCATTGGCATGTGGGACCACCAGTTCTACATGGGTACAGTCGATGGCCCCGATGCAACTTGGGATGCCTGCCAGTGAATGGAAGCCAACTTTGGTGTTGGAGATCTCCTGGGCAGTCCGTGGCATGTATATGTGTTGACTTGTGTGCTGCAGGAGGGCATCGAGCACCTGGTTCAGTGTGCATGAGAATACTGGTTGTGATATGCCATGCATCTGACCTACCGTATGCTGGTAGGTGCCTGTGGCCAAGAAGTGGAGCACTGTTACTACCTTCAGTAGAGGGGGGATGGCAGTACGGATGTCAATGAGACTCACAATGTCGTTGTATATCATGTCTACTATGGTGGTGATGGTATCCCAGTCCAGACTGTACAGGGTGTGTATCTGCTCAGGGGTTAGGTTGACTGGACTGGCTCTGATCCTGGGAATTGGTGGCTGCCTCTGTGGTATCACTAGGTGCACTGGTGGTGCTTGCTGCGCCTGTCTTGCCCTCCTCCTCCTCCTCCTGCGTCTCCTCTGTGCTGCCTGTTGTTGTAGCTGCTGCACTGCAATCATGTCCTCTAGCCCATGTAATGCTGCTAGTATTGCATCCATCTTGGTGTGGGAATGGGTGTGGGGAGGGGTGTGGTGTGCTCTTTTGTGCTGCCAGTCTCCATTGCCTCCACCTGTGCTGATTTTGTCCACCTGTGGCAGGTGGGAACTCTGCTGTGCTCTTTTAACGTGTGGTTCGCAATGCCGGTATTAGCGCCTTGCCGGTAAGGGTTCTTTGGGTCTACTACATGCCGGTATTGCCATGTACGCATGGCTCGTGATGCCGTGATATTAGCGCTATGCCGCTATTTCCGGTCTGAGGGGCCGCGCGCTCACGGACTTGCCGCTAATAGTGCCACCGTACTTTGCGGTGCCGCTAATAGCGGTATGTCCGGTTCGTGATTGGGGAGGGGATTTACCGATATCGGTAATCCCTTACCGGTAACGGTATGTCCCTACCGCCTACCGTGTAATGAGGCCCATAGAGTGGGTCCCAAGCGTGCGGATCCAGGCGCGAGACCCAGAGATGTCCTCGTGGCCATGCATAGCTACACTGTGAAGGAGCGGATTCTTGCTGCAGCACGAAATGCCGGCTGTCTAACTTATACTGGGGCGGAGATAGCACTGTATCAGGACCTGGCGCAATCGACTCTTATCAAAAGACGACAAATGGGTCCAGTACTATCCCATTTAAGAGCCCAGGGCATCCGATATAGGTGGCTGCATCCCTTTGGCCTGGCGTTTGATTGGGAAGGGGAAGGGAAGTCGCAGAGGATCACCACCTGTGAGCAGGGTCTCGCCTTGTTGGGGGTGCAAGAGGACGCGCTGTTATCATCTACCCTGCCCCCATCTCAGGCACCCACCCAAGAAATTGAAGAAAAACGTCAATGAATCGCGCCTGGGGGGCCCTCTGGCAGGGGACACGCAACATCTACAGACCTGATTGGGTTTGCACGGGTGCGGGGTCCTGCAGGGGTCTTGCCTGATGGAGCCTTAATTGGGAGCCTGGGGAGGGCATAGAAGCAGGAATTATGTCTTGTGAAGGCCTTGATCATCAGCAGAGTTTGTAAAGGCTGAGGGGGAGAGAATGGGACTAACATCTTGGAATGGGATTGGGAGATCCCGCATTGGAACAGTTAGGGGGCTATGCATGGGGCGACTCTCGAGGTTCAGATTCGAGGAGGGCTGAGGCCAGTCATCCCACATTGTCAGAGGGAAGGGGGGGAAATGGAGGGCTTGGGAGGGTGAGGGAAGACCAGTGCTACAGTAGCTATTAGGAGGGTTTTGCAGCACCATCAGAAGGGGAGATCCAGTGAAGGCTCATTGGGATGCTAACCAGGCTGAGTGGGAGACTTGGTTCTTTGCTGTCAAGGTAACATGCCTAGTCAACGGGTATTGAGGATCTTCTCCCTCAACGTGAAAGGCCTTAATTCCCCAATCAAACGCAAGAAAGTAGAGCGATACATTAGGCGCGAACGACCAGACATCATCACGCTCCAAGAGACCCACATCCGCACTGCGGATCGGGGTAGGATCAGGATTTGGGGCTACTCCAGGTTACTACAATCCACTCAAGACAAAAAGAGAGCGGGGGTCCTATTGGCCATTAGAGACGGGCTGGATCTACATGTAGCGGGGGAGATGGTAGATGACCAAGGGAGGTTTTTGGCGGTATCCCTGGTGGGGGAGGAACATCCACTTACTGTAGCAACGATATATGCCCCGAATGCGGCACAAGATAGTTTCCTCCAAACCTCACTGGGGAAGCTTGAGAAGTTCGCCAAGTCCCCCATTATCCTTACGGGCGACTTCAACATGGCTTGGGATCCAGCGGTCGACAAAACGGCAGGAGGGGTGGTATCTTTGGGGAGACCTTCGTATGACCTGAAGAAGAAATTCAGCGATTTGGCTTTGGTGGATGTGTGGCGAGAATTACAGGGGGATGCAGGGGGGTATACCTTCTATTCTCATGCCCACCGGTCCCATTCTAGAATAGACTATGTGTGGCTGTCAGCCAATCTGCTGGGGAGGGCTTTGAATATTTCTATGGGTGTCACTACTTTGTCTGACCATGCCCCCCTGACTTTATCCCTGGAAGCCAAGGGTAGACCCTCAGGGCTGTGGAAATGGCATTACCCTATTGCTCTATTTAAGGATGAAGTATTGGTACGCGAGTTGGAGGAGGAAATGGGTGTTATTTTTCCTGAGAACCCCGCAGGGGACACCCTGCTGCAGGTTAGGTGGGACGCATTCAAGGCAACCATCAAAGGGGCAATAATAGCGATTAAGGCGAGAAGGGATAGGGAACTGAGAATAGAGGAGGCGCTTCTAGAAGAGGCTCTTAAGGGAATAATTGCTCAAAATTGGGATACATCAGACCCAGGCCACTAAAAGGGAGTATAGGGCGGTGCGGGCCCAGCTGGAAAGGATTCAGTCACGAGCGGCGGAGCAGAGTTTATTGCACCTCAGGCAGAAATTCTATATTAAAGCTAATAAGGCCGATCGATTGCTCTCGAGAATGCTAAGAAAGGAGCAGAAGTAGAAGACAATATTAAAAATTAAGAGGGGGGGTGGCTCCACTAGCACCAACAACGAGGACATTTTAGGGGAATTTGCCCGTTTCTATTCCGCCCTGTATGCATCCGATACCCCGGCGCAGTCGCTTCAATCCCGTTATTTAGGGTTACTCTTCCCTGCATATGGCAAGAAGAGAGGGAAGCATTGGAAGGAGCCATCACAGAAGATGAGGTCAGTGATGCAATTAGAGTTCTCCCTAATCTTAAATCACCGGGCCCAGACGGCTATGTGGCAGAGTTTTACAAATGCCATAAGGAAACTCTAGCTCTTATTCTAACCACGCTTTTCAACCAGATAGGACAGGACAGCGCAATCACAAGAACTATGGAAGAGGCAAAAGTAGTTCTTATCCACAAAAAAGGCAAGGATCCAACCTAGTGCACCTCCTATCACCCTATAGCGCTAATTAGTGTGGACTCGAAAATATACTATAAGATCCTAGCTAAGAGATTAGACCACCTTGTCCCTGGCCTGATTCACCCGGACCAATCGGGTTTTGTAAGAGGAAGGCAGACCACCGATAATGTTAGGAGGCTGGCCCACTTAACAGAAAAGGCTCAAAAGAGGGGAATCCCCGCTCTCCTGATGGCAATTAACGCAGAGAAGGCGTTTGATCGGGGGGAGTGGGGATGTCTCTTTGGTTCAATGCGCAAGATGGGTTTTGGGTCCAAGTTCATGGATAGGATCAGAGCCAACTACAGGAATCCGACCTTCAGATTGGTGGTTAATGGGCAGCTCTCAGATCCGGTGCATGTTGAACGAGGCACCAAACAGGGGTGCCCTCTCTCCCCAATATAGTACGCCCTCCACTTGGAACCGTTCCTCGAAGCGGTGCGTTCCAATCCCCTTATAACAGGACTCCCCTTCGCCGGCAAAGAGCACAAGATCGCAGCTTTTGCTGGGGATCTGATTCTATCCCTGACCTGCCCGAGTACGGCCATTCCGGCTGTGGAGGTCGAGTTAGTGCAGTTTGTTAGCGTGGCGGGCCTGAAAATAAATCCTTCTAAAACAGAGATTCTTAATCTCACAGTCCCGACCCCAGTGTCTCGATCCTTACAGGCCTCCTCCCCTTATAGGTGGGTGGACCACTCAATTACTTACCTTGGAATTAAACTGACCACAAGGGTGGAACAATTGTACCAGGCAAACTACACCACCCCCCTGGAGGAACTAAAAGGCAAGATGATAGATTGGGGCCCATTGGCGGTTTCCTGGCTAGGGCGTATCAACACCTTAAAAATGACTGTCCTTCCCAAGCTCCTGTATTGCTTTGCCACCCTTCCGGCGCACGTTCCCGCGGCCTTTTTCAGGTTCCTAAATAAGTTAGCCAGCATATTTGTATGGGCTAATAGGTCCCCAAGGGTAGCGGCCAAGGTGATGAGAACCTCCATGGAGCGGGGAGGTTTGGGTCTACCGGACTTTAGAGTGTACTTTGGGGCGGCCCAGCTGAAGGTCCTTCGGGACTGGCAAAAAGACGACCGGCGGAAGGGATGGAGGTCCATGGATAGGGCGGTTCTGGGGAAGGATCTCGAAGGGGTCTTATGGAAGCGGAAGCAGGACAGGCCACACCGATTGTACTGCAGCAAAATCCTGGCCTTGGTGTCCCGCACCTGGGACGAGGCGGTGCAGCAGGCCCACTGAACGACGCACCCATCCCCCTACACACCATTATTCTCTAACCCGCAGTTCACCCCGGGTCTCGTTTCTATTGCTCTTCAAGCCTGGCATCAGGGGGGATGTAGAATGTTGCGAGATATGTTTGGGGGAGGAGAGCTAAAGCAATTTTAGCAGTGCAAGTCAGATTTTGGTGTGGGTGAAAACATAAGGTTCCGTTATTGCCAACTTCGGCACTGGCTTAGTCATCCCACCGTTAAGCACGCGGCGACCCGACAACTGACCCCCTTTGAAACATATCTCAGTCGGGAATCGGGGGACAAGCACTCAATTTCAGCCCTATACAGGCATATGAAGGCAGGAGAGGACCCCCCACTCCGGTCATACATGAAAAATTGGGAGCTAGCTACTGGGTCTCCAATAGAGGATATTGACTGGGCTTGGCTGTGGAAGCAGATTCCTAGGTTAACAAAATCCCTCCAAATAAGGGAGATGTGGCTTAAGCTGCTCACCCAGTGGCACCTAACTCCCGCTAGACTTCATAGAATGTTCCCCGGCGCCTCCCCTCTTTGTTGGAGGCAGCGTGGAGCAGTGGGCACGTAGGAGCATATATGGTGGGAGTGTCTGCAAATTGAGAACTACTGGGCTGGGATTGGTCTTGTGATAAATCAATTTCTGGGCTTGGGCCAAAGGAGTACCAAGGGCCTCGTGATACTGGGCCTGGGAGGTTCACTCGCCTCCATCAAATCTAAGGCGGGGCGCAAACTTTACGTAATAATGATGATGGCAGGGCCAATGGTTCTAGCTCGCCGATGGAAGGCAAAGGTTCCCCCGCAGGACCACGAATGGGTGGCAAAGCTTTGGAACTTGCTGGCAATGGAGTGGCTCACGTATTCTATTCAAGGGGAGCATTTAAGATTCAGAACAGACTGGGCTTCTCTACTGACTTATTTGATGGACGGGCCAAGGCAGCGTTGGTGCCCCCGAAGCATGAGACTATTTGGGATAATGGCAGATGAGCCCTGTGAAGCAGACTTGTAAAGGAGCATCCTGGGTGTGGGGGGGCTATCCCAGCCTCTAGAATCCAAAAAAGGGGTAGGGTGGGGTATCCCCCTGACGGGGTGGCGCTTTTTTGCACTGGACCTTTCGAGTTTGGGGGTGGGGGGGAACGGGTGGGACTTGAGGGTTTCCGTTGTTCTTTGTTGATTCTGTTTTTTCTTGAAATGCCAATAAAAATTAAAGTGGAAAAAAAAAGAAGTGTCTCAACTTGTGCACAAAATTGGTGATTGCCTTTGATGAACTAAGGGGTGGCTGGATTGCAAAGGAACAATTGTCTAGGAAAGCTAGAAGGAGAGAATTCGATTTGGCGATAAATAGTATGGAAAATATAAGCTCACTTGGCCACTTTATGGGGGCGTGGCGGATCTATAGTGAGAAATTCTCGCTAAGTGTCATTCGCTCTCCAGTGCAAGGACGTATTATTGCAATGGTGCGCTTGAACGTCCTACCACTGAAGGCCCGGATGACGTGGCTATTCAATGCTATTCTAAGCTATTCTAAGCTTTGTATCTGCGGAAGTGGGGTGGATGAGGATTTAATTCATTTTCTATTTATTTGTCGAAAATGAATAGATCTGAGACGCCTATGGCTGAGGAGACATTTTAGTGCCAATAATATTAGGCATGTCATTGAGGCTATGAATTTTGTTCTGTCCTGTGTCGATGCTTCCTTTATCAATGATGTATGTATCTGAGTACATTATTGAGGCTTTAAACATATGGGCAGAAAATATTAAGTTGTTAGTACATTTTTTAATTATACATTTTAACATAACTCTCGTTGTACGTTGAATTGTATTGTATTTTAGTAGAGGTTAATGGCGATTTTTGCATGTTTGAATGTACTAAATTTTAAAGGATGTAAATGGTAAAAAAAGAAATAAAGTATTTATCTATCTTTCAAAGAATTAGAGAAATCAAACTTTCCAAAATCGAACTACAAGTCCCAGAATCCCTCAGGGACCGTGAAAAGGAAGAGGGCTACAGAGACAGATAGGAGTCCAGGTCACGCAGACAAGCCTAATGACTCTAGGGAAGGTCAGGAAATCAATGATAAGGGCCATAACCTGGACCTAATTATTCCACCTGAGAGGCATAAAAGGCGGTCTGAGAGAGAAGCAGCAGAGAGAAGCTGGTGCAGGAGCTGGAAGGTCGGCAGTAGCAGAAGCAGAAGAAGCAGAGCACTTAGCCAACAGATCACAAGGAAGTGTGACCAAAACAGGGATGCCGGATTAGAGAGGCAACTTTCAATTGCTAACCCCGAGTTGGTCCTGTGCATTGTGAAGACATCATGAAGTAAGACATAGCGGGTCATTCCGAGTTGGGCGGTAAGGGTTTACGGGCACCGGTAAGGATTCTGGTGCCGGTAAACCCTTACCGCGATATTCCGAAGTCCCTTAGCGGGAACCGCAAAGGACGTCTGGTTAGCGGATCCCGCTAAGGGACCAGAGCGCTAATAACGGGCCTGCTATTTGCGGGCCCATAATTAGCGCCTTCCCCATTCCCATTGAGCCCTATGGGGGGTCAAATGGGAATGGGGAATGCTTTACTGGGATGGGGACTTACCGGGTCCTCTAAGGTCGGAATGACCCAGTAAGTCCCCATTCAGTGAGACCGGACCCAGGTTTGGAGGCTGCCATGGCGCTAATGGCACCATGGCTACCTCCAAACTCGGAATGACTCACATAGACAACAGATTCACTTTTGTAAAATAAATGGTTTATTTCTTAAATGGTAGGATGAATTAAGGCCTAACTTGCCGTATGCTAAGGTGGTATTTCCCTATCTAAAGAAAATAAGGATAGTGTGTGTCATTAAGTTCAAATCAAAAGTCAGTGGGGGTCATTCCAAGTTTGGAGGTAGCCATGGTGCTATTAGCGCCATGGCTGCCTCCAAACTCGGGTCCGGGTAGTCAGAATGGGGACTTACCGTGTCATTCCAACCTTGGAGGACCCGGTAAGTCCTCATTCTGAAAACCATTCCCCATTCCCATTTGAGCCCCCATAGGGCCCAATGGGAATGGGGAAGGAACTAATAACGGCCCGTTATTAGCTCTCTGGTCTCTGCTAAGGGCGGCTGGTAAAAACAGTCAGCCCTAGGGCCTCATTACGACTTTGGAGGTAGCCATGCCCTTAATAGGCCTTAATAAGGGCATGGCTGCCTCCAAAAACCGTGTCCGGGTCCGTGCCATTCCGAGTGTGGAGGGCCCGGTAATATATCCTTCAGGAACCCGGGCCCGGACCTTCCCCATTCCCATTTGAGCCCCCATAGGGCTCAATGGGAATGGGTGCGGGAGCTAACAACTGGACCATTACGACCGACCCGTTGTTAGCTCCCTAGTCCCCTTGCGGGACTCGCTCTGGAAGTTTGGTAAAACCAGACGTCCACATCGGGTCCCGCGAGGGAACCTCGTAATATTGCGGAATGCGTTTAACGGCGCCACCACCATTAGCGGTGCCGTTAAACGCATTCCGCAATTGTTATAATGAGGCCCTTAGTGGGACCCGCTAAGGGACCTCGGAATGCGGTGGTAGGGGGGGTTAATGGCACCGGCATCCTTACCGGTGCCCTTAACCCCTTACCACCAGGGCCAGAATGACCCCCAGTCTTTGTCCAAAACCTATACTAGAACTAATAAAATATGGTTTTAGCCCTGAGGAAGGAGCTAGACTCCGAAATGCATAGGCATAGACAACCATAATTTCTCTGCAGTCCACTTGGATGGTTCTATGTACAACTTTCATGCAGTTAAACAAATAAAGTACATACACCACAACATTTATAAAATTGTGAAGCAACATTTTTTTCATGAATTCGTCCAAGAACCTTTATTGAATATTCAAGGACTATTTATGAATTTGAACAAGACAATTCAGGGTTCTGAACACTAACGTGAGCACCAGTCTTAGCTGGATGGTTTATCCAGCTTTTTTTCTTTTGTTCTCAAAACCTATACTAGCCCTCACAAATAAAAATATACAATGGGCCTCATTACACGGTAGGCGGTAAGGGATTACCGGCACCGGTAAGGGCACCGGTGCCGGTAATACCTTAACGCCCTACTACGAGGTCCCTTAGCGGTCCCTTCCTTAACGCCTAGTTTTACCAGTCGTTAAGGAAGGGACCCGTTAAGGGACTTCAGAGCTAATAACGGGCCCGCTTTATTAGCTCCTTCCCCATTCCCATTGAGCCCTATGGGGGCTCAAATGGAAATGGGGAATGGTTCCCGGAATGGGGACTTATCGGTCCTGCCAAGATCGGAATGACCTGGTAAATCCCCATTCCGGGAACACAGACCCGGAATGCGGTAAGGGGGTAGCCATGGCGCTAATAGCGCCATGGCTACCGCCTACCGTGTAATGAGGCCCAATGTGTAGGGATGCCAGCCACCAAAGAAACAGTGTTCAAAATAAAGTTACTAACTTCTTCCAGCTCCTGGCTTGCTTTTCAGCTTCCCCTTCCCCAAGTTCAAAACAGTTCCACAAAAATACTTCAGGGTTCCAGAGGGCCTCGGGGTTCCCTTCCCCAAGTTCAACAAAGTTCCAGAATCTCTGGGTTCTCTTCCCCAAGAAGGAAGCTATTCTAGCTTCACAATAACAGTTAATCCAGCTTTCAAAATCTATTCAAAATCCACTTTGTAACCTTTCAGGCTTTACCCAAATTTACTTAGGTTCACTCCAAATATGGGTTACTCGGTCTAGGCGCAGTTGTCGGACCACCCAGTCCACCCATCACAGGTCAGGCAACAGATAAACCTTGGCACTTGTAATGTTTATTGATTCTCATTGGACTCCCTTGCCAACACAGGCTTCCTCTCTGTACATGTGTCATTAGTCCATATGTACTTCTGTTTCTCCTTGGCAGTCTCTTGACTCTGCAAATACGTGACTTTCACACAACTCAATTTGCGTTGTTTTATTCCTTGTCATCACCTTGCTTTCACACTATCCAATAATGCTTATCATTTGCCTTTCACTTGCTTCCCAAGCTGACTCTCATTAATGTCTTTCACTTGTTCACTTGGCTTGTACCTTCACATTGTCCATGAATACTTTTTACTGGTTTATACTTTGTTTGTAAATGTACATACATTTCTTTTCACTCGTGCAGTATTTTCATATATTTTTCATATCTTTTCTTTAGTTCGGTATTCAATGACTCATTAAGTACTTTGCAGCTTGTTCGATATTCAATATTTTGCATTTGGTCTCCAGACCCATACAAGTTTCACTCGGTCAGCATCTTCCTTTGCCCACAATAAGCCCCTGGATCGCTCCGGCATGAGTGTTCCCTCTCTGTCACCAGACTGTGTATGGCAGCTCCTCCGGGTGCTTTCACGTTCCTCTCCAGTTTTTGCTGGCTCCCCTCTCTCTGGTCGGGAGATCCAAACCTCCTTGCTGCTGTCTGTGTTGTATTGGAGACTTCTGTGTCCCCCAGCTCCAGTGGGGGACACATGGCTTAGGGATCTGCAGTGTTCTCAACCCTCTCGTGGCCCGTTCTGGCGTTGCGTCTTTCTGGCTCTCCTGCAGTTCTCGGCATCCTTTTCACTGGCCCATCTCCAGCATGCTCCACGTCGACCTGGCGTCCCAAATGGTTCACTCTCCCCAGACAGATCTCTCTTTTTATATGCACCTGTATCCTCTCAATTGGCTGCAGGTGCAAATCCTTTGCCTGACCTTAATTACTTCTGTCAATGGTACATGTCTGACCCTTATAGTGGTGTTCCACAGTCCTCTTCCTCGTCGCAGTACTAAAGTGGTATGCACAGATGGAAGTGTGCACTACTCCTAGTTGCCTCTTCCTCGTCCCAGTCTTAAAGCAATATGAACGTGGGACAGCTGGTGTGTGTGACAGTGGTGAAGATTGGTAATAACCTACACTGGTAGGGGGAGAGTAGGATGTGTTTTGACAATTTATTGATTTACCCAGGGGTGACGAATGTGGGTCTAGCCTGCCCATATAAGGAGGTGTTCTTATTATTGTTCTCTTCCCTGTTCCTCTATATTGATGATTTACCAGCGGGTTATTTTGAAATGAAGAAAGAAGGGGGGATGACAGTAACCTAGGGACTGAAGAATCATGGTGTAATGGAAACGGGGTATACGTGTCTCACCTAAGGACATCCTCCTTCCATTCCCCAAATCTCCTCCACCCAGGTGATCCTCCCTCACATATACACGGCAAGGATAGGGATCCAAAAGCGATGGCCTTTGCCTGGCCACCTGAGCAGAGGATATTGGGTAGAAGGAAGTGAGGATGCCTTCAGGTTTCTCACAAACCCTGAATAGCTGTGGCAGCACTGGAGGGAAAAGAAAGCAGAAGGCAGTCTCTCCAGGTGCACCTCATTGCTGTGAATGCAGAGCTGAAGTTGTAGTTGTTGCTAAGGCCCATGTGCAGAGGCAAGCAGAGGGAAACTGGAGAGTAGGAGACTCTCCCTTAATGAGGCTGTATCAGAGACACCCGTGCAGTAGATGGGTGTGGATCCCAAGAGTGCCAGCAGTAGTAGCAGGAGAAAGAACAAAGTTGGGAAGCTGCAGCAGCCCGCAGTCGTTATAAATGGAAGTCAGTAAAGGGAAGCTAGGCACTCTTGAAGTATGAGTGTGTAGAACTTAACCACAGAAGTGGGAAGTCTTTTTTATCAATGGGACAGTAACAAGCGCTTAACTGAAACCCTTGAGTGTGATGAAAAGCCTTTCTTTCCCTAACATCAGTAATACTTTGTTGCTGAGTGGTCATGTGGCTCCGGTTAACAAGGAAAACGCTGCCGGCAGCCTAACTGAAGTTAAACTGACTTTCCTGAAGGGTTGCAAGTATTGTTTAAAGGGACCGCGCGCATGAGGCAATGTTTCCCTATACCTTGGAGGCTGAGTGCTGACCGAAAGGTGGGAATGGGTCTCTCTTTGAAGTGGCACTTCAATACTGAAAAGCAATCGTGAGTGCCTTATTTTGTTTTCAATAGAAGATACACATCTTGCAGCACATCAAAGCAGGAGATTGTAGAAGTAGTAGGAGATGAAGCCAGAACAAGCATTACCCAAACCCATAGATGCACCTATATGAAAGTAAATCCCACAAACATAAGTACTGTACACCAGTGTTGTGAAGTTGATGAATGTATTGGGCCTCATTACACGGATGGCGTTAGGGATTCACCGGTACCGGTAAAATACCGGTACCGGTAAATCCCTAGCGCCTTACTACGAGGTCCCTTTGCGGGTTGGGGGATTTAACGCCTGCTTTTTGCAGGCGTTAAAATCCAACACGCTAAGGGACCTCGGAGCTAATAACGGCACCGCAAAATTGCGGTGCCGTAATTAGCACCTTCCCCATTCCCATAGAGCCCTATGGGGCAGAAATGGGAATGGGGAAGGGCAATGGCGGAAGGGGGATTTACCGCCCTCCAACCTTGGAATGGGGCGGTAAATCCCCTTTCCGCCAAGGCGGTGCCGGTATTTTACCGGCATGAGCCATGGCGCTAATAGCGCCATGGCTCACCGCCTACCGTGTAATGAGGCCCATTGTTACCCAAGAGACTACATCCAAAGCTGGGAGAGTGGCAGAACAGTTTTGGAGTAACCATTGAAGACAAGAGGCCTCATTACAAGTGAAGCTGAATGAGTTAACGGGACCCGCTAAAGGAGGCGGACCCGTTAAACCCGTTCTGCCTCATTACAAGCTGCCCTTGCGGGACCGGGTAAGTAACGCCTGGTCAAACCAGGCGTGCTTACCGGGTCCCGCGAGGGGAAGAGGGAGCAAACAACGGGCCGCTCGTAACCGGCCCATTGTTTGCTCCCTCCCCCATTCCCATTCAGCCCTATGGGGGCTGAAATGGGAATGGGGAAGGTCCGGGCCCAGGTTCCTGGAGGGAGGAATTACCGGGCCCTCCGAACTCGGAATGGCCTGGTAATTCCCCATTCTGGGAACCCGGACCTGATTTTGGCGGTAGCCATGCCGCCAATAGGCCCAAGGTGTCTACAGAGCTGGGGAAGGGAGCTGGGTACCTGTTCACCAAAGTTGTTTCTATATCAGTGTGACAAAGACTGTTTGGAAGAATAAGAAGTTGTCTAGAAGCCCGATGTGATTATATGGTAGCTGCAAGACAGGCAAAGAGGCTGCCCTTTCGTATGGTATAGAAAGAAGAGTGCCTTGCCAACCTGTGGAGGTAGAAGATGTCTTGTAGAATTGCCTATCCTTGAAGTTGCCATTGTAGCAGAAAGTTACAGACGAGTAGAAGTTGTAGTAGCAGTAGCAGGACTGTGGCTGTCAATATTTGTCAGAACTGTTAAAGCTTACTTTAGGCAAAGGAACCTGTTCTCACAGTTGTATCGCAGAAAGGGTTGCTGAGAGAGGAGTACATCTCAAGCTGGACTATCCTGACAGTTTGTACATAAGAAATCACAGAAGCTGACGTGGAGAAGTTGTTGATAAAGTGGGAGAGGTACTTTTGTCAACTTCATCTATTGTTTCCTGGAAGGTAGTCATCCAGGAAACTCCATTGGTGCTTTTATTTTCTTTGTGCAATTGTAAAGAAAGAAGCTTTTCTCCAAGCAAAGAAAAGACTGACCAGTGGATTTGATAAGAGTGTGAACATTTTGCTTTTTTGGAACTTTTCAAGGCTTTGGTTAAGACTTTTTGTTCCTTGGAAGAAATGGGGCCTCATTACGAGTGTGCCGGTCCGGTAACAACGGTGCCGGTAAGCCTACCGCCACTGTTGTTACCGGACCGGCACACTATGGGTTTGCTTGCCGGAGCCGCTGTGCCCGACAGGGCAGACCCTGCCAGACACAGCGGTCATGGTAAGCAAGCCAGTACGGAAGCACCAGCACCGTTATTAGCGGTGCCGGTGCTTCCGTTGTCCCCATTCCATAGAGTCCTATCGGACTCAATGGAATGGGGATTAACAATTTACTGACGCCTGACTTCCCAGAACACTGGGGTCGTAATCCCCACAGTGTTTCCGGCAAGCCAGGCGCCGGTAAATATTGCAAGTCCGGCGGCAACCCACAGGTAGCACCGGCAGGGTAATAGCCGGACTTGTAATGAGGCCCATAGCCTTTGGGGCATTCCTGGGAGCAAGATCTGCCCAGATCCGCGAGAAGTCATCCAAGACAATGGGCCTCATTATAAGTTTGGCGGTAGCCTTGCCGGTAAAACCGGCAGGCTGCCGCCAAACTTCAGAAATATTCTGGCGCCAGCGAATAGACAATTACCGGGTCATTACAGCCCTGCCGGACCCAGTAATTGCCCATTCACGGGCGCCGGAATGAAATGCCCTTATTCCCATTTGAGCCCAATAGGGCTCAATGGGAATGGGGAGGTTGGACGCACCAGCACCATTCACAATGGTGCTGGTGCATCCGACATGCTCTACTCGTGGGTGCCGGTCTGCCCGTCAGGTCTGACCTGGCGCGCGTAAAGGCCCCCGCGAGCAGAACTTGTAGTTTGCCGGTCTGGTAACTACAGTACCGGCAAGCTTACTGGTACCGTAGTTACTGGAACAAACTTATAATGAGGCCCAATGGGTGTTTGGTAACCTTTTATTTATGTTGTATTAATGTTGTTTTGAATGTTTATGTTGTTTAGTATGCGGGATAGTTTGGTGAATGCTAGGAGGTTTTTCCATAGATCTTAGAATAGCTAGGGAATCCCCTGGTAAATGGCAAATCCTGAGAAAACTCCATACAGTCATGAGTCTCACATTACTGACCCCTCACACGGAGGCGAGAGAGAACATCAGAGAGGGACTTGGTAGTTTCAAATCAGCTCGGTTAGTGAAGATGGAAACCCAGAGAGAACGCTCCTTTCCACACCAGGGAGCAGCTGGGAGGAAGAAGTGCAAGGGTTGCACTACTGGAAGGACAGACTAACAAGAGTATGCCAACCAGGTAGTCCCAGGAGGGACGTGCGACAAAGACTGGAAGAGAGAAGCCATAATGCTGAAGTGCCCCAGCTGCACTGCTTACCAGACTGACCCATAAATCTGTCAACACGATTAAAGACCTAGGAGGGAACCACAAGAAGGATTTGGTAGCCAAAAAGGGGAGAGAGAGGAAACCCGTTTTTAGCCCCGATACCACACGAGAAGGAAAACGCTGAAACGTATCCGAGAGAAGAGAAGAAGTGAACGCCGGATTCGTCCTGACAAGACATCGAGAACGGCAGAAGGAGAACGTGAACTGGGTGACCCAGCCCTATTACACACAAGGTAAAGGGAAGAGCGGGACACCCGGGGAGCAAGGTGCCAATAACGATTGGCATAATTGTATGCGGTACACTAGGAGAAATGAATATAACGATTGCAGAAATCATCATAGTCCCAGTAGGGGAACCAATTATAATGAATGGCAGAAATATAACTCTTTAACCAAGGATAACGAAGATAACGATTCACCAAACCGTTATACTCACCCCAGGGAGAGAAGCAATAAAGCAGAGCACTATTACTGTGGCCATCGTACTCGTCCCAGTGAGGAGATCAGTAATCAAGAGAATCATTACTCTGGGCATCATACTCGTCCCAGTGAAAGAAGCAGCGATGAAGGAAATCATTACTGAGGACCTCATATTCGTCACAGTGAAAGGACCGGTTATCAGGGGAACTATTACTGGAAACATCATACTCGTCCCAGTGAGGGAACTAATAATCAAGGGCGTGAGAATCATCAGTCTCACACTCAGCCCTCTGAGAAGGTTGACATCAAAGAGAAGGAGAAAATAAACAAGGAAGTGAGAACTGATGCTGGATTTATCATTGTTACCTTAATGAGAAAGCGAGTGACCAAGAGAGTAAGAGTCAACCAAAAGAAAAGAGACTTTTTCCTACATACAAGGAAGACCAAGAGAGTCCAAGACGAAGAAGAGGAACTTTGATCAAAGGGATGTTTCAACATGAGGGGAAGGGGAAGCCAGAAGGTTGTGAAAGTTCCCTTCAGGAACCGAAGGAACTTGTGCGAAACGTAGCTATGAGCTATCTGAAGATTCTTTACTAAAAGAAACTGAACTGAGAAAATCGCTCCAGGAGAAGGGAATCATTCTCCTGGACTTCAGTTAATTTCTCAATCACAAGGCTGTTAAAATGTAACCCCAATACGGGATCTGTAAATAAATGGGAATAACTATGTGAGTTCCATGACAATATGGAACGTTTATCATTTCTATTTCATTCCTTGGCAATTCCCTTCCTGACCAATGCTTCTGATATCCATGACCAAACCCTAGATTACATGGAGGGAAAATCCATCCTTAGGGTGACCACTGCCCCTCGGCCCATAACACACTCAGTAGCTACCGTATTGCCATAATGTACATGTTTTGTCTTTTCCAAAGGCCCGACAGTACTTGCCTCACTAGGTGATTCAAAATCAATTTCTTTTACCCGGAAGAATATTTTCCAACACAAATCTGTATGCCAGATCAACAATTACACAGTCTGTACATCGAGGGTAAAGAAATTCTACCCTTTCGAGGTCATTAGTCGATATTGCCCTCAGATTAGTGACCTCGGTGAAAAGCGCAAAAATACAAGAGAAGTTCAATATTAAAGGCTCATTCTCCCATCCGCAACGTTCCAATAAAATGCTGTGTGGACGGCCCTCAAACCTCTGATTATTCAGTGCGAAAGTGTCACGCCTCCGTTAGTTTCCCCGCTAGCAGAGCACATGTTAGCTGCCAAACCAACCCCGTCCCACTTACCTGTTCTTTCCCGACGACGGCGAGTGGGCGACACCTCATGGCACTCCAGTGATACCCTGCGCCCAGTGCGGTCTCCCTTCCTTGCTTGGCGAATGCCGTGGCACCTTGCCACACCGCGCCTGCAGTACCGGCGCAGCTTGGGGGCTCGGCAAACGAGTCATCACGTGACCAAGAAACGGCCTGACTGGAGCTGCAGGACGCGGAACACGAGTCACGTGTCCAGGAAGCATTCCGACTCCAGTAATTGTTTACCATAGCATCAACACGGAACGCTGTCACGTGACCATATCATGTGATAGCACCTGCGCATTCATAAGGAGTGAATGGACATTCAACCAGCGCTTCACAGCTGCTTTCATCAGTAGTGTTTGGCGTTTCACGGATATTGTTTTCAGGATTACTTCGACCTCGGACTGCTTCACGGACTCCTTCACGTCTCTTTCTTGGTACCTCTGCAATCTCGGATTACTCTGAACATTGACCTCGGCTTTTCCTTTTGGATCTTCCCTTACAACTGACTTTGTCTTCATGGTTTTTGACCCCAGATCGTTTGCTGGACTGATTTAAGGCTCCTCCTGTCATTGTTTCTGGCCCATGCTCCTTGCTGCTTCAGGTACCATTGACATCCAACTAGAGTGCCATCCTGTGTCACAACTGTCGCCTACTGCCGTCGGCCATTCTGACCCCTGCCTTCTTACCACATCCTGGGCACCCTGCCACCTGTATTCGGGTAAGCCTTTTTCTGTTCCCTTGTACTGCTTGTATTGGAATCGGGTTCCTTGTCTTTTTTTTTTTTTTTAAATATTTATTTTAAACAGGCAGGATAAAACAGTACAAAATATGATCATTCACGACAAATGGCATAAAGGAGATACAGTTGGTTGCTCTTCCCTTCCCTCCCCCGGGTCTTAACTTTCTTCTTCCTGTCCCCTCTGAGAGTCATCGTCCCGTAACGTTCTCCTGGCTAATTGGGGCTTGTATGTCAGGGCTGGATAATTCTGATCAAAGTCTAGGATTGGGCCCCAAATGTTCTCGAAGCGATGTAGGTGGCCTGCCCCGGCAGCCGTCACCTTCTCTGCGATTAAGATGTCCCAGATTTTTGCCCACCAAAAAGGCATTAGCGGTCCTTCTGCGGTTTTCCAAGTGCGAGCTATTACGTTTCTGCCCGCCAGTAGGCATTGGGATAGTAGTTTGGCCGTAGGGCCAGATCTAGGGTAGATCCCGGGGACCGGGGCTCCCAGGAGGATGGGTTCGGGCTCCAGGGGAAGTCGCAGCTGGGTGATGTCTGTGATTGTTGCTAGGCATTGTTTCCAAAAGGTCTGGGCCCCCGGGCAGGACCACCACATATGAAAGAAAGTCCCTACTTGGCCGCATTGCCTCCAGCAGTTCGGGTTGAGTGTGGGGTTCATATGGTGTAGTCTCAGGGGCGAATAATACCATCGAAGAAGGATTTTGTAGGCGCCTTCTCTGTTCGTAATGCAAGATGAAGAAGTGTGAGCCCGCGACCAAATGTCGACCCATAGCTGGTCTTCGATCGGGCGGCCTAGGTCCGCCTCCCATTGGGCCATGTACCGGGTTTTAGAGATTAGGAAGTCATTTTGGAGGCGTTTGTATAGGGTGGAGATGCTCCCCCTGGCTGGGAGATCATTTAGGGTCAGTTCAATGGCCGTGGGGGGACGGGTGGCGGCTTGACGGGTCTGTGGATGGGAGCACCAGTGGCGCAGCTGAATGTACGTGAATCTGTCCTGTTCCTGAAGTTGGAAGAGTTCTTTACATCGCCTAAAGGTGCAGGGCTGTCCCCCTTCGAAAAGTTGCCCCAGGGTCTCCAGGCCTCCCGCTATCCAGGATCTGAAGTTCCGGGTGGACCAGCCCGGTGAAAAGGCCGGGTTCAGGAACACCGGTGAGGAGGGGCTGAGTCCCACTGGGGTTTTCTTTTGTTTCAGCGCTTTATCCCAGGTAGCAATAGAGTGTTTGGTGGACCTTAGGAGGTTCCGCCACTGGCGGCGCTCAGAGGGATTGATATGCGGGAGAAAACGTAGTGGGAGCGGCAGTTGTGCCTGTTCGAGGTCCACCCATCTCGGGCGGTTGGTAAGTATCTGCCATGTTCGGATGCAGGCGAGTTGGGCCGCCATCTGATATTTTTGTAGGTTTGGAACTCCGAGGCCACCCAGTCTAGCATTGCCCAGCATCGTGGTCCTAGGGATTCTGGGCTTCCTCCCTTTCCAAATGAACCGTGACATTTTCTTTTGTAGATTTTGAAGGGCCGGTGCCGGGATTGGTACTGGAAGCGAAGAGCAAGCATATAGGAACCTTGGTAGCAAGTTCATTTTACAGGCCGTGATACGACCCATCAGTGAGATTTCTTGCGCCGCCCACCGTTTTAAGTCCGCCTCGAGGTCCGTGAACAGTGGGAGAAAGTTTGCCCGATAGACTTCCCCTGGGTCAGCTGGGATCTGGACACCCAGATAACTGATGCTCTTAGTTGTCCATTGTATCGGACATAGTGGGGCCAGAACCTCCCGGACCTCTCGGGGAAGGGCCACCCCCATGGCAGCTGACTTCCGGAAGTTGATGGCAAAGCCGGTAACCTTTCCATAGCTCTCTATCTCAGCTAGGGCCTGAGGGAAGGAGGTGCGGGGTTCTGTGATGGTTAGTTAGATGTCGTCTGCATATAGGGCCAGTTTATGGTGTGTTGTGTTCGTTTGGAAGCCCTTGATCTCCGGGTTTCGCCTGATCCGTTGGGCGAATGGTTCCATGATTAATGCAAAGAGCAGTGGCGATAGCGGGCAGCCCTGTCTGGTTCCACAGGTCAGGTTAACAGGGGGAGAGAGGATGCCATTGACTCTGAGAAAGGTCTTGGGCGCAGTATAGTTAGCCAGAGTCATGACGCAGAACTCTGGACCAAAGCCAAAGGCCTCGAGAGTAAGCCTCATGAAGTTCCAGTCCACTTTGTCAAAGGCCTTAACTGCATCCAGGGCCAGAAGCACCAGCTCTCGGGAGTCCCGGGCGGCAAGTTCCACCAGATTCAAAGCTCTACGAATGTTATCAGCGGTAGAGCGGTGTGTGATGAAGCCACTCTGGTCGGCGTCGATTATCTCTGGCAGGATCCGGGACAGGCGGGTTGCTAAAATTTTGGAGTATATGTTGGCATCTATATTGAGCAGAGCAATCGGTCTGTAAGACGCAGGATTCTTCGGGTCGCCGCCAGGTTTGGGCAGCAAGACTGTGATTGATTCTTGCATTGACGGGGTTATAGTGCCTGTGGTTCTGAATGAGTTAAACAGCTGTACCAGGGGTGGGAGGAGTTGGGGTTTGAAAACTTTATAAAATTTCACCGTGTAGCCATCCGGGCCAGGGGCTCGAGACTTAAGGGATTTTATCGCCTCATCGACTTCCTCGCCGGTGATTGGGGCTTCCAGTGAGTCCTGGGCTGCGTTCTCCAGTCGGGGGAGCGCCGCCCTTTGCAGGTATTCCCTCTGTTCTTTGACATTCCGATGCGGGGCGGCCATTACCTGGGTCAGGTGGGACGATGCAATTTGAAGCTTGTCGTGATCTGAGTATTGCGTCTTGCCCTGCTGATCCCGTAGGCCCACGATTGTGTTATTTCTTCTTATCTTGGCAAGTTTAGCCACCAGTAGTTTGTTTGCTTTATTATTTTTGGCATAATAGAACTGTTTGGCTTTCGTCATTTGATGGGCGGTATATTCAGCATAGTGGGCTTCAATTTTCTTTTTTGCTATTCGAAGAGCTCGCTGCGTTTTAGGGGTCCAGCCCTTCTCCTTATGGATCCTTTCTGCCCTCTCCAGTTCTTCTTCGAGGCCCTGACGAATTTGTTGTTTATGTCTGTGATAGGCTGCCCCTTTGGCAATCAGTTCTCCCCGCACCACTGCCTTCATTGCATCCCAGGTGTTGGCTAGGGAAGTATCTCCGCTGGGGTTTTCCTTAAAGAAGTTGTCGATCGTGGTTGCGATTGCATCTCTGAGTGGCATCTCATTAAGGATGGAGTCGTATAGAATCCATCTGCGTCGCTGGGGATCAGGAGGTCCCTGGACTCGGATTTCCAAGGTTACCGGGGCGTGATCGGATAGGATTCTGGAGCCTATAGTCACCTCCTCAGTGAAGGCGAAGATTTGCGGGGATATTAGAAGAAGATCTATCCTGGAGAATGTCCGGTGAACATAAGAATAGAAGGAGAAGTCTTTTTCAGATGGGTGGAGCACCCTCCATGAGTCCACCACCCCTAGAGTCCTGAATAATCGGAGGAGGGCTAAGGCCGTGGTGAAGTCTCCGGCGGAGGGTGGATGCGATTTGTCTTTTACGGGGTCCGGGACCCCATTAAAGTCCCCACCGATCACTATCTGGCCCTCTAGGAAGGGAGAAAGAGTTGTGGTTAGCGAATCATAGAAGGGCGCTTGGCCCAGGTTCGGCGCGTATACGGAGACCAGGGAGAACAGCTGTCCCGCTCGCAGGCATTTCACTGCTATGTAGCGTCCTTCCGGGCAGCTTATGGTGTCCAGAATCTGGGGATTCAGCCCCCTCCGGAACAGGATTGCTGTGCCACCTCGCTTGGAGTTGCCGGATGCGAAGAGTTGCTTTGGAAAGTCGCGAGAGTGTAGACGGCTGAAGTCTGCCGGTAGCAGGTGAGTTTCCTGTAGCATGGCCACAGCGGCGGTATCATTCTGGAGTTTTTGTAGAATTGATTTGCGTTTAGCCGGCGAGTTCAGTCCCCTGACGTTTAGAGAGACAAACTTCCAGGTTTGCTGTTCCGGAGCGGGACCTGGGGTCGCTGAGGAGGCTTGTGGGAGGGGGGGAGCTACTGAGGAATCAGCCATTATGTCGTGGGAGATGTGACCATCTGTTATCCTGCTTCTGAGGTTTTTGCTCGGACCGCCAACGGGAAGTCCAAGATTTAACTGGGGAAGGGGGACCCGTTATGGGGTTGGACCCTCCCCTGGCCAACGGGGCCGTGGAACAGAGAATAGCCAACATGGCTGAAAATATGAGTGATATGCTCCAAGGACTCATAGGTGGAATGTACCTTGAAGCTGGGCATGGGCAGTGGGCGGGGGCCCGCTGCATCGGGGATGGAATTCACCATGTTTTCAAGAGTAGCGGTCGGCTCCGCAGCGCCAGGATTGCTAAACTGGGTCATAGGGGTCGGAAGAGTCCTTTGTGGGGTCGTTCCAGGTTATCTTCTCCTCCTAAATCTCGGAACCTTCGACCATGTGTTTTGTTTGGACCTAGGGGAGGCTATGAGGTCCGAGTCAGTCGCCGCTTCGGTGGCCTGTGGGGGCGAGGAGTTAGCGGGGACCGGATGCAATATACTTCCAGCGTCGTCTAGATGATTGATCCTGCGTATGGTACCCTTATAGGAGAATTGCAAGGCTGTAGGAAAGAGCCATTTGTAGCGAATTTTTTGGGCTTGAAGAAAGGTGGTTAGTGGGCGAAGGACTCGCCTTTTCTGGAGGGTCAGCAGAGATAGGTCTTGATAAATCTGAAGAGGAACCCCTTGGAAGGTGATTTCGTTCTCGGAGCGACTTATTGCTGATATGGCTTCCTTTGTTGTAAAGAAATGCACCCTGGTGATCACATCAGGAGGGCCGTCTGACTCCACTCCACGGCGGGGGTTTAATCTGTGAGTGCGATCCAGTAGCAGTAGTGAGTCCTCCATATCTGGGAGGAGAGATTGAAAGAAGAGGCCCACGTATCCGGCAAGCTCCTGGTCTGGGACTGACATAGGGATGCGGAGGTTGTTGCGCCGGGCTCTGTTCTCCAGGTTTTCCTGCTTATACTCCAGGATTTCGCATTTGTCCTGCAAAAGCCCCACGGAGCGCTGGATCTCAGTCAGGGAGGAGGCGTGTTCCTGGGCTTGATCCTCAATCTCTCCCACTCTCTGTTCCATCTCCGAGACCCTTTTATCAGTATTCTCCATCTTGGCGGTAAGCTCAGACATACATGATCGAAATTCGGTTTTAATGTCAGCCATGAAATCACGGATGTCCTCCTTAGTTGCTAGCGGTCCCTTATTGTCCAGGGATTCTCGTGAGGCGGGGGGAAGAGTGTCCAGTTTCTTTGCTTTGTCGGACGACATTAGCATTGTTGCTATGTCTGAGGACTTGGTGGATTTCGGTTGCCTAGACATAATGTGGCCCAGCAGGAGTGGGTCAAGGCCCACAGGCGGTTCAGGCGCAATAGTGGCGATGACTTGAGGGTAGCCTGAGTCACTCAGGGGGCTGGGATGAGTGTTCCGAAATCCTAATTGCACGCGGGAGATTTCAGTGCGAAGGAGAGGAGAATTGCAGTGTTGTCTCTCTGGTACCAAGTTGGGCAGGGGGGATGGAGAACGTGGGCCGGGGTGCCCCAGGAAGCAAACAGGGGGACGAGCGGGGGCAGCTCAGGTGCCGGAGCACGCCAGTCCAGGGTGGGCTCTCGGAGTAGAGGGCGCGGATCCAGATCGCCACGGGTGCCAGCAAGATTCCTGGTGGTAGTGGTGGCAGTAGAGGGTTTATTCCTCAGTTAGGAGGGCAGTAGAACATGGCGCCGCTGACCGGGACCACGAGCTAGGAGATCCGCTCCTGCAGGGGGTGCCGAGTCTGGAGGCGAGGAGGTGTCGCAGTCGCCCCACAGATGGAGGGAGAGTTGGTCCGTGTTGCGCCCTCAAGGACTCTCCGGCCCCAGCCCCCTCTTCTAGAGTGGAGGCGGAGGGGCGTAACAGAGGGCGAGAGCAGGGGGACCACAGCTACGTGGTGTGGCGCGCCCCTGGTGCGTTTGGGGCGGCTGCAAGGTCTTCTCCTCCTGGGGGCGTCCGGGACAGGGGCGAAAGCAGAGGGGGCCTGGGGCCCGAAGCACCTACCTCGCTCCCCGCCGCCCGGAATATCAGCTGGGTCGCCGGAGTGCGGTCTGGGTCCCTCCGGTCATGTGGGGCGGGAGGCTTCTGGGTCCAGAGCAGCTCAGGAGTCCATAGGAGGAGCTCCGATGGCAAGGCCGCGTCTCGGCTGTCGTCGCTGGGTCCCGTCCGCCATCTTGGATTACGTGGTGGAGGGGCCGTGAGATTCAGGCGGCCCGATTATCTTCGTTTCGGCGAATCTGGGTCCCAGCAGCGCAGCGGCGGGGCTCCGGACCTTCTTACATCCCCTCACCGAGTTGGGTCCGAAAACGCTGCCTGGGAGCCTTGGAAAGCTGAGATGCAGCGGGCTTCCCACGGAGGCCATCAAGGAGGCGACTGCATAGTCCGCGCTCCAGGCCACGCCCCCTCGGGTTCCTTGTCTAACCTCATTGCTTGCCTTGCAGTGGTCAGGGGGGTCCTTCCTGCGTTCCTGGTTCCAGGCTAACGGTACTCTACACCTGTGGCCTCAAAGATTGCTCGGGCAGTAAGAATACTATTTTGCCCGAGCGGTACTTGGGGACGAGGTTTCATCATCTACATGACCAGCAAGTAATAACAGAAAGAGCCATGCATAGGACCAGTTGATTTACCTCAGAATCTGGGAACATTACCCCTTTCTACTGGTTTTCCACACATATAGTCCCCCTCAAAACACTAGCCACTGGAGTTGCCCAGGATATTATCCAACAACCACCTGATTTACACATTGGGGGATCCAACAATACTGTTTCTATTTTGCACCATATCAGTATGCCCTGAAGTATGAGGATACCCCTGCATTCGCAGTTGCTCAGTATTCTAAACCCACCATTTAAACCACCACATGCATTCACCGCTTCAATAGGCCTAGACGGTGGTCGGCAATTACAGCAGTTACACAGACATTCTGGATTGCACCTAATTGGCTTATTCTCCCCTTCACAAATTCCAGTAGATATCTGACTGATTGGTACTAGATCGGATATATTCATATTGGTGCCTGTAAGTGACGCCGCACTACCATTGTTCTTGACACCTACACTTTTAGGCAACCATTGAACACATGGTGGAGTTTGCATAGCGATGAGTCCACTTTTCACGTTACACCCAGTGAGTATTGCATTTACCATCACTCTGCCTGCCACTCCTATGCATATATTACTGTCTAGCGTCTCTGCGTCCTCTAACAACACGGCTAAACTCTTTAAAATCTGCAAGGAACTGGCCAATCCTGTTGCAGTTTCTACCTCTCCTGTTCCCTCCCAGGCCCTCTGTACGGCTCTGGCCTCTTACTTATCCACTCAAACTCAGGACATCCTGTCCTCTATCTCCTCTTCCTCTCCCTCTTCCTCTGCCCCCCTTTGGCCACCTCTCCCTGTCCTCCTCCTTTCTCCTCTTTCTCTCTGACACCACCTGACAAGGTTTCTAGACAAGTCCGATCTATGAAGATGTCATCAAAACATGTGTACCCCTGCTCCTCAAGAACCATCAAGGACCATATTGACCCTTGCTCCGGTCATTACCGATTTCTGTAATCGCTCTTTCACCACTGGAACTTTCCCCCTCTCCCCTTAAGCACTCCCTTGTGCAACCCTTCCTCAAGAAGCTGTCTGCCAAACCTACATGCCCGGCAAACTATCACCCAATTTCCATCACCCTTTTCCTGGGCAAACTCTTGGAAAAGCTGGCCATCTCCCAGCCTACTTTACACACTGAATTTGTTGGTTGTCTCCATGACCATCAGTCTGGCTTCAGAGGGAAACTGCTCTCCCGAACACCTGTGAAAAACTGCTCTCTAAACTTGATTCCAGCATTCCTTCTGTCCTCATCCTCCTTGATCTTTCCTCTGCTTTCGACATGGTCAACTAACCCATCCCGATCAAACGACTCTGTGAGAACCTGGGTATCACAGATCAGGCCGTGGAGTGGCTTACCGCCTTTCTCTTGGACCGCCCCTCCCAGGTCTAACTTGGTCCTTTTCTCTCTGCCACCTCTCTCTCTACCTGTGGCGTTCCCCAGCACTCTATCCTCTCACCCTGGTTTTTCAACCCCTAATTGTCCGCTTTGGCCCACCTGATCTCTACCTTCTCCTCTTTCAGCGTTATGCGGATGACACTGAGCTTTCCTTCAGGCTCCCCTCAGCCTCCTCTCTTTCTCATTCCTGACCGTCTATCCGTGATTCAGGATTGGTGTGCCTACAACTATGTCTGCCTTAATGACAGTAAGATGGAGATCCGTCTCATTGGCACCCATGCCCCTGCTTTCCCTCTCTCACTATGGCCGCCCGCCTTGGGCCCTCTTCCTTCATCTTCCTGCGAGGCTATAAGCCTTGGTGTCATCTTCGACTCCACTCTCTGTTTCTCTCCTCAAATCTCAGATTTCGTCAAGATGTCCCACTACCGGCTGCACCTCCTCAAAGGGACTCTTCCCTTTCTCACTTTCCTCCAGAAGCTCAATTTCTCCAGTGCCCTGGTTCTCTCCAGGCTGGACTACTGCCACTGGGCATACCACGCAATAAGGGCCTGTAACTGTAACCTTACAGTCCCTTGTTTTCCTTGCACTACCCAGAGCCGTGCTGCCCTGGCTGCACTTAGTCAGAGCATTGCTGCCCTGTTTTCCCCTCCCCTCTCCCTTGCACTTCCCCCGTCCCTTTCTCCTTGCACTTCTCGTTCTTGCACGATCTGAAGGACACATGGCTTAGTAAGATCGTTTGTCTTATCCTCCCTCTGTCTTCCCTCCCTTGTCTTGTCGCGCCTAGAACACTTTTGTACAGGCGCATTATAAATGACTTATCATATCATATAAAGGCTGGGAAAGCCACACCAGTAAAAGGGAAACATTCACCTGGTCTTTGGTTGTTTTGTCTCAGTGGTATGGTCAACAGGATTGGTGTGCCTACAACTATGTCTGCCTTAATGCCAGTAAGATGGAGGTCCTTCTCATTGGCACCCATGCCCCTGCTTTCCCTCTCTCACTATGGCCGCCCGCCTTGGGCCCTCTTCCTTCGCCTTCCTATGAGGCTATAAACCTTGGTGTCATCTTCGACGCCACTCTCTGTTTCTCTCCTCAAATCTCAGACGTCGCCAAGATGTCCCACTACCAGCTGCACCTCCTCAAAGGGACTCTTCCCTTTCTGACTTTCCTCCAGAAGCTCAATTTCTCCAGAGTCCTGGTTCTCTCCAGGCTGGACTACTGCAACAGCCTCTTTCTCAATCTGCCTTCCTCTACTCTCTGCCCTCTGCAACTAATCCAAAACAGGACTGCAAGGCTTATACTTGGCCTGAAGCCCAGAAACCGTATCTTTCCAGCCTGAAATCTCTTCACTGGCTCCCAATGGCTGCAAGGATCCAGTTCAAAACCCTTTGCATTGTCCACAAGGCTTTCTGGGGCCGGGGCCTTCAGTACATCCAACTCTCTCTTTCAAAATACCTTCCTTCTCAAGCCCTTCACTCTGCTACCTCCAACTCTCTAAGGCTTAGATGCTTCTACTGGCAGAGAGTAGGGTGTAGGTCTCTATCCTCTGCAGGTGCCTCCCTCTGGAAAGGCCTCCCTGCCCCTCTCAAACTTGAGCCGGAACACCTGAAGTTCTGGAAGCAGCTCAAAACTTTCCTCTTCTCCTCTGCTTTCTCTCTTTCCCTTACCTGCTGACCTACCTGACCTACCTGTTTGCTGTACCGACTGGTTGCTTGGCTACCCTCAGATTCTCACTGGGTACCAGGCTCTTTCATGATCAGTCACCCTTGCACTGCCACTGGGCATACCACGCAATAAGGGCCTGTAACTGTAACCCTACAGTCACTTGTTTTTCTTGCACTACCCAGAGCCGTGCTGCCCTGGCTGCACTTACTCAGAGCATTGCTGCCCTGTTTTCCCCTCCCCTCTCCCTTGCACTTCCCCCCTCCCTTTCTCCTTGCACTTCTCGTTCTTGCACGATCTGAATGACACATGGATTAGTAACATTGTTTGTCTTATCCTCCCTCTGTCTTCCCTCCCTTGTCTTGTCGCGCCTAGGACACTTTTGCACAGGCGCATTATAAATGACTTATCATATCATATAAAGGCTGGGAAAGCCACACCAGTAGAAGGGAAACATTCACCTGGTCTTTGGTTGTTTTGTCTCAGTGGTATGGTCAACATAGTTTAGTTTTGGACCGCAGACAGACTTTGCTTTTTGACTTCACAGACTGACAACGAACACCCTAGTTAGTTTTGTTAGCCAGGTAAACGGAGGGCATAAGGGAAGTGAGGCCTTTTCTCATTATTTTAAATAAAAGCATCTCAAAATGACAACTACAAGTCTGTCTCCTCTTTCTGAACTGCCACATAGGACAGTTTGCATGTTGCTTATGGGGCCTCAGGGATTGGTAGGAAGGCCTTGGTGATGTGAGAAGCCTGAAGGTTCTCCCTGACTAGTCCCTGGGGATCTGTCATCCAGGTGGCCAGGACACAGCCATCGCTATTGGATCCAGTTCCTGGGTGTGGACCAGTGAGGGAGGATCACCCGAATGAGGGTTCCTTTGGGACTAGAAGTGGGACACCGATGGGTGAGACGCAGCACCCCCCTTCTTATAACACCTGTCTCCCATCCTACCACGTAGGATACTCAGAAACTCTACCCCGGCCCCATTTTCGGACACAAACACATTCGCTCACCACAAAAGACAACAGACTAACACCAGAGCCGTTTACCTGACATGTCCCAACACAAGGTTCGGGCAAAGTTAGGCAACTGACCAGAATCACACACACCTGACGTCCCTTTCCCTTCCCCACAGGGATAAAAGGTGGAACACGATAGTACACTACGAGAAAAGGCAGACCGCACGATGAGACAGCTTTCCCAGTACAGCAATTCAAGAGGAGGAGAAAGGCGTCAAGTACCGAAGGGGCGACAAGGAGAGAAGCGACCTTGTACTTTTCAAACTAGACCCACAAAGCCTCAATGAAAGAAATCGTAAGACTGTGAACAATAGCCAGCGTGTGTTGCCGCAGATTTAAACGGTAGGCAAAGCACTCCTACACTGATAATCTGAACAGGGAGAGATGCTTGCTACCGTGTTACCGCCCTTGACTCCATAGGCAAGTAAAGCCAAGCAGTTCATCACAGCCGGTTAGTCGTGGGGAGAAGCCATAAGAAACCGAACTGTGATCACCAAAAGTTGAAAATGGCAAATTAAGGGAAAATCAAAGAACTGTTCACTCTTAACGGGAAAACCAGCTGCAGAGGGGTCCAGCTCCATGTGGGTCACTCGAGAGACTCTGGTTAATTCCCCCCCCCCCCGTGTTGAAACTACCGATACCAGAAGGCCTTGGTAAAGCCACAAGAAAAAGGTGAAAGTGGTCATACATGGGTCTAGCAAAATCCCCTGTACAGTCGAAAGTCTTTGAAAGACAAACCATTGGACAACCAAGAGAAGTGAATCCTGCATAGTAAGAAAGTAAAAGAAACTGAGAGGCTCGCAAACATGAACCCGACGAAGGGATGCTTGCAGAACGGAACGAAGCATGATGCCCCGATGATCATTGTGTTGACAAGAGTGAACCCGACAGAGGGATGTCCACAGCGGATTATCTAAGAGGACATTAAGACTGGAGGATGCAACAGGTGAAAGTATTTTGAGGAAAGCAGTAGTGAACCCGACATAGGGAGGCTAACATTCGAGAAGGGTCTGAACCCAGAAGAGGGGGATCCAGGGATGAAAAGTCATTTTGAAAAAATCACGTCCTCTGAGGCAAGAGACTTTTTGTAGAAAAGAGACTTAACCACCGAAGGTCTTGATAGCTGAGAACGGAACTGTCATCTCATGCTGGGAAATCTCAAGAGTGTGCTATGCTCAGGAGTCCGCCTTGTCCTGTGCTCAAAACATGGGGAAGGGAGACCCCCGTCTACCACATCCTGACTTATCCTTTGTGAACACTTCTTTCTTTCTTGTGATTCCTATCCCACACTCTTTTTGTATTTAGTTGTAAGAATTGGCAATAGGTTTTATTCAGTATAGGCCCTTTTAATTGAGAAAACGCCACTAGGACTGTCTTATTATTATTTGATGGTCGCAGCTTGTTCCCATCTTAGATTTAGGTTTAGATTAGGTGTTTTTCCATCCTGCATATACAGTTTAATAAACACCCTTGAACTGTGATCACTTGTGTCTGTCTTTATATTTGCCACCATGAGTTCCTTACATCTAATTGGGGATCCCTACAATTACTTAATCAGAAAGCCTTTAACCCTTTCATCGCCACCAAGGAATTAATAGGGTTTGATATCTGTAACAGTAGGGAAGCTATTATTCCCCTGGGAAAAGAGGAATGATTCATATGGACTTTGTTTTGACACCCCCTCCGGGGTGCTACATACGATTGGCCCCAACATCTGACCTAGCTTGGAAGTTCAGGATAGACGTTTTAGCAGGCATTATTGATCCCGACTTCTGGGGAGATGTGAAGGTTTTCTTACAGAATCATGGTGAGATCCCTTTTGAGGTAGGTCGGGGAGATCAAAGTGCCCAGGGAATTTTGGAAAGAGCTCTATTTTCTCAGTTTAAAGAAAGTGAACCAGATAAAATAGAAAGGTACCTTAGGCTTTGGGGAAGCTGATAAATCGCTTAACATCAAAGAAAGGAAGGGAGAAAAACCCACCATCTATCCTGACATAGCCTTTGCTCAGCGAAATTATCCAGCTCTCGCTGAAGATTTTCTACAAGCCACTCTGGAAGGAGAAGGCTTAGAAAAGGGAGGTCCCTTTTTCTTCTTAAAACTGTCAGGAATTCAGCTCAACATTATTGGAGGAAGTGGAGAAAGTGTCATTCACGTTACCAATAATGGAACTCAAGATGGCGCCTTCTCAGCGTCATCTCCACAAAACACTTGCCGCTCTAGACTTTTTCCAACATGGCGACCGCATCTGCCCATTCTATATCTTTCATCTCTATGGTTTGGTAAGATGCGTTGCTTCTGTTCGCTGCACAGCGTTTTTGACTGTGTTTCTCTTTCGTTCCAGGCACTTTGCCTCCTGAGACTTTTCTAAGCAATTCTAACCCTTTTGGCCGCGCTCTCCACGCGTTCTGTTCTGTGTCCTTTCTTGACTTATTCTACCTTACCTTGCTTACAAAATCTTTTCTCCTCCTCTGTGTTTCCGGGAACTCTTCCCTTCTGTATTTTGGTTTCCTTTTCTTCCAGCATCTCATCCCTGCTTAATTTTCCCTTTGCTCTCTTCAACTCCAGTCTGTTCCATTCCGGCGTGGACTCCAGCCGGGCTTCTTCCTGTGTCGGCACTCTCACCAGAGTGTGATTACACTCCACCAAACCTAGCGGAATTCTCCTGCTTACTCGACTCCTGGTATCCATCGTCCTCTTCTACCTGCGGAATTTACCGTCTTTCTACAGCATATACCGTTGGACTTTGGAGTCATCATCTTCCAGGAATTGGTTTTGGGTTTTCTTCCCCACGAGGGTTTCCCAAAGGTGCTGGCCCCCGGGGTCCACTGAGTCCAGTTTCTGGCCTCTGAACACCTTGGGGGACACACCCACTGAATCAGAATCAATTCTATTTATCTGCTGTTCCGGACAATCGTGAGTACTGCTCCAAATTGTAATAGAAAGCGACGCCCAAAAAGAAAGAAAGATGGAACAGCAGATGCAACAAGTAATGGCAGCCATGCAGAGTCTCAAAACTGAAGTACAGACATTAAAGAATGAAAATGCAACACTGAGACAAATGTTTGCTAACAGGACGGGTATTCCTCCAGGACCCTTACCCATGGGAAAATACAACGGCAATCCAAAAAGACTAAAGGAATTCCTAGGTTCCTGTTTGGTTCAATTCACTTTAAAGACCTCATTTTTCCCTACGGATCGATTTAAAGTAAGCTTTTTGATATCTATTCTCGTCGGCAGCGCTCTTGCATGGGCTACGCCTCTAGTCACCACAAATAATCAGCTAATGGATTCATGTGCAGGTTTTATCAACAGTCTTCAAGCCATGTTTGGCAGAAAAGAATTAGTGGTGTCAGCACAAGAGAACATACTTGATCTTAAGCAAGGAAACACTGATATCCTTACTTTCATCACAAAATTCAAACAGCTAGCCAATGAAACGGCATGGGCTGATGATGCCCTACTGACCATTTTTCGCAGGAATCTATGTGAAGAACTCAAGCATGAAGTATCTAGAGTTCCGAGACCTCAAAATCTTGCGGAAATGGTCACTTTAGTACTTCAATTGGACTACCGCATACAAGAAAGAAATCAAGAAAGAAGAAGAGGGAAACCTCGTCCACCACTAGCATCTTACAAGTCAGATATTCCAAGGACCAGTAAAACCCAGGATCCCGGAGAACCAATGCAATTGGGCATGGCCCGTAGACCACTAACACCTGAAGAAAGACAAAGAAGAAGAACCTTGGGATTATGTATGTATTGCGGTTCTGATAAACATGAACTAAAAGATTGCCATATGACTCCTCTCAGACGCCAGGGAAACGACAACACCCACCCATGAAAGGAATCATGAGTGGGTTTTTGGTACAGAGTTCCCAGGAAACTGCCTTAACACATCAAAGGATGGTAGTGATCAGTGTTTCTCTGCAATGTCTAGATAAACAAATTCAACAAATTCCTGCCTTAGTGGACTGTGGGGCGGCAGGATTGTTTATGGATTCTGAATGGGCATCTAAGAACAATATACCTCGTGTGGCTAAGATCTTGAGCTTACCAGTGGAAGGAGTGGATGGGACCCCTTTATCGTCAGGACCGATTAAAGGAAATACGGCTCTTCTTACTATGGACATTTCCACGCATGAGGAGAGATTGTCTTTTGATTTGATAAAGGCAGCCCATTATCCACTTATACTCAGACTCCCATGGCTTGTTAAACATAATCCATTTATCAATTGGACAGCAGGAATTTTGTTTTTGGGGTCTGAACAATGCCTGCATTCCTGCCTACTAGATGGTGTGGTGGGTCTGTATTAAACTACTACTCCACAGGACAAAACCCCGGTAATGTCTACCATTTCCAACCTAAACCTCCTTCTAGAATGTTAACGCAAGTATAGCTCTATTTTTTCAAAGGATGAATACAAGGAACTACCACCTCACAGAAATGACGACTGTTCTATTGATTTACTACCGGATGCTCAAGTACCCTTTGGTCGTATGTACACTCTTTCTATACCTGAGAACGAGGCGTTGAAGGAATATCTGCAAACCAACTTGCGCCATGGTCTCATCACTGAGTCTAAAAGCTCGGCTGGAGCCTCTCTTTTCTTTATACCCAAGAAAGACTGTAAAGAATCCAGCCTTGCATAGATTACAGAGGTCTAAACAAAGTTACTTGCAAAGATCGATACCCACTGCCTCTTATACGACATATTTTGGAGAAAGTAAGAGGCGCATCTATCTTTACTAAGCTCGATCTTAGAGGGGCATATCATCTAATCAGAATAAAAAGTGGTGATGAATGGAAAACCGCTTTTCGCACACCTTTTGGGCATTATGAATACCGCGTGATGCCTTTTGGGTTAGCCAATGCCCCTCAGTCTTTCAACGCTTTGTAGATCACATATTAGCTGACTTACTTCTTCATACTCTAATCGTTTATCTGGACGACATCCTCATTTTTTCCAACAATCTACAAGAACACATGATTCATGTATCTGAAGTCTTAGAACGTCTCCACCAAAATCGGTTGTTTGCAAAGATTGAAAAATGCTCTTTTCATCTACCTAGGATACCATATCTGGGTTTCATTCTATCCGCAGAAGGAGCTGCCATGGATCCAAGGAATATAGAGGCTATCTACAATTGGAAACCTCCACAGAACATTAAGGAGGTACAGAGATTTTTAGGGTTCACTAACTTCTACCGGAAGTTTATTCCGAATTTTGCTCGAATCATCAAACCCTTCACTCTTCTTCTTCAAAAAGGAAAGACTTTTGTTTGGAATCCTGCCGCCCAAAAGGCTTTTGAAGGACTCAAAACTACATTCTCTACAGCACCGGTTCTAAGGTTACCAGATCAGACTAAACCCTTTATATTGGAAATAGACGCTTCAGATTCCGCAATCGGAGGAGTTCTTAAGCAAGTGTCAGAAGAAGGGATTGAACATCCAGTTGCCTACATGTCTAAATCACTGACGGAATCTGAACGCAACTATACAGTGCTAGAAAAGGAACTCTTGGCTATAAAAAAAGGTTGCCAGCAATGGAGACACCTCCTTTTGGGGGCTCAGCATCCGGTTCAAATTCGTACAGATCACAGAAACTTGAGAGTTCTACAAAAGTATGGAATGCCAAAACAGCCGGCAAGCACGTTGGGCATATTATTTTTCATCCTATGATTCTATTCTCACTTACATTCCTGGAACCAATAACCAAACTGCTGATGCCCTTTCAAGAAGTTCCCACAATAGACTGCCTTTTCTCCCAGAAAAGATGTGGCCACATGCAACTTTTCCCTACTATGTATCATCCTATCTGCAAATGATACGAAAACAGTGTCAAGTTCTCACTCAGAAGGAAATAAGAGATCATGATCTGAGAATAGAAGACGGACTATATTTCCGAGGAAACCAACTGTACATTCCTGAAGGAACACCAAGAAAGAAGGTATTATACATGTGTCACGACCATAAGACCATAGGACATAGAGGAGTTAATACCACACTGGAACTCATCAATAGACATTTTTGGTGGCCTGGAGTATCACACAACGTCAAGGATTATGTATCCTCTTGTTCCGTCTGCCAACAATCGAAGGTCCCCAGACGCTTGCCCACAGGAAAGTTGGTTCAACCTAAGCTTCCTACTCGGCCATGGGAGAGCATAACTACAGACTTTATTGTTGAGTTACCACCCTCTTCACACAATACACCATCATGGTGACCATAGACACTTTAACCAAACTAGCGCATTTCATTCCCATGAATCGATTGCCTTCAGCAGCTCAAATGGCTTCTTGTTTCCTGCCAACGATTTTCCGTCTACATGGACTTCCTAACCACATCTTATCGGACAGAGGATCTCAATATATTTCATCATTCTGGAGAACATTGTGCAAAACCTTGGGTATACAACGAGACCTCACCTCTAGGTATCACCCACAATCCAATGGACAAACGGAGAGATTAAATCAATCTTTGGAGCAATATCTACGTTGTTTTGTTTCAGCAGCTCAAGACAATTGGAGCCTACTACTACCATATGCAGAATTCGCTTATAACAATTCTTTTCACACAGCCATACAGATGACACCTTTTTATGCACATTTGGATTCCATCCATCCAGTTTTCCTCCAATAGCTCCTCAATCCACTAAAGTCCCAGCAGTGGATGCATTGGTGTCAGATATTCAGAAGGGACATTTTACCGCTCTTGCAGCCCTTTCAGAAACCAGAAACAGAGTTAAACAACAAGCCGATAAGAAACACCTACAGGAACCCACTAACAAACCCAAGGATCTGGTATGGCTTTCCTCTAAATACCTTCCCAAGCATTTGGTACCATCAAAACTATCTCCCAAATATTTCGGCCCTTTTCCCATCATTGAGGCCATAGGTAAGGTGGCATATAGATTACGTCTTCCTCCATCCTGGCATCGGATTCATAATGTTTTTCATGTTTCCCAACTCAGGACACATATATCATACAGATTCAATAGGGGCTTCAATCATACTCCCCCTCCAGTTGACACTCAAGAAGGTCCACAATTCGAAGTAGCCGCTATATGCGATTCCAGATACCATCATGGTAAATTACAATACCTTATTGATTGGAAGGGCTACAATCCTTCAGACAGGACTTGGGAATCTGCTTCTTCGGTTCATGCCTCGAGGTTGGTGAACAAATTCCATCGCTCTCACCCCTGGAAACCTGGGCCACTAGCCCCACGGGAAGGACATACTGTCAGGAATTCAGCTCAACATTATTGGAGGAAGTGGAGAAAGTGTCATTCACGTTACCAACAATGGAACTCAAGATGGCGCCTTCACAGCGTCATCTCCACAAAACACTTGCCGCTCTCGACTTTTTCCAACATGGCGACCGCATCTGCCCATTCTATATCTTTCATCTCTATGGTTTGGTAAAATGCGTCGCTTATGTTCGCTGCACAGTGTTTTTGCCTGTGTTTCTCCTTCGTTCCAGCCACTTTGCCTCCTGAGACTTTTCTATGCAATTCTAACCCTTTTTTATCCGCGCTCTCCGCCCGTTCTGTTCTGTGTCCTTTCTTGACTTATTCTACCTTACCTTGCTTACTAAATCTTTTCTCCTCCTCTGTGTTTACGGGAACTCTTCCCTTCTGTGTTTTGGTTTCGTTTTCTTCCAGCATCTCATCCCTGCTTCATTTTCCCTTTGCTCTCTTCCACTCCGGTCTGTTCCATTCCGGCGTGGACTCCGGCCGGGCTTCTTCCTGCGTCTGCACTCTCACCAGAGTGTGATTACACTCCACCAAACCTAGCGGAATTCTCCTGCTTACTCGACTCCTGGTATCCATCGTCCTCTTCTACCTGCGGAATTTGCCGTCTTTCTACAGCGTATACCGTTGGACCTTGGAGTCACCATCTTCTGGGAATTGGTTTTGGGTTTTCTTCCCCACGAGGGTTTCCCAAGGGTGCTGCCTCCCGGGCTGCACTGAGTCCAGCTTCAGGCTTCTGAACACCTTGGGGGACATACCCACTGTATCGGAATCAATTCTATTTATCTGCTGTTCCAGACAATCGTGAGTACTGTTCCAAATTGTAATAAAAACAAGCTTTGCTTTATAGAAGAGAGACATCTATGGAAGGTTTGGTAAAAACACAGTTTGTAATACCCAAGAGCCACCGAATGTTTGTACTGGAGATCGCGCATTACCATCATATCGGGCGCCTTTAGAACAAGCTAAAACCCAGGTGCATATTAGTGGAAAGTTTTACTGGCCAGGTAACCACGCTGATATAAAAACCTTCATCCAGACGTGCAGAATATGTCAAAAGACCAGCACGCACATCCATTACCTGCCCCTCTGAACCCGTTGCCGATCATAGAGGTCCCCTTTTCAAGAATTGGTATGGACATAATTGGACATCCAGATTACGCAATAAATATGTTCTTGTGATTGTGGATTATGCAACCCGACATACCAAGGCATTCCCAATGTGAAATAATACCACACAGCAGATCCTTAAACCTCTTCTACCGTATCTCTCCAGGGTCGGCTTTCCCAAAGAAATACTAACAGACCAAGGTTAGAATTTTATGAGTAAGCAAAGGGCCGAAGTAAAAGCTACTCCACATTACCACCTTACGAACTTCTGTGTACCATCCCCAAACCAATTGCTTGGTAGAAAGATTCAATAAAACCCTGAAACTCATTTTACGAAGATTGGTAGACAGGGACGGGAAAGACTGGGACCGAATGATCCTTTGGGCACTTTCTTAGTGAGGAAAACCCCCGAGCCTTCTACAAGTTTCTCTACCTTTGAACTGTTCTATGGTAGAGAGCCCAGAGATGTCCTGGACATGCTATGGGAAACCTGGGAAGAACAAGAGGAGGCCCCCATTCCCATCTCGCAAACCGCCACCAGAATGCGAGAGCATATGAAATTGGTTAAATACTTACTTTGTACTCTTATGGAAAAGGCCCAGAGCCAACAAAAATCCACATATGACAAAAAAGTGAATTTAAGATCATTCTCCATAGGAAAAAAAGTACTGGTCCTCTAATCCACCTCAGAAAACAAACTTGTCTCCAAGTGGCACGCACCTTATGAGATAGTAGAACAAACAGGAACCTGTACTTATAAAGTAGCCCAACCAGACAGAAAACACAACATCCAAGAAAACATTTGTATCACGTAAATCTCTTGAAAGAGTGTAAAGAGAACCCGTCAGCAACCCATGCCAAAGTACTAGCCTGTCTGGTTCCCGAAGAGATAGATAACTTTGACTTAATTCCTCCCGAGCTATCTATCCAACAACAAGAATATCTAAAAGATGTAGTGGTCTTATTTCCCAATGTATTCTCAGAAAAACCAGGAAGAGTAAAAGGCACATACCACTAAATTAGAAAACCTAAATGTAAAGTGGTTTGTTTAAAACTGTATAGACTCCCAGAAATCCGTAAACAGATAGTGATTGAGGAAGTCAACAAAATGTTGAAACCCAATATTATTGAGCCCTCTTCAAGCCCATTGTCCTCTTCTATCGTGTTGGTCACTAAACCTGACCGTTCCTGGAGATTCTGCATAGACTTCCATCAAGTTAATGCCATTTCGGACTTCGATGCCTATCCCATGCCACTTATCAATGACCTAATTGATAAACTCGGAGCAGCCACCTTTCTGTCTACCCTAGATTTAACCAAAGAGTACTGGCAAGTTCCCGTATATGGGCTAGATAAGGAAAAGACCGCATTTTCAACGCCTCTAGGACTATTCCAATTAAAAGTCCTTCCCTTTGGATTACACGGCGCGCAAGCCACTTTCCAACGCCTCATAGATCAAATCACACAACCCAATTCCGATTTCTGTGGAGCTTATATTGACGATATTGTCATTTATAATAAGACTTGGGAGGACCATCTCTTCCATCTTTATACCATCATGAAAGTCCTCAGAAACGCTGGCCCAACTTCTAATCCAGCTAAGTGCAGATTGGACCAGTCAGCCGTAAAATACATTGGCTTCTTCATAGGGAATGGGAATGTACACTCCAACATGAGAAGGTAAAAGCTGTCTTAGATACACCAACTCCCAAGACCAAAAGAGATCTTAGAGCTCTTCTTGGGTCAATAGGATATTACTGTAGGTTTATCCCCAACTTTTCGGACAAAACAGCCCGGCTGACAGATAAACTTAAGAATGACAAACCCCAGAAACTTCATTGGAATGACAAGGACAATATCAGATTCTAACTCAAGCAACAGGTGATGATACAAGAATAGGAATACTCACCAAGGAGACATGTAAGGATACTCACCAAGGAGACACTTATGGGTAACCGCCAACGACCCTGCCTCGTGGTGCCTCACTCACCCGCAATGGTCAGGGCTCCCTCCACAAGAGGGAGACCTTCCCAGCAATACACCCTAGTGCCGTAATGTATAACCAGGTCAGCAGGGTAAATTGCTTGAAAGGGCGTGTGACCCTGTCACTCACGTCCTGACAGCAAACTGCGGAACACAAGCGAGAAACCCAATCAGGACTATGTACAAAAGTACTGGCGAATAACAACAAATACAGCGTTAGGCGGGTTGGCACTAACCTGAGTAGATAGAGCTGTGATGCCTGTATGAAGAACCGGGTGCAGTCCCCAACTTGGTCTTCCACTAGGTGGAGAAAATCACAAAGACCCACTACTTAACCCAAGGAACCCAAGACAAGAACCTACAATACTGACTAAGGAGGCTAATAAGGAGTAGTCAGTGTAGTGAAGAGGAAGTGCCAAGTATCAGCCGCACTCCAGCTACCCCCTTCGAAGTGCCAGGAACTTTCGTGCCAAAATATGGGACGTATGAAGAACAGGTAAACCAGCAGAGAGCCGCAGTTGGGCTCTGCCCAGTGCCTATCAGAAGAACAGCAACTATCGAAGTACCGGCACCTAAGCAAACCTGGACAGCAAGGTACCCACTGAGAAATCCATACCTACGGACACGACAAAGGGATGTTTGTCGGAATGGAATACCCAAAGAAGCCAAGAAGATACTAAAAGAAGATGACTGGTGACGTCACAAGAGATTGGACTGACACACAGAGAGGGTATGTGATGAACCCAAGAATGCTGATAAAGATACGAAGGTTTATAGTCATAATTTCGAAACCAATAATGTTGAAAGTCATTTTTTCGAGAAAAGAAATGTCGAATTTTTTTTTAATGCATTTTTTTTTCGGAATGGGGGGGTTCCCCCCAACCCCCTTTTTTTAAAAAAATGTTTTTGTTTTACCCATTTTTTTTTATCCCGAACCCCAAAATAAATATATAATTTTAATAAAACGGAATTCGACATTATTTTTTTCGACATTATTTTTTCGAAAAAAGTGTCATTCGACATTATTTTTTCGAAAAAATGACCGACCACCAGATACGAAATACCATGGATAAGTGACATCTTGGGCCTAAGGCGAAACAGGTGATTTCAAGATAAAGAAACGTATGCCATATGCACGATGAAGACATTAAGCCAGTTTAAATGTGTACATACGCAGGCAACCGCAAGAAGCAAAAACATTGTGAAAGCTTACTTATGCTTAATAGTAAAATAGATTTTGGCAAGCGCCAACTATACATATCTTCCTTAAAAGCACTTCATGGATGAATGAAAATCCACTACGCACATGAGCAGAATCGAAATCGAGGTTACTAAAGGTCTCAAGAGGAGAGGGCCTCAGCTAACAATTCAAGAATTGAAGATGGAGAGAAATCCTGCTGAAGGTAACCATGCAAGGAAGCTAAGGTCGTGTCAGACTGGAATAGACTAGCAATGCCTACGATTTAAGAGAAGAATAACAAGAGTCTCCTGTTCAGCAAGGTCGAGATAAGCCACGGATGGTAAACGACTGACAGAAGTAAATCAAATACACAAAATTGCACGAAGAAGAGGCCTATTTTACGGTGTCCTAGTCACGTGGCAAGCAGGCCGACAGGGATGAGACTTTCACACCTACGCATGGAGCCTTATCGTACCCATCCTCCTGAACTTTTTCAGACCTAGAGGCAGACTCGAGGCCAAACTGCAAGGCAGTAATTGACACACGGCCACTAAGGTGATGAATGGCTGGAACCTAAATTGGAGGGAAGCTGGGGTACAGACTTACTCCCTGCACCTTGCCTCATCTCCATGCTGTTAAGCGCAAGTGGAAAAGTATGTGTGGGCTCAATGCCAACCCAATCATAGTGGACCATGTAATCTAGGGTCCTATAGAGAGTAGAGCCAATAGGACATCGTACTTTTTGTGACGTTTACAGTGGCCAGTTTGAAGGAATGGCTTAGTTGCCCCACCTGACATTATTATCCAATCCCCTCTCCCCGTTACCATATACAGATATAGTACCTATATTAAAGTTACCTTCTTATAACCAATCGAGTTGCATGTTAGGTTTTTAAGATTACACATCAATGATGATGAGTTTTTGGTATAAATGATGTCGTTTTTCTGAAATTATTTGGAGTTTAAGCGAGAAGGAAAATCGAGCGGTTGCTGATGTTCATTGAACTCCCCGTTTTCTGTACTTGTCATTAAACGGACTCCCTTTGCCAAACTATTGAGTTGTCATTATTATTTGATGCAAGAGTACAAATCTGCATCCCCATCTATCTCAAGGGTGCTGCTACTCATCTTAAAGGGCTGTTTTGAGACCCCCAGTCTTATGGGCCGCCTGGGGTCCATCCAGTTCAGTGGCTTACCGTTTGGTGATGGTGACTAGTCAAGGAAGTCGTTATCCAATGAGGGAAGGGAGAAACAACGAAGAAAGGGATGTTAGTATGGATGCTTCCCCGGGCGGCACGAGGATGCACTAGAGTCGGGTTGCAGCATAATCTTATTCAGCGTAGCGTCCACAGCTCTTGTGCCAGTTGTCCCGCATTGTGGAAAGGGTAGGAATTAGGGAAGGTAAGGGCAAGTGGCAAGACAATGAGGCACTGATGTTGTGTGCACTGTTCTAGTGGAGTTGAGTTGCAGGAGTATAAGGTATAGCTTAGCAACAGGAGTGAATATGTGGGACAGGCCAACCAGTAATGAGGGATACCAGAGTAGTCCAGGTCGATACACTAACGGCTTAATACAGAGACAGGATCAGAAGCAATAGCAGTCCGAGTTACAATACCAAGTCCGTAGCCATGCGGTCAGCGTTGGATTAAAACAGTGTCAGAAGGAAATCCGGATAACAGGCAGGGTTCGGCAACGAGAAGAGGCAGAATGCATAGGTAAGACAAAGGCGTACCCCGAGAAACAAAGCAGTGTCGGCAACGTAGAATCAGATGAAGGAGCAGCCAGTGGCGTGATAGAGAGAATTCAATGAACAGAAGCTCCAAGATTCCGAAAGAAATCAGAAGCGCCATCACGGATACTGGTGTTTCTTTCATGGCCCAATGGAACATTGCGCTTGCAGAACAACCCCGAAGCCGGCGTCACGTAACCGAGTGTGTTCGCAAGTTGCAAGGAAGACAGGCATGTAAGCACGGCAGAGAGCCTGTGTATTCTGGGATGCAGAGGGGGAGCCATCCTCAGAATCATGACAGATGAGATATGTTATAACACCTTGAAACAGACTCTGTGCCAGAATCCAATCCTGAAGGGAGTTGACTTCTCTAAAGCATTTGTATTACAGACGGATGCCTCCCTTACAGGGTTAGGGGCCATCATGTCCCAGGTTTGTGATGGATTGTGTTAGGGGTGGGCCCCCTGGTCCGGCCGTGCCGCTCTGGGAGCCAGCAGGTGCGAACTCGTGGAAGGCCTAACTCCTTCCCTTTGCCCAATCCAGAAGGCCAGGTCCACACAAGAGATAAGGAATTACTGTGGTTTATTATAGCCAAAGTACCACAGGGATCACATACATGGAAGAACGTCCACGCATCTCTCAAAGGACCCAGGCTCGCAAGCCAGTTTTGATGGCATCTGACATCAGGATTGGCGTCATTCTCGGCAACCATCTCAAAAACCTATCTTCACTCGGGTTAGGCTGTCGAGTGGTAGGTCCCATATAGGAGCCTATGGAGGTGCTGTGTTATTGGAAATGTAGTGTCAGGTGGTATGCTTGGCCATTCCCAAAAGTTGTTACACTAAATGTGTTACAGTGAGCAAGCCTCATGATTGGTCGGTGACCCCCACTGTCCACCCCTAGGGTCTGTATTAGTGATTGGGTGAGCTGTGAGGCCCCACGCCTGGGACCAACTTGGTTCCCAGCCCGCAGAATACCTGTGAATGGTGACTTGTGCAATTATGTATCTGCAAGGTGCAACTATGTGTAAGCATCATGCCGTTGTGTAGCCCATAGCTGCAATGAGCGCGCTCCGGTTCCCAACGCAGAACTGTAACGTGACTGTAACAACTTTGTTGCAACTATTGTCTAGATGGCGGAACAGGTTGCTCTTCTCAGGCCCCAATCTTGGCAGCCCCTCAGCTCAGCCTGATCACGTGCTTGGAGACCACTTTTGTGAGCCCAGGATTTTCAAATGATTCTGTATTTTGTCAGAGAGCTCATCTCTCCTGCAGCCGGTGTTACTTAGGTTCAGAATGAGGAATGTCATCTGCAACATTGCGACCTTGGCGGCGGCTTCGCCCCTGCCACAGTAGTTCTGCTTGCATATCATTCTGTGAGGTCTGGGGTCCCCTTCCTAAGACGATTGCAGCCTGCTAGATTTCCTAATCCATGGTCTGGCTTCTACTGTACACGTCTTCTCTATAGGTTAGTGCGTTATGGCTGTCAGGTCTCTTAAGTGCTCTTGCCACACCATGGGGTTATTTTCATATGAGCGTCTGCAAGCATTTACACAAACTCTTCTTGCGATACTGCGGTGCTGTAGCAAGCCTAATGGCAAAATAATAAACGTGCAGACAGTATGTATATGTCACTGTCCTCTAACTATACAGCTGTATACCTGTGTAGTTCAGTGTGTGTGTGTGTGTATGTATGTGCCGCAAAGATGGTACCGGACACGCAAGTAAAAATAAGCATTTTTGCAAATATGAAGTTGGATCCTGTATTATAGATTTTTTCTGAACATAGTTCTGCTATTAGCCCATTTCTAAAACATTGGGAAGGGTTAGTCCCCACAAGGCTGATTTCCACACATAGTCCCCACAAGGTTGGTAAAACTTGTGGGTATGTATGTGTGTGTGTGTGTGTGCGTGTGTGTGTCCAGGGTGTGCGGATAGCACGCATGCTTCATGTCTAACGTAGCTAAGTGTTACGCTCACCTGATTCCCGCAGAGGCGCCGGTCTTGACTGGGTGAATGCCGTATCTTCAAAGGTGATGTGTAACACACGGTTGGCTCTTTGGGCTGGACCTCTGTGCACTGTATGTCTGACTCGAAGAGTAAGATGTCTTAGGTAAGTGAACGCCGAGCTCTCCATCTTCCTCGGGGCAGGGTGCCGTAACCAGTTTCTTCACTGGATAAGGGTGCAGGCCTCTTGACCTCAGAGGACTGCTGTCCGTCATTAACTGCACGAACGGTAAGTTCTGGGCACTTCAAATGTCTTAAAAGTCTTTTGTAATGATATCTCTTGTTTTGCAGGGTTCCGGCGATGGCGGATGGCGGGCTGATGAGAGTTGAGGATCGAACCCGCGTGAGGAATAGAAGCGCCTGGAAGCACGTAAGTAAGCGCTTGTAGCCTGCTTCACGATGCGCACTAACTGTCCCTTTTATCTTGCAGGTACAAGTTCGGAGCTATAGAGAAGCTGAAGGGTGCTGGAATACCCACTGGATTCGGCGTGGGAAGGAGTAATGGCACGTGAGTAATAAAGTTGCCCAATGTCTTTAAACGCACCTTCTTTTGTCTTTCAGATGCGGGATGCAGCGCCGAAGACCTCCGGAGCGTGCGAAGAGCTGGTAAGCTTTTGTCTTTCAGATGCCGGAATGCAGTGCGAAGACCTCCGGAGCATGCGAAGAGTAGGTAAGCCTTTGTCTTTCAGATGCCGGAATGCAGCGCGAGGCGTTGGTGACAGCCGATGGACCAGGTAAGAGATGCGCTGCCACTGAAGACCGTAGTGCTAACCTGTTCTTTCTTTGTCTTTACAGGTGCTGCTGAAGACTGGATTCCAGGATGGTAAGCCTTTATTCCCTTAGGCCCAGGATCAGAAGCAGAAGACACAATGAGCGTTCTGCTGCAGAGAATGCAGAATAACGCAAAGCAAGATTCATCCATCGGGTGTGGTTTAAATAGCCTCCTGTAATGCTTAGGTGTCTCCTTCCACAGCCACGCCTAAGAAAAGAGTTCCTGCTTTCCAGAAGAGTTCCAGTGTTCTGAACCTAGGGAGTGGCTCCTGCCCCACCCAACAGGAAAAGTAGCCCCAAGCAGAAGCGGATCAGGGGTTCAACTGGCAGGTAAGTAAGCAGCATGGTCTGCTGCAGGTAAGTCCACCCAAGCATTATGAGCCCGGCGCTTCCAGCGCTGGGACTGGGCATCTTTATTAGCCTGGTGCCACTGGCGCCAGGACAGGGCCCAAAAGGTCCCAATTGGGACTGGCTGGCACTCGGAACCGGGGTTATGGGTCTGCTTCCAAGGGAGTCGGGCAAGTCCTGATCTTTTGGAAGCAGAGATGATGACAGCACCCCCCCTCAAGGCCCCTCCCAAACCGGGCTTCTCCGGGGGTTTTGGCTTGTTAGGAAATGTTCGATGAAATCTTTTGATTAGACGAGGCGCGTGGACATATTCTGCAGGTTCCCAGGATCTTTCTTGGGGACCGTAGCCTTTCCAGTCAATCAGATAAAATAGTTTAGATTTGGAGATCTTGGAATCCAGGATGCTTTTGACTTCAAACTCGAGTTCTCCATCAACTAGAATAGGTTTTGGAGATGTAGTTAGTCGGGTTTGAGGTTGCACGGGTTTTAATAGAGAGACGTGGAAGACCGGATGTATCTTCATGTGAGGGGGCAAGTCCAACTTGACCGCTACTGGATTTACTATGGTAGTGATGGAATAGGGACCAAGGTATCTTGGGTTGAATGTGCGTGGTCCTTTTAGAGGTAGATATTTGGTGGATAACCAGACTTGATCTCCTACTTGATATTGGGGGGCTTCCTTCCGATGTTGGTCTGCTCCTTTCTTGTATTGTTCTTTAGCCCTTTGAAGGTGAGAAACGGCTTCCTTAAAGGCTTGGGTGATTGTAGAATGCAGGAGGTCTACTGCTGGTGTTCCAAGATCTTGGAGTGGATCCAACTCCGAGGTTCGAGGGTGACTACTGTATAAAAGAAAAAACGGGGTCTTCCCAGTTCCCGAGTGGACAGAGTTATTGTAGGCATATTCGGCTATACAAAGGATATCTTTCCAAGTTTTTTCAGTTTGTTGTAGCATGCAGCGCAAATACTGTTCCAGAGTTTGATTGGTCCTCTCGGTTTGTCCGTCGGTTTGAGGGTGGTGGCTGGTCGAAAGTCTCACATCAATTTGAGCCGACCGACAGCAACTTCGTCAAAAATGAGAAATAAATTGACTACCTCGATCCGAAATTAGAACTGAAGGAAAACCGTGCAGTCGGACGATGTTTTCGAGAAATTCTCAGGCCAGAGTTGCTGCTGTTGGTAAGCCTTTGAGTGGAATGAAATGCGCCATCTTGGAGAATAGGTCCACGATTACTAGGATCGTATTGTATCCGGAGCATGGAGGTAGATCGGTGATGAAGTCCATAGAAAGCGTATGCCAAGGGCGAGGCGGGATGTCAATAGGGCGTAAGAGGCCGGCTGGTTTTTCCTTTTGACTCTTGTTTTGGGCGCATACTCCACAGGACATTATAAAGTCTCTGATATCTTTTTTCCAAGACGGCCACCAGAAGTAGCGCTTGATCTTTTCCGAGGTCTTAGTCATACCGGGATGTCCTTCCATTAAAGAATCGTGATAACAAGAGATTACCTTTTTCTGTAAATCTGTGCTGGGCAGGTATAACCGTTCTTGGAAATATAATAGGTTGTCCTTCACCGTAAAGTCCTTTCCCTGCAGATGCCAATTCTGTATGTCTGCTGGAGTTACCAGTAGCCTGGCTTTATCCTTAACTTCCTCTATGGATTGTGTGGCGATTACACCTAGAATTCTTTGTTCGGGAATGATAGGTACAGGTTTAGGATTGATCAAATGTTCTTCCACTCCCATCCGAGAAAGGGCATCAGCTTTACCGTTTTTTGTACCAGGTCGATAGGTAATTATGAAGTCAAACTCGGCAAAGAATAGTGCCCAACGGAGTTGCCTAGAGGATTGAGCTTTTGCGGTTTTCAAATATTGCAGGTTTCGGTGATCTGTAATCACAGTAACGGTGTGTCGGGCCCCCAGAAGATAATGCCGCCAAGCCTTAAAGGCGGACTTGATAGCTAGAAGTTCCTTATCAGTAATAGTGTAATTGATTTCAGGAGGCAAGAATTTGCGGGACCAAAATGCCACGGGATGCAACTGATTGGTTACTGGGTCCTTTTGTGATAGAACTGCCCCCATGGCAAGGCTCGAAGCATCAGTTTCAACGATGTAGGGGAGTTCTGGGCGAGGATGTTTTAAGATCGGTGCAGAGATAAATCTAGTCTTCAAATTCTGGAAAGCTTGTTCCGCCTCGGTAGACCATTCAAAACGTTTGTTTTTCTTTAACAAGGCGGTGATGGGCTGGACTATTCGAGAGAATTCGGGGATAAACCTGCGGTAAAAGTTAGCGAAGCCTAACATGCTTTGAACACCTTTTACGGAGGATGGCGATGGCCATTTGAGAATTGCATCGACCTTCTTTGAATCCATACACACTCTGCTAGGTGATAATATGAATCCCAAGAATTCAACTTCAGTCACGTTGAAAACACATTTTTCCAACTTAGCGAAAAGTTTGTGTTGACGCAATCTCTCGAGGACCATTTTCACGTGTTTCCGATGTTCAGTTTCCGATGAAGAATAAACGAGGATGTCGTCAATGTAAACAACAACACACACATCTATGAGCTCTCTGAGGACATCGTTCATAAAATATTGAAAGGCGGCCGGGGCATTGCAAAGTCCGAAGGGCATGACCTGATATTCAAATAGCCCATACTTGGTCCGGAAGGCCGTCTTCCATTCATCGCCCTCTTTTACTCGTACCAAGTGGTAGGCTCCTCTAAGATACAGCTTTGTATATATGCATGCTTTTCTGACTTGGTCCAGGAGTTCAGGGATCAAAGGTAACGGATATCTATTCTTAACGGTGATCTGGTTCAGGGCGCGATAATCTATACAAGTTCTAAGGTCCCCTTCTTTTTTTGGAACGAAGAACAAAGCTGAGGAAGCAGGGGACTTGGAAGGACGAATAAACCCATTCGCTAGGTATTGATCCAGGTATTGTCTGAGGTGAAGATTCTCAGGCTCGGTGAGGGCATAAATTCTACTACAAGGAGGAGTAGATCCAGGTATCAGGTCTATCTGGCAGTCATAAGACCTATGAGGAGGTAGAGAGTTAGCCTGATCCTTCCGGAAAACATCTTGGAATTCTAGGTATTCAGGAGGTAACTGAGGAGCCTCCGAGGAAATTGCTGCCAGTGCAACACCAGGTCGAGGGTGACAAGTAGAGACACATTCTGGAAACTGAACCGTTCTTGCTCGCCAATCGATCTGAGGATTGTGCTTCTCTAACCAAGGAATTCCTAGAATAATCTGGAACTGGGGGGCCTTGATCACATCGAACACGATCTTCTCATGGTGTCCATCTTGACTTACTAGCGTCACTTCTTGGGTGGTATGCATTACTGGTCCGGAGGCTATCTCCGTACCATCCACCGTAGTAATGACGTCCTTTACAGCCTTTGGACAAAGAGTCAGATTCATCCTCAAAACCATTTCATGATCCACATAATTGCCGATGGCACCGCTGTCGACGTAAGCTTCAATCGCATGTAATCGATCCGGTTGTTCAGGGCTAATGAGGACCATAGGTATCACAAAATGCGAGGCCACGGAACTGGTTTTAACGCTCGGCAAGAGGACCTCTATTCTTGTCGGGCGAGGTCGTTTCCCTGCTCAGAGTTTGTGACCCTGGTAACTGCAGCTCCGACTGCCTTCTTGGCTGGTTTCACCGGACAGTCTCGAAGAAAGTGCCCAGAGTTTCCGCAATAGAGGCATAACTGCAGCTGTTTTCTCCTTTCCCGCTCCTTTAGTGTTAGTGGTCCTTTCAGGCCCCCTATTTGCATGCGTTCCCCGGAGTCTACTCCTTTGGTAGGAGTTGGTGGTTTGGAAAATTCTCGAGCATCAAACTTGGAACGATCGGCCTTCCTGTTCTGCAGTCTGTGGTCAATTTGAACGACTAAGTCAGTATAGTCCGAACAGTCTTGCGGGGGATTCACTACTTGGGCTAACACATCTTTGAGCACTCCACGTAGACCTCTATAAAACAGCGTAATCCTTTTGTCCTCAGGCCATCGAGTTTCCACTATCAGTCTGTTGAAAGACGCAATATAAGCCAAAAGGTCTTGATTACCCTGTCGCAATGAAAGGAGCTCATTGTCCAAGGCCTGCCCCTGTGAATGTCTTGCAAACAGTTTTTCCATACTAAGCTGAAAGGCTTGAAAATCATGGAGAACCGGATCATCTTGATTAACTAGAGGGATCGACCAGTCTGCCGCATTGCCACTAAGGTACGAAAGCACGAAAGCTACCTTAGCTTGATCAGTTGGAAAGGCTGCTGGCCGGCATAAGAAGTGCAACCGGCACTGATTAATAAATACTGCAAACCTCTTTGGGTCACCAGTAAATCGTTCGGGCGGAGCCAGAGGTACATTCCCAGGTAGGTTGATCTGCACTGGGTTCGTAGAGGATGTTGAAGGAAGATTTGCCCCTGATGCGGGTAACAGAGTTTGTCCGGCTTGTGACTGTAGCAATTGTCTAGCGAGATCGTCTGTTCGCTCCTTGGAAATAATCATTTCCCTTCTTAGAGCATTCGTTTCCTGACGGGCTGCATGCACTTCTGCTCTTAGTTCCCCAAGTAACTGGGCTAGCTGGTCGGTATCCGAGGTTTCCATAGCGCCTGGGTGGGAGTTTTGCGATAGGCTTTGCGTTCTGTAACGCTCACCTGATTCCCGCAGAGGCGCCGGTCTTGACTGGGTGAATGCCGTATCTTCAAAGGTGATGTGTAACACACGGTTGGCTCTTTGGGCTGGACCTCTGTGCACTGTATGTCTGACTCGAAGAGTAAGATGTCTTAGGTAAGTGAACGCCGAGCTCTCCATCTGCCTCGGGGCAGGGTGCCGTAACCAGTTTCTTCACTGGATAAGGGTGCAGGCCTCTTGACCTCAGAGGACTGCTGTCCGTCGTTAACTGCACGAACGGTGTAACGCTCACCTGATTCTCGCAGAGGCGCCGGTCTTGACTGGGCGACTACCGTATCTTCAAAGGTGATGTGTAGCACCCGGTTGGCTCTTTGGGCTGGACCTCTGTGCACTGTATGCCTGACGGGTAGAGTAAGATGTCTGCAGATAGAAAATATGGGGTTAATGAACTGGGGTTATTGGGGTGTCCCTATCTCTTTCCTCTTCTCCTCTCCTGTAGACCCCCAAAGGTTAACGCTCTCACCTTAGGTAAGTGAATGCCGAGCTCTCCATCTGCCTCGGGGCAGGGTGCTGTAACCAGTTTCTTCACTGGATAGGTAGCGCAGGCCTCTTGACTTCAGAGGGCTGCTGTCCGTCGTTTACTGCACGAACAGTAAGTTTCGAGTCATTCAAATGTCTTTAAAGTCTTTAGTAATGATGTCTCTTGTTTTGCAGGGTTCCGGCGATGGGGGATGACGGCTGAAGTGAGTTGAAGATGGAGCCCGTGTGATGAATAGAAGCGCCTGGAAGCACGTAAGTAAGCGCTTGTTGCCTGCTTCACGATGCGCTCGAACTGTCTTTTTATTTTGCAGGTACGAGTTCGGAGCGGCGGCAGGGTGCCGGAATACCCACTGGATTAGATGTGGAAAGGAGTAATGGCACGTGAGTATTAAAGTTCCCCAATGTCTTTAAACGCACCTTGTTTTGTCTTTCAGATGCGGGATGCAGCGCCGAAGGCCTCCGGAGCGTGCGACGAGTTGGTAAGCTTTTGTCTTTCAGATGCCGGAATGCAGTGTGAAGACCTCCGGAGCGCACGAAGAGTAGGTAAGCCTTTGCCTTTCAGATGCCGGAATGCTAACCTGTTCTTTCTTGTCTTTATAGGTGTTGCTGAAGACTGGATTCAGGATGGTAAGCCTTTTTCCTTAGGCCCAGGACCGGATGCAGAAGACACGATGAGCGTTCTGCTGCAGAGGGTGCAGAATAACGCAAAGCAAGATTCATCCACCGGGTGTGGTTTAAATAGCCTCCTGTAGTGCTTAGGTGTCTCCTTCCACAGCCACGCCTAGGTAAGAAAAGAGTTCCTGCTTTCCAGAAGAGTTCCAGTGTTCTGATTCTAGGGAGTGGCTCCAGCCCCACCCAACAGGAAAAGTAGTTCCAAACAGAAGGGGATCAGAGGCTCAACTGGCAGGCAAGTAAGCAGCATGGTCTGCTGCAGGTAAGTCCACCCAAGCATTATGAGCCCGGCGCTTCCAGCGCTGGGACTGGGCATATTTATGAGCCTGGTGCCACTGGCGCCAGGACTGGGTCCAAAAGGTCCCAATTGGGACTGGTTGGCACTCGGAACCTGGGTTATGGATCTGCTTCCAAGGGAGTTGGGAAAACCCTGACCTTTTGGAAGCAGAGATCATGACAAACGGTAAGTTCTGGGCACTTCAAATGTCTTAAAAGTCTTTTGTAATGATATCTCTTGTTTTGCAGGGTTCCGGCGATGGCGGATGGCGGGCTGATGAGAGTTGAGGATCGAACCCGCGTGAGGAATAGAAGCGCCTGGAAGCACGTAAGTAAGCGCTTGTAGCCTGCTTCACGATGCGCACTAACTGTCCCTTTTATCTTGCAGGTACAAGTTCGGAGCTTTAGAGAAGCTGAAGGGTGCTGGAATACCCACTGGATTCGGCGTGGGAAGAGTAATGGCACGTGAGTAATAAAGTTGCCCAATGTCTTTAAACGCACCTTCTTTTGTCTTTCAGATGCGGGATGCAGCGCCGAAGGCCTCCGGAGCGTGCAAAGAGCTGCTAAGCTTTTGTCTTTCAGATGCCGGAATGCAGTGCGAAGACCTCCGGAGCATGCGAAGAGTAGGTAAGCCTTTGTCTTTCAGATGCCGGAATGCAGCGCGAGGCGTTGGTGACAGCCGATGGACCAGGTAAGAGATGCGCTGCCACTGAAGACCGTAGTGCTAACCTGTTCTTTCTTTGCCTTTACAGGTGCTGCTGAAGACTGGATTCCAGGATGGTAAGCCTTTGTTCCCTTAGGCCCAGGATCAGAAGCAGAAGACACAATGAGCGTTCTGCTGCAGAGAATGCAGAATAACGCAAAGCAAGATTCATCCATCGGGTGTGGTTTGAATAGCCTCCTGTAGTGCTTAGATGTCTCCTTCCACAGCCATGCCTAAGAAAAGAGTTCCTGCTTTCCAGAAGAGTTCCAGTGTTCTGAACCTAGGGAGTGGCTCCTGCCCCACCCAACAGGAAAAGTAGTCCCAAACAGAAGAGGATCAGGGGTTCAACTGGCAGGTAAGTAAGCAGCATGGTCTGCTGCAGGTAAGTCCACCCAAGCTTTATGAGCCCGGCGCTTCCAGCGCTGGGACTGGGCATCTTTATGAGCCTGGTGCCACTGGCGCCAGGACAGGGTCCAAAAGGTCCCAATTGGGACTGGCTGGCACTCGGAACCGGGGTTATGGGTCTGCTTCCAAGGGAGTCGGGCAAGTCCTGATCTTTTGGAAGCAGAGATCATGACACTAAGTTGTCATGGTGTATCTAACGACAAGTGGCTTAGTTTCTTGGTGCTTAGTCGAGTCTGTACATGTAACCGTCTCCTGCTCTGTCTTGTGTCTCCTCGTTCACGCTGGGTAAGATCCGTACTACTGCTGGATTGTAGGGTCTGCTGAGAAGGTATCTCTCGTGATAATTATCGATCATGGGAGCAGTAGGAATGGATGTAAGTTCATATGAACGACGGCCATATTGTCGCAGATTTTTCTTCCTTTTGAAGGGTCTTCTGGGATGGAGGGCATGTTCTGATTCACCCTCTTCAGTCCCCCCTCTGGTTCACTTGTCGACCACCCCACCATTACCTCTTCCGTCATCTATCAAACGCCACACTTTCGTTATTCCTGCTAAGTGTCCATAGTAATTGATATGATCTTCAAATGACCAGTACATGTAGACGCAACCTCCTTCAGGCTGGCAGTATACCCACTTCCCTACGTACTTGTTTGGGTTGCAGGGGTTTTCTACCTTCATTCCAGGCAGGAATATGTCAGATGCTGCCATCTGTTGTCTCAGCCTCTCTCTTTCCTTGATGATGTCATCCATTTGCTCCCCTTTTTCTAGTCTAGTTCCATAAGTAGTTGTATTCCTACTACTTCTTCTGCTTTCTTCTGACATATTGCAATGCACATCTTTATTACAAGCAGTGATGCTGTCCCCAGAATCAGTCCTCCAGCCAGTACCTTTAGGCTATCTGCCAGCCAGGAAGGCATCCATGACCAGAGATAGGCAAACCAGTTCTTGTCCTTTCCCGTCCCCCTTGCTTTTGCTTCCATCTGTGGGCCAACTGGGGGACTACGTCTGAGAGTGTTCCGTTATCTTCATCGTTGGCAGGAATGAACGTGCAGCAAGAACTTCCTATTTTTGCACAAACTCCTCCTTCCATTGCTGTGAGGGTGTATATGTTCTGGAGTGCCACCAACCTTATCGCTCTGAGCTCTTCTTTTATTGTGTTAAACCAGTTCACTGTTGAATTGAGGGTGACCATAAATTCCCAGCGGGTAATTTGCAGCCATTTGGCATTTGCATACACATTGGCATACGCTTGTACAACAGGAAATAGTGATGCAAAAAACATTTGTGTTCTGCTGACTAGTCTGTGGGAGGCTGGTACTTCGTCTAGTGCTGCTTCAGATCGTCCCCACAAGTAATTTCCCTCTCTCTTCACCCTGCTAAGCATCTGATGTTCGCTGGGATCTTCTTGTTTGCTGGATGCAGGGGTTAGTGATCTCCTTTTCCTTTTGTTGTATTGCATTTTAGGCAATTCATTTAGTTGAATGTCTTTCCATGGCACCACTAGAGAGGACATGTTCACATGTGCAGGGGAGCATATGCCCCCCAATTTGGAGGCAGCTTGTCATAGCACTTTGCTCCACAAGCCCAATAGTGGTCCATTAGGACAATTGAGCCTATTCCCATTTCTGGTATTGTTTCTATTCTTTTGCATCTGACATTTTCCCCCACCTCTTCTTCACCATTGTTTTGGAAGCAGAGAGCCGGTGTCGTTAGTGGGATTATTGGTACGGGTCCTGCTTTGTTGTCTACCCACATCACTAATCTTGCGCTTTTATCTCATTCCTGGAGGCAGTTGTCATTTTATTCTTGTACTTTTTCCACTGCTGCCTTTGCCAATGTTACTGCTTTGCTTCCTACTACTCCGTCTACCCAGCCATCATTTGTGTATACTTGTCCATAGATCAAAATGTGTGGTCTTTCCCAGCACCCCGGTTCTCCTCCTATCTCTCTTGCTCTCCACTTGCATGGTAGATAGTTCAAGGTTATTGTTTTTGTTTCTCCCTTCTCTGGTCCTTCTGTAATGTAGTCAGGCTTTCAGCGAGTTGCCAGTAATTGTTCATCATAGGTAATGTTTTAATATAACTGTCCTCATATGGAAAGGTTGCCTTGGACATCCATCTTAAGGTGGCTGTCTTCCCTTGGAATTTTCCCCTCCTTTGAAACATGGCTAGATACATGAGGCATTGTGCTGTTGCTGTCAGGGACTGCAGGGGTGGAACCCGGGATCACCTGTGGTTTCTTGGTTGTCTTCTTTTTGGATGGAGGCTTGTCCTTTTTTTTGTCAGTTCCGAGTCTTGTGCAGAGTCCCTTTGGGAGAGCCTCCCCAGAGGCCACTGTGCTGGTTACGGAACTGACAGTCTAACTCAAGGGGAACTGCCCAGTACCAGGAAACAAACCACAAGGGGAAAAACCTGTGCGGTGGCCAGGTCTCTTGTCCTGGAATGGCAGGTCCAGGGAAATGTCAGCAGTGAAGAGCAGGTAAGTGTAATTGCAATCTGGCCAGAAACTGTTCTACTGCTACTGAAGGAAGATGCAGCCATGAAGGAGTAGCGAGAGCTGATGAGCAGCTTTTTTTTAAATTGCATTTGGTTTATTCTCTTATTACAAATAGAAAAAAACCTTCATATTTCATTACAAAATTACAATATTACATTCTTCACATTTAATTTCCCATTAAAACCATAAAACCCAAGAAGTCTAGACCCTCCTTCCCTATTCTTGGGTATGCCCTTGGTGGCCGGGAATCCAACAACTCCCTTTTTGGGAGTGATTACTTCCTCTTTTCCCTACAACTGGGGTCTTCCTTCTTTCTCTTTTAGTTCTTTGTAAAAGATTTGGCTCTATCCTAGGATTTTTGTGCTCCTTTGGCTAGGAAGACTTCTTGCATTAAATTCAAATACCGCCCTTTTCTCCCTGCCCTGGTAGTGTTTTATCTTTCTCTAGGAGGTGTAGGGATCTCAATAAGTTTACCACCGCTGCTGTCAGCTGAACTTCCTGACCCGATATCATTCTTTGCCACATGTTCTCCGATGTTAGCCACTCAACCCTTTATACAAATCATCCTAGCTATGTAACTCTTCTTTCCCATGTTCCTCCACATTCCATTAATAGATGTCTGAGGGACGGATTTGATGGCACTACACACCCCTCACAATAAGTCATTGCTTGCTCTCCCTGTTTCCGAATGTCTAATATTTCCCCGGTTGGAAGAATATTCAGCCTTACCCTAAGAAAGTTATTTCTGATCTTTTCATCTGGGAATTTATCTAGGTAATGTGGGAGTGAGCCTAGTTTTTGTCTATAACCAGCAATGTATTCTGTGGACGTGACAATCTTACTTTCGCAGTACTTTCTATCCAGTCCATTAGCTCCAACTCCTGTTTTTTCTTTATGGCGTTTCCAACCAGTGTGTTATAACTTGCATCCCTTTTAGAGGCTAGCACAGTTTTTACTCTTGACTCTAATCCCTGCAGGCTGTTGGATTTTGAGCTACCATAATGTTCTTTAATGTCCTCGTATAGAGAGCCCATTTTGGGATTTATGATCTCTCTATAGAGGGAGAGCAGTTTCCATTCTGCCAAAGAGCCTAGGGATTTCAGTCCAAGTTCATATTGCAGGTGCCAGCCTGGGGTACTTTGTTGTAAGTTTAGTGCCCCCTTCCAGATTCTACCCTCTAATTTATACCAGTTGAATTCCCATAGTTGTGGTTTAGCTTCTAAGCCATACAATAGTATTGGAACTATTTTAATCAAATAATATTTTATCATCGGTTTAATGGAGAATTTGCAATATCTGAACCAGATTTTTATCAGATGGAGGATTAGTGAGAGCGATTTAGTGATACTTTATATATTGCTGGGCTTGCGTAGATCTTGTAGCCCAGATATATTAGGTTTTCGACTAGCGATATTATTTGTCCTTCTAGTGTCCAGTGTTTAAAGTGTGTCTTCTTTTTGGGGTGTTTAAATACCAAGATCTTAGATTTTTTGGGATTTATTGTGAAGCTATTTTTGATGGCATACTCGTCCAACCCGTTCAACAGTCTTTGCAGCCCAATAGTGGTTCTGTCTAGCAGTACGATGTCGTCTGCGTAGGCCAGCCAGTGTATCTTCCTCCCATTTAACTCCAGACTGGCCAAAGCTGACGACATTAGATGTTCCCCTACGTCTGCCAGAAAAAGATTGACGAACATGGGGTTCCCAACAATCCCTGCCTGACCCCTCTTTCTGCTGGCACTGAGTCTGACAAATGACCCTTTTCATCAAGGCGTACTCTCACTGTGGTCCCTCTATGAAGTTCTCTTATCATTGACAATAATGATTCTGTGATACCTTTTCTCCTTAGTTTGCCCATAATTTTGATCTGTCAATCTGATCAAAGGCCTTAGAAAGGTCGATCCAGGCTCCATATAATGGTGTACCTCCTTTAGTTATGGTAGTTTCACTAAGCAAGTTTAATATGATCCCATTCAATGCTGTCAATAACCCTTTCCTAAATCTTGTCTGACAACTGGATATAACTTTTTCCTTTACCTCCCAGGCTGAGACCTCATTCATTAGCAGCCTCATAAATATTTTGCTCTCAATATCGAGGAGGGCGATACGTCGATAGTTGGAAGGATTTGTCCTATCACCCTCCTTAAAAAATTGTATTATCAGTGCCGTTTTCCAGGACGGAGGGAAACACCTTCTGCATAAAATCTCATTAAAGAGCTGTTTTAGTAATTTGGCCCACAATGTAGGATCTTCCTAAGTACATAGTATGTAAGACCATTTGTAGATTCATTCCCTCCCCCCACTGTATTTAATTTTTTTTATGTATTTTAATTGTTTCTCATCCCTTGTCCCCTCCCTGTTGCCCTGTGGGCACTGAACAGTATTTACTTCCTGTATAAGTGCCTAACAAGCAAACAATAAATAAATAAACTCTTGTTGGCTTTGCCAAGAAAAATGCCATGATATGATATGGCATTTATAACGCACCTATACACAAGCACTCTTGATAGTGAGGCCTTATTTATTATCTCCAATATCGCCTCACTTTCTAACAGTGTGTGTTCTGGCTCTTTTTGCACTCCTCCAAAAGCTTTGAGATGTTCTATCCACTCCCTTTCAAGCACCAGGTTACACAAAGAGCTATTGGACTGAGGATCTAGTTCCCGTATTATGGACCAGAAATTTCTTGAGTTTGATTCTGAGACCATTTTAGCATTTGCTCCCCCTCTCTTTGGTGGAGGAAAGTTTTTTGATTTTTTACCCATGCTTTGTAATTATTTCTAATTGTTTTTATTTCCAGATTGTATGTTTTTTGATCTAATTTTAATGCCTTTAGATCTCGGATGCTTTTTCTCAGGTTTCTCTTTCTTGCCCAGGTTTCCTCATCAAAACTGTGGGTAGGTTTGTGCTGTACCTGGTCTAGAGGGTCTAGGGGGGATTTCGGGAGAACCCGTGTATGTTTCATCTAGGTTATATGTTTCGATTCCCTGTGTCTCCGTCTTCTCGTCATTTTTTTCCTCCACCAAACCCTCTCTTCTTGACTTCCCTTCTCCCATTTCCGTCTCTGGGATCGTTTTGAAACTTTCCTTCCCCCAAACTCATAGTCACTAATGTTGGGATGTCCCTCTGGCCGTATACTCCCTGTTTTGGATCTTCTTTATTTTGCCTTATAAATATCGAGGCCAGTTTTATATTTATACTTTCCATGGCTGTGCCTTCCTTCCTAGTTTGATCAGTTGTTCCCCCCAACTGTCGACTCTTCTGAGTGAATATAGGGGCAAGCCTCAGAGGTTTATTTCTTTGAACTTTGGGAATGACAACTATTTTTGTTTGTATTTGAGTTTGGAGACCTATACTCACTTTCACAATTTCAGGGTGGCTGTTTGGGTTCCACTGTTCAGCGCTTTTAGCCTTTATCTGATTGTGGATAGGGCATTCTAAATTGCCGACATGTTTCCAAGCAAATCTCTGTATCTTTCTTCAATGATTCTTTTGCTTTTGTTTTCTTTCCTTTTCCCTTATCACTGATTTCTGTATTTTTTGATTTTTAGGTTTTTTTTCTTGTTTTTTTGACACATGAATATTGGTTACATTTCGATATTCTTTCCCTTTTCTTTGTTTTCTTCTCCTTCTGTAGTTTTGATTGCTTGCTTCCGTCCAGTTTGAGGCTGATTCGTTTGATGTTCCCTTTATTTCGTCGCCTGGTGTTTGTTGGTTCTCGCTTGTGTTGACGTCTTAATCTTCTAATATTTGGACCGTCCTTAGAAGTTCTTCTATTGTTGATTCTGACAAAGGAGTGTCTTCTGATATTGTGGGGTTTACCTCACCAGTTTGACTTTCTTCTTTTCTCTGTTTTGGTTTGTCCCGCCCAAGTTGCAAGACCTCCTGAAACTGGTTTCTCTCCTTCTCTTTGTTTTTCCCATTTTCAACCTTTAGGGCATGGAGGAGGTCAACATTTTTACTTTGTTTTACATTTTCTCTTTTGACCTCTAATATAGATCGTATTCATGTTACATTAATCACATTGCTGAGGCCGACCATAGATGCATCACATTTTGCCATTTCATTCGTAAGTTCCAACAGTATCCCTGCTTGGGATTGCACCTCTCCTCTTAATAATTCGAAAAACTGAGACATGGGAATTTAGTACATAGTTTAAAGCCCCCAGTGTTGCTCCACTTGGTGATGAAACTTCTGCTGTTTCCCCCTTTTTTCCTTCTATAGGTTCATTGTTTTGGCCAGATGTTTCTGTACTTATTTTCCTTCCTTCATCTTCATTCCCGATATTACTGGTCCCCTGTTCCTCCTCTACATCTTCTCGTGTGGCCTGTTGCTACAGCTCTTCTCCAGAGTGTTTTCGCTCCCTCTGCTACTTATTGCCGAGCAGATCCAGTTTAGATCTGGCTGTTCTACCAGCTCGTCCAGGCTTTTACTTCTTCTCTTCCCAAAATATTCTTTGATTTTATTTTTTATATTCTTGGTGGTAACCGTATATTCCAAGCCCCTTTTCCAATGATTTATCTGCTCAAATTGACTTTCTTTCTCAATAGGCTCTTCTTCAGATGGCTGACTTGCCTTGTAGACTTGGGCCATAATTTTTAGCAGATTGTTGGCTGGGGTTTCTAGTAAACCACCTATTAAAGGTGTCCTTGTTGTAGTGGAGTATGCCACAGGTTCCAAATAGGAGCCGTCCCACTCGAGTACCTTTGTTTGGTCGGGAAGGGCTGTGCTCCTTAGTTTTATTTTTGCTATTAGTGATATTCTTTTCTGACCAAAGATAGCCCGAACAGCCCTGAGTTTGTGTATACTTCTGGAACAGAAGTAATGATTGAAAATTCGTAGTATATAGGGATAAGGTTGACAAGTTTCCCAAAAGTGTTGCACAAAATGTCAAATGTGCCAAGGTGGCTGTGTTATAATTGTATTACAAATGTAAGTTAGTAGGGAAGTAGGGAGGCTCCAAGGTGTAAGGCCCGCAGTCACCTCCCACAGCTTTTGTGCCTTTTGTGTCTTTGTGCCTTTAGCACAGCTGGTAAACTACACAAGTAGGGAACTCCAGCCTAGCAGATTTAACAGTGGGCAGAGAAAGCACTCTATGTGGCATGGGGGCTCAAAGACATATAGCCCACAGTCACTCCCATGCAACTCCCATGCAACGTGCAATCTACCGTTCTCCACTCCTGAAAAAGAGGGAATGCCGTATCTCAGTATCTCAGTATCACAATGCGCAAGTGTCCCAATGCCACTTAAATTCAGATTCCCTCAGGGCCTCTATGAGCCTCTATGAGCAAGTCAAGCAAATCAGGCAACAGCAGCCTACAAGCTGGGTAATGTAACCAGTACTAAACAGTACAGACAATGCCTGCTCACCCCTGCACTACACAGCCCTTACCGCCGTTGTATTATGATCCTTTTTCCCATCGCACTTCGTTATACCTACAAACAGCAGGCGGCTCTCGCTGTAATTGTGGTTATTATTAGGTTTGCAGACAGCTGTGGCAGTGGTGGCAGTAACGGCCCCCCACGGACCTCTGCAGCTCCCGCGCCTCCCCCTCCAGCAATGGCTGCACTCCGTGGGTGTGGGTGCTGGCGGGTGGTCGGGCGGGCGGTTGCTGGCTCGTTCCAGGATGCACGGCCTCGAGGATTCGAGGAAAGGACCACAATTACATGAGATCACACGCTGTCTGACTCAAGCCACACCTCGCTGAATCGAAAAACAGAAAGAGGCTGCCTCCGAGTCACAGCATATCACCTGAAGAGCAGCAATGCCGCAGAGTAGAACAGTGTGACCAGGGAAGCAGCGTGGGCTGGTGGCAACGAAGCAGCAGAAGGGAATAGCATGGCCAGGAAAGCAGCGCGGCTGGAGGCAGCGAAGCAGCAGCAAGGAATAGCGCGGCCAGGAAGAGAAAGCGCTGAGCATGGAAAAGAGCAGAGCTTAACCGAGCGTTGAGACGCAATGCGTCCTAGAAGCCGGCACTTATATGATGATGAGCAAGTCAAAAGAGACTGGACCGCTGAAACAACAGAGCCCCACAGTGACGGCGGCCATGTTGGAAGAAGAAATGGCCACCGCCAGACGACGACGAACCTTCCATGCAACCCAAAAAGGGCGAAAGGAAGGAGTTATGACAGCATGCCCCCTCCAAAGGCTTCTTCCACCAAGCTTCCCTGGATGGATATAATGGAATCACTGAACCAAACGCAGGGCGTTAACATGGGTGACTGGTTCCCAAGAACGCTCACTAGGGGGATAGGCCTTCCATTTTACAAGGTGCCGAAGCCTCCCTCGTCTATATCGGGTGTCACATATCCTGGAGACTTCGTATTCAACTTGATTGTTGGTGATGACTGGTGCAGGGCGTATATCCTTCCTGGTTAACGGTTGATATGGTTTCAGTAGAGAAGTACGAAAAACGGGGTGTATCCTTTTCCAAGAGACAGGTAGATGGAGCTGTAAGGCCACTGGGTTGATGATCTTAGTAACAGAAAACTGACTGTAGTACCGAGGTGAAAGTTTGTTAGGTCTCAGGTGTCGGGGCAGATATTTGGAAGATAGCCAGCCCTTATCACCAACGCAGTATGGAGGCGACGATCTTCGTTTCAAATCAGCATACTTCTTAATTCTTGTTCTGGCTTCTTTGAGTCCCATGACTGATCTATGTATGTTGACCAAGTCTGAAATCCATGCGTCCAGTGAAGGTACCGGGGTGGAGTGAGGTTGAAATGTGGGTACGGTTGAGGGATGAAACTCTAGATTACAAAAGAAGAGACATGTCTTCAGAGAGGAGTGGTCCGAGTTATTATAAGTGAATTCTGCCACAGGAAGCAGGATGGACCAGTCATCTTGAACTTGAGATGAAAAACAACTGAGGTATTGCTCCAGTATTTGGTTAACTCTTTCGGTTATGCCGTTGGTCTGGGGTGGTATCCGGAGGACAAGGCCCATATGATTCCCAATAAACGACATACATGTTTCCAAAACCGGGAGATAAACTGTGGTCCTCGGTCGGAAATGATCTTGGAAGGCAACCCATGGAGTATGAAGACTTCAGATACAAAGACATTTCCCATCTCAATAGCAGATGGTAGTTTCGGAAGTGGAGTGAAGTGGGCCATGTGCGAGAACAAGTCTATAGTCAACAAGAAAGCTGTATGTCCTCTAGACGGAGGAAGATCCACAATGAAATCGGTGGCTATGTTCTGCCAGGGACGAGACGGATGATCCGGCTGAAGCAGTAAGCCGGCAGGTTGTTTGGTGTCATACTTGTTCTGGGCGCAAGTAGGACACGACTGTACGTATGCCTGGACATCCGGACACATTTTTGGCCACCAGAAATGTCTCTTGATGACTTGCAGGGTGACTTTGATGCCTTGATGGCCGGAAAAGGTGGTGTCGTGACAGAGCAACATCACTCTGTCTCTTTAACTCCTGGGATGGCACGAACAAGGCTGTATCCTTAAACAAACAGACGTTCTTGATGGTCAAGTTCCAGAGGGTATTGATGGGGAGATGTCTCCATGTCTCAGAAGAAAGTGTGCTGGGAACGTATGCTGTCCAGGAAATCCTCGGCATGGGCAATGAAGACCGACTTCGGAAATATCATGGGTAAAGGAATATGTTCGTCCAAAAGCATGTCTTGGCGTCTGGAGAGTGCATCAGCCAGTGTATTAGAAGACCCAGGTATGTATGTGATCCGAAACTGGTATTGGGAAAAAAAGTATGCCCAGCGTGCCTGTCTGCTGTTCCTGCACTCCATGGACTGTAAGACTTGTAGATTCCGGTGGTCCATTCATACCTGTACGGGGTATACGGAACCCATGAGTAGGTGACGCCATTCCGTAAAGGCCTGATGGATGGCCAGCAGTTCCTTTTCCAATACCGAATAATGGAGTTCGATAGTGGTTAATGGGTTAATGTCCTGGAGAGATAAGCAATTGGATGTTCAAGGGCATAATCCTGAGTTTGTTTTACCACAGCTCCGATGGAGTGTTCTGAGGTGTCTGTTTCCACCAGGAAAGGTTTGGAAATGTCAGGTTGGCATAACACGGGTCCTTCTGTGAATCTCTTCTTTAGTGTCCGAAAGGCAGCTTCCTGAGTTGATGACCGGAGAAAATGAGTATTTCTTTTGAGAAGCAGAATTATGGGCTGCACAATTGAGGAAAAATTGGGGATGAACTTCCTGTAAATGTTCGCCAGACTAAGAAAGGACTGCACCTGCTTGACCGTAGTGGGCGTGGGCCAGGGGGTAATGGCTGACACCTTGGAGGGGTCCATAGCTACTCCTTGAGGACAAACCCAAGGTACTTTACCGTGGTAACGTGAAAATTACATTTCTCAGGCTTGACAAGTAGATGGTTTTCGCGAAGCCGTTGAAGTACTTAAGAGACGTGGTCTTGGTGCAATGCAGGATCCTTGGAAAAGACCAAGCTATCATCCAAATAAACAATAACAAAAAGGGAAAGCATGTCTGAGAGGACCTGATCCATAAAGCACTGAAACACAGCAGGAGCGCTGGCCAGACCAAAAGGCATGACCAGGTATTCAAAATGGCCAAAATGGGTTAGAAAGGCGGTCTTCCATTCATCGCCTGCTCGGATGCGTATGAGATGGTAGGCTCCTCTCAGATCCAGTTTAGTAAAGAGCACGGCACCCTAAAGAGCCTCTAGTATGTCTGCTATGAGCGGCAAGGGATAACGGTCCTTTTGTGTCACTTGGTTCAGGCCCCTATAGTCCAGACATGGGCGGAGTTCTTGGGAGTCTTTCTTGGGCACAAAAAACAACAAACCCCCTGCCGGGTATTTGGAAGGACGAATAGTGCCTCCAAGTTGGTGTCCAGATATGTCCGGAGTGCCTTGTTCTCTGGGTTAGACAAGACGAACACCCTCCCAAACAGGATGATGGTGTCTTCGACCGTATTGATGGCACAGTCCTTCAGTCTATGCAGGGTTAAGGACTGGACCATGGTGCTGGAAAAGTCGTCAGCAAAATGGTGGTAGGCCTGAGGTAGATGATTGATGTTTGAAATGGCTATAGGCTGGTCCTTTTGCTGATTTGTGACAGCAGTCTGTTCAGGCCGTGATGTACCAGAAAGATGATGCGAAAGACAATATTCCGACCCCAAGAACAAGGAACATGCTGTCCAGTTTAGGTAGGGATTGTAGCGGTCAAGCCAAGGCACCCCCAAAAGTGTTGGGAGTTCTTGTAGGTCTGCTAGAGATTTTTCTTCTTATTTTGTCCATCAGGTAAATGGGGGCAGCGTTGTTGAGGGCTTTGTGCGTCAAGGAGAGCATTTTTAGGTGAATTTTATTGTCGGTGGAGAGCCATTTGTATTGTTGTCTAGTGGAGGAGATATGTTGCCTTTTGTTCATGCCTAAGGCGGCTCTAAGGGCGTTATTTTGTAGGATTTGTAGCCTTTTGGTGATAGTTTTGTTGGCACCGCTGTAAAGGGCATTGCAATAATCGAGTTGTGATAGTATTAAGGCTCTCGCTAGGATCATGCAACTGTTGTTAGATAGGAAAGGTTTACCTGCTCTTATTAATTTGCAGGTATAGGCTGTCGTGGAAGCTAAGGAGTTAACTTGTTTGCCAAAAGACATGGTGGAGTCGAGATAGAAGCCTAGTTTTTACTTCACTCGAACCCTTGATGCTATTGCCATCTATGTTAAACGTGGAATAGTCCTTGCCTAGTTTGTTGATATTGGCCTGCGTGCCCAGAATGATCAGCTCAGTCTTATCATCATTCATGCAGAGGCCATGTGATGCCATCCATGCCTGAATAATGAGGTACACCCTATTCACCAACTCCCTGTCCTTGCTGTGATCCCCAGAAAGCGGGAGGAGAATCTGTGTATCATCTGCATAGTTAGTGTAGATGATACCTAGAAGGTCCAGATCATCGAAGAGGGGTTTAGTGAATATGTTGTACAGGGTTGGTGAAACACAGGAGCCTTGAGGGACGCTGCACATGATTGGAAGAGGGTCGGCTGCTGCCGAGGGGGAGAAGACTCTCATTGTTCTCTCACTCAGAAAGGATTCAATCCATTTGGTGGCATGCGTGGAGAAGTGTGCAGAAGTGTCTAAGTGTTTGCAAAGGACCCTGTGATCCACCAGATCGAAAGCAGCTGAGAGATCAAGTAAGAGGAGGAGTGCTGTCTTACCTTGATCTCTCAGTTTGTCTATTTGGGTCTTTAGATCAATAAGTGCGGTTTCAGTACCGTGGAGTGGACGGAAACCAGATTGTCTGGCTCCAAATAGATTGTTTAATTCAAGGTGTCTTTGAATTTGTGTATAGGCAACCTTGTCTAGTATCTTCAGTAGGAAAGGTACGGTAGTGATGGGCCGATAATTAGTGGGGATGAGGGGGTCAAGAGTCTGCTTCTTGAGAAGTAGGAGCACCCATGATTGTTTTAAGTTCGCCGGGATATTACCTGTGGCGAAGGAGGAGTTGATCCATTTTGAAATGAACGGTGAAAGGTCTCTGGCAGCGTCTTTTATTAGTTGTGCTGGGCAGATGTCACCTTTGCAGTTCGACGGTTTGAGGGAAAGGATGATTTTCTCTACCTCTAGGATGGTAGTTTTTCTGAAGGAGAATTTGTTGGTGTGGTCGTTAATGGTGTTGTTAAGTGGCGGCTTGTTTGTGAGGTTTAGGGAATCTTTTTTTAGTTGGATTTTGTTTTGCAGTGTGGTGATTTTATTTGCTAGGGCTGTTTGGATATCTGTGCACCAGGTTTGGTCTTTGATGCAGGTATCAGGTGTGGCAATGGAGGACTCAAGTTCTTTCAAGATGGAGAAGAGTTCCTTCATACTTGAGTTGGCATTGGCAATGCGAACATTGTAGGAATTACGTTTCGCTAGACAGATTTCATTTTTATAATGCCGAGAGATATTAGTTAAGTTAGCTTTATTCTCTTCGGTTGGACATAATTTCCAGTTGGATTCGTATTTTCTTTTGTTTAGTCGCAAGGCCTTAAGTTCTGGCGTGAACCACTTGTTTAAGTGTGCCTTGGGTTTGCTTGTTCGCATTTTGAGAGGGGCGACTTTGTCCATAGTGGTGCGCATGATGTTGTTGAATTTGTTGACCAATGCACTAAGGTCGAGGTTGTCTGGCAGTGCATTTAAGGTAGGAAGGATCAGGGGGATAATATTATCCGCTGTAATATTCTTTTTGTTTCTTGTAGGGCATGGTGGAGCTGCCTGTGGGGCAGGGCTGGGTGGTTTGGTGGTTAGTAAATTAAAGGACACCAAGGAGTGGTCTGTCCAGGAGAGGGGCGTAATAGAGGATACTGTGGCTGAACAGTTGGAATCAGTGATCCAGTCAAGTATTCTACCCTTTGCATGTGTGGGGGTGCTAACTTTTTGGGTAAGTCCCAAGGTGTGAAGGGTATTGGCAATAGTAGAATCATGGGCATATGCTTGGTCATTGAAGCCAAGGTTAAAGTCCCCTAATATCAGCAATTGGGAAGTAGTTTTGGTATTGTTGGACAGAAGGCTGTGCAGGTCCTCCTCGAAGGTTCCAAGTGGACCCGGTGGTCTGTAAATTAGGTTAATTGAAAGAGTTTGGGTGTTGTTTATGGGAATTTTGGCAGTGAGAGTTTCACAGGATTGCATAGTTGTGGTAGGGACTAGGCGTAGTGATAAGTTTATTTTGGATATAATGGCGATTCCACCTCTACGGGAGCCTTCTCGGTCCTGCCTAGATATGGTATAACCGTCAGGAATGGCCAACATGAGCGATGGGCCTGCCGCATTGTGTAGCCAGGTCTCAGTTATAGCAATAAAGTCTAGATTGGCTTCTGTGATTAAGTCAGCTAGGTCAATGGCGTCTGCCACTAGGGATCTTACATTAAGGAGTGCTCCCTTGAGGGAGTGTCCTTTAGGGTCCATTTTGGTTATGGCCGAGTTGGATGAGTTGGTATTTGTCTTAAGCATGTTTATATTCACTGATGGGGGGGGTTGAGGGGGTGCAGTGCATATTCTAATGTGTTGGTCTTTCGTTGTGCGTTTTAGAGTGGGGAGGGATCTTCTAAGAGGTTCATAGAGTTTATTAAGTCTGGCGCGTAATTTAAGGTTTCTCTCGTGAGTTGGGGTAGGCTGAGAGGTGTAGACTAGTTGGCCTGGCATGGCCTGGTGCGGCCTGGTGCGCGGGGCTGATGTGGCCAGGGTAGTTAGGTGTCTTGGGTATGGTGAGTAGGAGAGGAGGCGCGAAAGCTGGCTTGCAAGGGGGAACTTCAGTGTGGCTGTTCTTAGGGGAGGCGTGCAGTATGGCCATAATCATTAGAAGGTAAATGTTGAGTGAGCTAGACATAGTGCGGAGCTATTCCTATTAGCTAGGAATGCCACTTGGTGTGTGTGGACTGGATAACTGGTCGTCAAGGTACTAAATGTCGGTAACTGTGTCTAAGGCTGTGTGGCTAGACCTGTAAGGTCTAGGCACCATTCACTAGTAGGGGCACAAATATATGAGGCATGAATGGGCAGTGTCTAGGGTATATAGCATGGGAGGCACCTAAATGCGCCTGTTCCAACAGGGCTAAGATATAGAGACTGAGGGCACCTAGATGTGGCAATCAAACAGTGACTATAATACATAGCATGGTGGGCTAAAATACAGAGGCTAAGGGCACCTAGATATGGCAATCAAACGGAGACTATAATGCATAGCGTGTGAGGCTAGGACATAGCGCAAATCAAAAGTGGTCTATTAGCGACCATAAGGCACAACACAAGTCAAATGTGGTCTATTAACGACCATAAGGCACAACACAAGTCAAATGCGGTCTATTGGCGACCATCGGCACAGCACAAATCAAAAGTGGTCTATTAGCGACCATAAGGTACAACACAAATCAAAGGTGGTCTATTAGCGACCATAAGGCACAACACAAGTTAAATGTGGTCTATTAACGACCATAAGGCACAACACAAGTCAAATGTGGTCTATTGGCGACCATAGGCACAACACAAATCAAAAGTGGTCTATTAGCGACCATAAGGTACAACACAAATCAAATGTGGTCTATTAGCGACCATAAGGCACAGCACAAATCAAGTGTGGTCTGTTGGCGACCATAAGCACAACACAAATCAAAGGTGGTCTATTAGCGACCATAAGGCACAACACAAGTTAAATGTGGTCTATTAACGACCATAAGGCACAACACAAGTCAAATGTGGTCTATTGGCGACCATAGGCACAACACAAATCAAAAGTGGTCTATTAGCGACCATAAGGTACAACACAAATCAAATGTGGTCTATTAGCGACCATAAGGCACAGCACAATTCAAGTGTGGTCTGTTGGCGACCATAAGCACAACACAAAACAAATGTGGTCTATTAGCGACCATAAGGCACAACACATATCAAATGTGGTCTATTGGTGACCATAGGCACAGCACAAATCAAATGTGGTCTATTAGCGACCATAAGGCACAACACAAGGCAAGTGTAGTCTGTTAGTGATCCTGAGGTGCAGCACAGGGTGCAGTGTGGCAGCATCTATAGTACATGGGCAGGGTTAGGCAACGCCTGGGTTCGGAGAGCACTTAAGCCAATAAGCCAAAGGGCGGCCACTGAGTATAGGATTGAGCCTAACGCTGCAAAGCTAGAGTGTCATGTATGAGGCAATCTAAAGGCACAAGCTAGTAGGTGCAAAATTAGGCAATACCTATGTGCTAAGGCTGGTAGCAATTGTGGACGAAGAGACTCAAGTTCAAGTTATGAGGCACAACACGCATGGCGTGTGTTCTGCTCGGCTGGACGCAAGCAGTGAGGCCTTAAAGCATTAGGTGCTACGGATGAAAGGCGTGCACTGTGGACGCATAGAGAGAACGCCGTAATACAAAGTTAATAGTATAGGTTAATGGCGCTTGCAGGATTACCTTGCAATGCACGTAGACAGACACCGCTGGTTGGCGGACAGGAAGGGCACTGGAAACGTGGTTGCAGCAATTTGAAGATAGGGACATCGCCTGGCGCTGGTAGCGCTCGGTCAGCTCAGTCAGAGCCTTCTCACGAGAGCCTTACCTCGAGGGCCGGCTCTCTCGCCTGCCGGCAAATCGTGGCAGGTATGAGACGAGGTACCCGGCCAATCAGCTTACGCCTACGAGCTGTGGGGAAGCAGGCAGAAGAAAGGACAGGGTGCCTTGTTGGCGGCGGCCATCTTAGAGATTGGAACCCCTCGTGTGTTCCAATGGTGGGGGTGCGGTTTTCCCTGGAATATGGGCACCTGCACGAGAATCGAATCTGGATGGCTTGCTGAATGAAAAGAGACAGCTTTCCACGGCGGATTCCAGAATTTAGATAAAGTGAATTGCTAATGTGCTTCAGGTTGCGTGGTCTGGTAAAGCCCCCCAGCATGCACACCCAGGCTGACTCCACCTCCAGTATGATCCCTTTTTCCCCAAGACGCATCTTCAGCTCTGTCCAAAACTTCCCCACCTCTGAGCAAGCCCAAAACATGTGTAGCATCCCAGCTTCCGCCTCCCCGCACCGTGGGCATTTCTGCGCCATCGGGCCTCCAAACCTTGCAATTTTTCTGGGGGTCATGTATGCTCTGTGAGTGACATACAGCTCTATCTGCTGAAACCTCGCATTTCGGGATATCTTCTTATGATATCTTTGGGCTCTGTCCCATTGCCCATCCGACATGGGCTCTCCCACCTCCTCCTCCCAGTCACGCCTCAGTTGAGTCAGCTCCTTTCCCACCCTAGTCCCCAACAACTCATACAAACGGGATATTTCGTGCCCACCCTCTGAAATATCATACATCGTCTCAATTGTTGCGTCAGGTTGTTCCGCAAGCACTGCCTCAGGCCACCTTTCACTCTCATTTAATGATTCTAACGTAGGTAATATGTTGGCCTTTATGCACCCCAGTATCCTCAATCAATCTCTCAAAGTCTAGTGCCACCCCCTCCTGCCATATATCTCCCAGGGTCGCCAAGCCCACCGGTTCCCAGTAACTACGGATCCCTTTAATCATTTGAGAGTCCTCCCCACAGAGCGCCACTAACGGCATCTGTAGGGAGAGCGGGGTTGGGTTCCCCACTAGTAGCCATGCTTTGCGCCATATCTCCCAGCTCAACACCAACAGTCTCGCCATTCCCAACACCCTTGGTTTGGGCAACCACACCATCTCTCTGAGAAAGAAGGGGGCGGGGTCCTTGTACAGTAGCCTGGATTCGGCCGTTTCCTCCTCAGACAACCATCTGACCACATACTGCAGCTGTCCCGCCAAGTAGTATAACTCGAAGTTCGGCAGATTTATACCCCCCTTATCACACAAGTTCTGCAGTTTCCAGAGGGCCACCCTGTTCCTGGAGTTGTGCCATATGAAACCCCTGCACAGACTGTGGAGTTTCGCAAAGAAGCGCTTGGGGATCACGTACAGGATGTTTACAAAAAAGTGCAACACTCTGGGCAGGACTTCAATCTTAATCAAAGCCGCCCTGCCCATCATGGCCAGGGGCAGCCTGGACCAGAACCCCATACTATTCTTGATGCCTTCAATTGCCTTTTCCGTGTTATGTTTGTGTTCCTCTTCTATCGCATGGTATATATTAATTCCCAGGTATCGGAACGTATCGGTCTGCCAGGGTATCGGCAAGACCGATAGACTTCTCGGCTGGGTACTTCTATATCTTCCCAGAGGAAACATGCTTGACTTCTTGGGGTTTTGGGGTTTACTGCTATGCCTTAGAGGGTGGCGTGGCGTTCCATCACCTCCAGGACATATTGTAGATTTTCCTCTGGGAAGCGCAAATATAAAAGTATATCATCGGCATACAGTGATATGAGATGTGTACCCCCCACAGTATGGATCCCTATCTCACCGAACTGTTGTCTGAGGTAGACTGCCAGTGGCTCCAGCGCAAGGATGTACGGCATGGGTGACCAGGGGCAGCCCTGTCTAGAGCCCCTACTGAGTTGCCATTTGTCCGAGATTATTGCACCTGTTTTGACCCCGGCGATTGGGGAGCTATATAGCATTTTAACCCATCTCAGATACCCTGGCCCCATCCCTACTCCCCCAGAGCTGCCAGCAACCAAGGCCATCTCACCGAATCGAAGGCCTTGATAGCATCCAGCGAGATTATTTCCATCTCGCCGGGGTCATTTTCTGTATGATCAATAATGTGGTGGAGTCTCCTATGGTTATCTGTTATGTTCCTGCCAGGGACATAGCCTGTTTGATCGGGGTGTATCAATTTGCCAATCACTCGCTTGAGCCTGTTAGTGTTACGCACCACTCCGAAGTAGGCCCAAGACGTGGATGAGTGACCTTGGAGATGATGGTTGTACAAGAACCAATATTAAGCCTTCCATCCCAGCTCCCCTAAGTACAAGACTCAGGCTTCCTCAAAGAGGGTCTCTTTTCTACAATGTACCTCTCCGCTGTTTCGATTGGGATCGACAGCGGTGTCAATTGAATAAAAGAGCGAGGAGAACACACACCGCCAATACCAATGCTGCAAAGGAATACAAAGATATTATACAGTGTTGAAAATAAACCAAGCAATCAGAACAGCAGTATAATAGAGGAAAATAGCTAGGTATGTATTGGAGTGGAGCTTCCCCGGGGTGAATCTACAAAATATGAATAAGTACAGTGAGTGGAAATAATTCTAAAGAGACTTCCTAAAGTATTGATCCAATGACAATCAACCTGAAATATGGGTATTTTGAGGATGGATAATAGTCCATGAAACAGAAGACAATGATAGGAGAAAACAACAAACAGGAATGTTAGTGTAGGGAAATAAACCCGAGTGGCATGAGGGTCGCACTAGTGCCGGGTTGGTGCAGAATCAGCAAAGCGTTTATATGCACTTGAAGACAAGTTCACAAGACAGTCACTCAATGTCCCAAAATCCAACAAAAGGAAAAATCCAATCAAGGCCGTGGAGAAATGATTACAAATAGCAGAGATGGAGTTGCCAACTACAAATATGTACCTGAGCACACACGCATCCAGATAAGGTGGAGAAGAGTTCCGGATGGTTGATAGCAAGTCACCTGCGAGGAGGGCAAAGTCGTTCCGCGTCTGGTAGCAGCTAGCTGGGATGAGGTTCCTCAAGAGACAGCAGGAAGCAGGAAGAATAATCCAATAACGTTCCGGGTCAAAAGCCAGGCGAGCACAACAGGAATAAAGGAGGAGGCAAGCCAATCCAGAAGCCAGGCAAGGGTCAGAACCAGGTAAGCAGATTAGGAATTTGTGCGGAGGAAACACAAAGGAGTAAAAGGGCGTAACCGCTGTAGCTTGTAACGCTAATTAGCAGCAACGAGCCCCTTGAAAGACGGTGGTTTTAAAGCCGTAAGGGGGCATGTCTTGCCATACGTCTTCCACGTACAGGACGTGTCAGCTGACACGGACTCCGTCGTAGTTTGTACAGGCGCCATGGCAACCTGTATCTGCTCCACAGAGGGGCTTGTAAAGGAGTCGTATTCTGCAAGGAAGCCCGCAGGGAAGCCCGAAGTGTAACAGCATCCTCCCCTGAAGACACCGGCAAACCCCTGGTGGAATGGAAACTCATCAGAAGCTCCGGACAATGTATGTTGGACAAAGGCTCCAAGGTACGGTCCTCAGGCCCATAACCTTTCCAATCCACTAGGTAGAACAACATACCCCTAGACACCCTGCAGTCCAGGATGCGCGAAACCTCGTACTCCTCCTCTCCATCCACCAAGATCGGCGAAGGACGTGTAGGTAGGTGAGTCCCCTGGATGAAAGGCTTGATCACGAAGACGTGAAAAACTGGGTGTATATGCCATGAACGCGGCCGGTAGAGCTTGACTGCCACATGATTTATAACATCAGTAATGGCATAGGGTCCCACTTATCTAGGCAAAAGCGAACGTTTGCCCCGGAATCCATAAGTTACGGGATGACAACCACACCTTCATGCCGCTCCGATAGACCGGTGCCGGGGATCGATGCACATCAGCATATTTTTTGGCACGGTCTTGAGCTCGGAGCAAATGACAGCGTACATCCCGATGAATCTTATCGAGATCTCTCACGCAGTCTCTTGCAGCTGGGTTGACAGCGGGCAGTACCGGATCAAGTGGGAGTGCCCTAGGATGACCACCATACAGGGCAAAGAAGGGAGAAAACCCTGTTGACGTATGCATAGGGTTGTTATATGCAAACTCTGCGTAAGGCAGGGAAGTAAACCAGGACTGTTGGAACTGAAGGCATAAACAGCGTAGGTACTGTTCAATAGTAGCGTTGGTTCTCTCAGTCTGCCCATCCGTCTGAGGATGGTATGCTGAGGAATATCTGTCCTCGATGCCCAGGGAAGCTCTAAGAGCCTTCCAAAAGCGTGAAATAAATTGTGTACCACGGTCGGAAACAATGACCGAGGGTAAGCCAAAGAAACGAAACACATTTGTCATGAACAGTCTCGCCAATTCCGGAGCCGAAGGCAAGCCGGAACAAGGTATGAACAGTGCGTATTTTGTGAAATAATTCACAATCACCCAAATGGTGTTGTGATCCTGAACGTCGGGGAGTTCCACAACGAAATCCATTGACACCATCTGCCAAGGTTTGTACGGAACAGGCAGAGGTTGTAATAAGCCTACTGGTTTGGCTCTAGAGGTCTTACATTGAGTGCATATGGAACAGGTCAAAATGTAGTCCTTTACATCGCGAGCCATGGAAGGCCACCAAGCCCAACGCCGTAAGGCCTCAAGAGTTTTTTGACTTCCTGGGTGTGCTGCAACCAAAGAATCGTGGGACCACTGGAAAGCTAAGGTTCTAGCTTGACCTGATGGTACATAGACGCGCCCTTGGATAAATGGCATACCCTGGATTACTTCTAGGTTGAAATCAGCGATTTCTTTTGGATGGGTTGAGACCCAATCAAGGATGATCGAAAGCAAAGAGGGCTGAACTGAACACCCGCACACAACTTTGTTCGGTAGGAGAGGAAGTGCTTCGACCTGTTGGTACTGGCCACCCGCATGGAGGCGTGAGAGAGTGTCAGCCGAGACTTTAGCTGTAGCAGGACGGTATGTGATAACAAACTGGTACTGTGAAAAGAATAAATGCCACCGCGCCTGTCTAGCTGTAAGACATTTCATAGATTTGAAGGCTAACAGACTACGGTGATCCGAGTATACCGTTACAAGGTGTTTGGCCCCCAGAAGGTGATGTCTCCATTCCAAGAATGCGTCCCTGATGGCTAAGAGTTTGCGTTCCGTAATAGAGTAGTTCCTTTCGTAAGGTGTCAATTTACGAGAGAAGTAGGCAACAGGATGAATCTCGCCCGAGTGAGGACAGGTTTGTGACAACACCGCACCAAGAGCATAACCCGAGGCGTCAGCATCCACAAAGAAAGGAAGATTGGGATCGGGATATTTGAGGACAGGGGCGCTAGTGAAGGCGGCTTTTAACTGATCAAAAGCCTTCTGAGCTTCAGAAGACCATACAAATGGCACCTTGGCACTTGTCAGGGAGGTAAGAGGTGCAGAGATTTCAGAAAAGCCGTTGATGAAGCGTCTATAGAAATTTGCGAATCCCAGGAATGATTGCAAAGATTTGACTGAATTGGGCACAGGCCATTCCAGGATCGCGCTAATTTTGGACTGGCTCATGCGCACACCGTTGTTAGTAAGGTCATACCACAAACATTCTACCTCCGAGGCGTGAAATATGCACTTTTCGGCTTTTACAAACAGTTTGTGATCCCTCAGACGTTGGAGCACTGTTTTGACATGTAGTTCGTGGTCTTCCTGGTTTCGTGAATAGATCAAAATGTCATCCAGGTAGTCTACAACAAACTGGTCAAGGATGTCATAGAACAAATCGTTCATGAATTCCTGAAAGGTGGCCAGGGCATTATATAGCCCAAAGGGCATAACCAGGTATTCAAATAGACCGTAACGTGTTTTAAAAGCGGTCTTCCATTCGTTCCCCTTTCTCATACGGACCAGATTATAGGCTCCTCTGAGATCAATCTTGGGAAATACTTTGGAGGATCCAAACTGATCAAGGAGAACAGAGATCAGGGGGAGGGGGTACTGGTTCTTTATGGTGGCTGCATTCAAAGCACGATAATCAATATAGGGACGTAAATCCCCTTCCTTCTTAGGAACAAAGAAAAGCAGTGATGCAATTGGTGATTTGGATGGATGAATAAATCCCATGGCCAAGGCCTTGTCTCTGTACTCTTTAAGTACTTTGTCTTCTTTGAGAGTGAGTGAATACACCCTGCCGGATGGTATCTTCACCCCCGGTATTAGGTCTATTGGGCAATCATAGACCCTATGTGGAGGTAGAGTCTCTGCCATCCCTTTGACGAATACATCCGCATAGTCTGCATATTGAGAAGGTACCATAGAGACAGCGTTGTTAGAAATGGCTCTAATATGCATAGTAGGAGATACCAGTGCCCTGACAGGACTATCCTGGCTAATTCCAAGCAATGTAGTGCATCGGGTATCGCATATGTTGGAAGGGAACTGAATCTAAGATGTCGACCAATCGATGGCAGGGTTATGGAGCTTCAGCCATGGAATACCCAGAATGACTCTGTAGGCCGGCGCTTTGATGATATCGAATGATATCTCTTCAGTATGGCCTTCGTCGGTACTCATATGTAATGGAACCGTTGGTGAGTTACCATTCCGGATACAAGGATCTAACCGTCTACTGCATTCACTGTTTCAGGTATAGCTTTGCGAATCAGTGGTATCCCTGACATAGAGGCAAAGCATTGGTCAACATAATTGCCCGTTGCTCCTGAATCAATCACTGCTGTTGTGTGGAATGAAGCACCATGACTCAGGGTAAACATAACAGGTAGGCGGACTAGATGGCTAGGGTTCTGTACTGTAGAGTCCAAAGGTGAACTTCCCGACGTAGGGACTCCGTCTCCTGTCGGGATTTGGCGTTTCCCACCTTTCTTTTGGGTTTTTTGGGACATTCGGGCAGTAAATGGTCAGCGGCCCCACAATACATGCAGAGATTGTGCGATCTACGATATTCTCGTTGAGCAGGGGTGAGTGGACCCCTAACCACACCAATCTGCATAGGTTCTGGCGCAGGAAGTGAAGAGGACGATCTCTCTGCTGGAACCGTGCTGAACAAAGCAAGTTTCTTTTCACCACGTCTTTCGGATTTACGGGCATCAATCTGAAGGACTAGATCTAGCAGTTCCCCAAATGCCGTGGGGACTACCGGAACAGTGGAGAGGATGTCCTTTAACTCATCTGAGAGGCCTTGATAGAAGACTGCAGTTTTCTTCTCTTCGGGCCAATCAGTTTCTGCTACCAGCTGATTGAAACGGGCCAAATAAACCAATAGGGAGTTGTTCCCTTGTCGATGCTTTAAGAGTTCCAGGTCAGTAGCTTGAGTAGTATAACGTGTATCTAACACTTTACTCATCATAGCAAGAAGGGCATCATAATTGTAGAGAACATGACTGAGGATTCTAACAATGGGTTAGCCCACGCGGCTGCAGTGCCTCCTAAATGTGACAAAACAAAAGCCGCTTTAGTAGTAGAAGTAGGGAATGAAGTGGGACGACACAAAAAATGCAGTTTGCATTGATTGATGAAGGTTCGGTATTGTTTAGGATCGCCTAGGAAGCGTTCAGGAGGAGCTAGAGGAAACTGGGTTGTAAGCATAATAGGGTTTGATTCCTGCTGTGGAGGCGGAAACCCTGATCCTGAAGCCACAGCACCAGCACCGGCCATCTGTGGCGCTGGAGTGGTAACCAAGGCCTGAATGGCATCCATACGTTGGCGCAGTGCCTCTTGTGCATTGGTCAAGTCGGTTCGTACATCCGTGACCATTTGCACGATTTGAGTCAAAGCATCGCTGGCCTCCATGGACATTGTTCGTGGCTGCTAATTCTGTTACTCACCTCTCCGAATTAGGCCCAAGATGTGGATGAGTGACCTTGGAGATGATGGTTGTACAAGAACCAATATTCAGCCTTCCATCGCAGCTCCCCTGAGTACAAGACTCAGGCTTCCTCAAAGAGGGGCTCTTTTCTACAATGTACCTCTCAGCTGTTTCGATTGGGACAGACAGAGGTGTCAATTGAATAAAAGAGCGGGAAGAACACACACCGCCAATACCAATGCTGCAAAGGAATACAAAGATATTATACAGTGTTGAAAATAAACCAAGCAATCAGAACAGCAGTATAATACAGGAAAATACCTAGGTAAGTATTGGAGTGGAGCTTCCCCGGGGTGAATCTACAAAATATGAATAAGTACAGTGAGTGGAAATAATTCAAAAGAGACTTCCTAAAGTATTGAACCAATGACAGCCAACCTGAAATATGGGTATTTTGAGGATGGATAATAGTCCATGAAACAGAAGACAACGATAGGAGAAAACAACAAACAGGAATGTTAGTTAGTATAGGGAAATAAACCCGAGCGGCACGAGGGTCGATTAGTGCCGGGTTGGTGCAGAATCAGCAAAGCGTTTATATGCACTTGAAGAAAAGTTCACAAAACAGTCACTCAATGTCCCAAAATCCAACAAAAGGAAAAATCCAATCAAGGCCGTGGAGAAATGATTACAAATAGCAGAGATGGAGTTGCCAACTACAAATATGTACCTGAGCACACACGCATCCAGATAAGGCGAAGAGTTCCGGATGGTTGATAGCAAATCACCTGCGAGGAGGGCAAAGTCGTTCCGCGTCTGGTAGCAGCTAGCTGGGATGAGGTACCGCAAGAGACAGCAGGAAGCAGGAAGAATAATCCAATAACGTTCCGGGTCAAAAGCCAGGCAGGCACGACAGGAATAAAGGAGGAGGCAAGCCAATCCAGAAGCCAGGCAAGGGTCAGAACCAGGTAAGCAGATTAGGAATTCGTGCGGAGGAAACACGAAGGAGTAAACGGACGTAACCGCTGTAGCTTGTAACGCTAATTAGCAGCAACGAGCCCCTTGAAAGACAGTGGTTTTAAAGCTGTATGGGGGCGTGTCTTGCCGTACGTCTTCCATGTACAGGACTTGTCAGCTGACACGGACTACGTCGTAGTTTGTACAGGCGCCATGGCAACCTGTATCTGCTCCACAGAGTAGCTTGTAAAGGAGTTGTATTTTGCAAGGAAGGCTGCAGGGAAGCCCGAAGTGTAACAATTAGCCAGCACTGCCGTTAGGATTTTGCTGTCTTAGTTAAGCATCGATTGGGGTCTGTATGATCCACAGTCTGTGCTTGGCTTACCCGGTTTAGCAATCAGGATGATCACCGCCTCCCGTAGGGACTCTGGTAGTACACCATATTCGAACGCCTCATTAAGCATAGCCAGCAACGGGGGGAGCACCTCTTGTTTGAATGTTTTATAGAATTTGCTAGGAAGACCGTCCGACCCAGGGGCTTTACACATGGGCAGGTGTTGGACCACTATCTCTAATTCGTCTAATGTGATTGGGGCGTCCAGGTCCTCCCGCTCCTGAGCGTCTAGTCTAGGCAAGCCTATATCTTCTAGTGTTTCCTGTATCTCTTAATCCATCTCATCACCTGCACCCCCGTACAGACGTCTATAGTATCTGGAGAACCCTTTGTTCACTCCCTCTTGGGTATACCAAATCTGGCCTTTGTCCCCTCTGATTTCCCTGATCACTGGTCGTGGTGTTTCATTTTTATATAACCAGGCCAGCAACCTGCCCGGCTTGTCTCCTCCCGCATGTTGCCTTTCCACGTACTTCTTGTAGCTCAGCTTGCATAATCTATCCCAGTGCTCGCTGCTGGTTTATTGCAGCAGCTTCATCTTTTCCCCGTCTTCCTGTGAGGTGCTCCCCTTACGCATGACGCCTTCTAGCTCCTTCTCTGATTCCTGTAACTCCCGTTCTATACCCCCTTGGAGTCCTTTGGATTTGGATATGGCCGCGCCCCGTACCACTACTTTAAACGCCTCCCATAAGGTTCCTACCGTTTGCACGCTTTCTGTGTTAGTGTCGAAATACTCGATAATCGCCTGCCTCAGGTCCTCCCGGAAAACCGAGTCCTGCAGAGCCTCCGCTCTTAGCTTCCACGTCGGGATTCTCACTCTGGGGGGCTGGTGTCGCCACTCCAGGACCAAGGGAGAGTGGTCTGAGAGCATTCTGGCCTTGTATTCCGCTCCCGTCATTTCTCCTACCAGCTCCGAGGAGGCAAACATATAGTCCAACCTCGTGTGCAGATTATGTGGGGCTGTGTAGTGTGAATATTGCCTATCTATCGGGGTAGTCTCTCAGACGGAGTGGGCCCATCTGGTTTACCGTCTGATCTATCCATTTTGGGATTTAATGTGCAATTAAAGTCCCCTCCCCATATAATTTTGCCGTCCACTAGGGGGCTAATTTTGCCATATAGTGTCCTGAAATAGGCTGCTGTATTTTGGTTAGGGGCGTACAAGTTTATAATGCTCACTTCTCTGTTTTCCAGCATCCCTCGTACCACAGTCATCCTGCCTTCTGGGTCTGTTGTGGTCTGAAGCAGCTGGAATGGTACCTGCGGCGAAACCCACGTAATGACCCCCCTCGCGTAAACTGAGTATGTGGCTCCGGTGGTAATCCCTCTCCACTTTCTCTTTACCACATCCAGCTTTTCCCTTGTGAGGTGGGTTTCCTGTAATAATGCTATATCAATCTTCAGCCTTCTCAGGTACATCATTACTTTATTTCTCTTCAAATAGCTGTTGAGGCCCCTCACATTTCAAGTCACCACCCTGAGGCTACCCGACGCCATCTGCAGGTTTACTCTCCCCTCCTCCTTGTTTCCCCCTCCCACCTGGTTCAACACAAAATTGAGCTTGTTCCCCTTCCCCTTCCAACAATAACTGCACAACTAGCCCTCCCTCCCCCCCCTTCCCAACTTTAAACCACTGCACAAAACCCCTTCCCTGCCCCCACCCCACCCAGCCCCAACAAGTGCCCAGCTCCATCCCTGGATCTCAGGCTCGCCCGCGTTTGGTCCAGCCTCGGAAAGCCGAGGCCAAGAACCCGGCAGGGTGTCACCGAACAACTGGTGACCTAACTAATCTACTCTTTATGGGGGTATGAGGGCTGGCTCTGTAAGGCTCCCGCGCAATTATCTAAGTTTCTTGTGCTCACGGATCATGCCTACGTGTATAGCCCTAGTCGCACCCTTAAGCTGGCTATGTCCTGTACTATAATCAAGTCCCAATGTCTTAAACTGGGACACCGCGGGTGGCACAGTCACGTTACTTGTCTGCGCCTTCTTCTTTCTGGATACCGATTCTTGGGGGCAGCTCTGCGCGTCCAGCCATCCCATGGCGTCCTCCGGGGTTTCAAAAAACACAGTTCTGTTCTTGTAAAAGACCTTCAGTTTTGCCGGGTAGAGCAGCATGTATTTGTGGCCTGCTTCACGCAATCTTCTCTTCACGACCCCAAAGTTCATGCGTCGGCGTTGCACTTGCAAGGTATAGTCCGGGTATGCGGTTATGTGCACTGATGCCCTTTGTATTGTTCCGCCCTTCCGGAAGTATTCAAGGATTTTCTATCGGTCTCGGTAATTCAGGATCTTGGCTATCACTGGCCTGGGGGGTTTTCCCGGTGGTGGCTTCCTCATCAGGGCCCTGTGCGCCCTTTCCACAGCAAACCCCTGGGTCAGCACTCCCCCGGTTATCTCCCGCAGCTGCATTGATTCAATGTACTCCGTGGGGTTGGAACCTTCGGCTCCTTCAGGCAATCCTACGATATGTATGTTATTCCTTCAGGCGCGTCCTTCCGCCTCCTCTGCCCTGCTTTCCAAGTTGCCCATGCGTTGTACTAGGGCATGAAGTTCATATTTAAGTCCCCCGTGCGTTCTGCCAGCGACCTGACATCTTGCCGGAAAAGATTCACCTCCTCTTGTACTGCTCCGACTTTGAGTTCTAATGCCGCTTTCAGCTCGTTCATGGCCAACCCTAGTTTAGTTTCCCAAGCCACTTTCAGGTCAGCAATGGCAGCGAGGATCTCCTGGTCTTTGCTCATAGTGACTGTGCCCCCAGCGAGGGTTTTGTCTTTACCCCTGGCCCCTTCCGCGCTCGGCGATATTCTGGCGTATTCGTCAAGTGTGGGTTGCTTGCTCTTTGCTCTAGGGAGTTTGTTAGACATCGCAGTGTGTCAAGGCTGTATGTGTAAGCCCCGCAACTTGTGGCCACTGGTCTTAGGTTGGACTGCTGTTAGTGTCAGGGCCCAAGCTTGCCATGCTGAGAATGCCCACGGGCTACCAGTTCTGCTCCTGGAATGGGCTGTGTCCTCCCACGTAGTTATTTGGGCTCTTCGATCCGCTTAGTACTGGAGCCCTTGCCGGTGTTGGTCATGGTCCATGGGCACACCCCCCAGTACTTATGGAACTCCCCAGGTGTGTGCGCTGGCCCCACGTGTGTCAACCATGGGCCGCTATAGATGGCTGCCACGTCCTCCACAGCGGCGATGTTTGTGGGGCTTTTCACCGGACGCGCTTCTCTGTGCTCCCACGTTTGTCGCAGACGAGACGTAGGCCAGGATGTCCCGTGCCCCGCTGCCACCAGCCTCGGGGTGATCTAGAATGAAAATTTCTGCCGCTGCAGGTGCTTTCTGGCCTCCGGGTGTCATAAATCTTCCCCCGTCTCACCTGTGATCGGGATCTCCCTTGTTCGGCCGCAGGACTCTTCCTGTGGGTGGTTTGGGTCTTGAATAGGCTCGCCCGAGCCTCGTCAGGTTGCAGAGTGCATTTAGAGTTCCGGGAAGTTCGTGGTTCCAGGGTGTCCAGGATTAGCGATAAACAAGCAATGTAGGGGGGGAAGTCCAGGAACAGGAAAAAAGGCAAGGAAGGAAGTATGAGGATCAAGGAAGCAAATGTAGAGAGCAAACACACGTCGGGTCACTATCGAAGATAGCGATGAGACGCACGGACCCGCAGGGGCGTGATCAATTTATAGTACGTGCTATGACGTGAAAGCTAGTGCGTAGCACGGAGCTTGGTACGGCCATGTTGGGAGGAACAAGAAGCACAAGCCCTTCGTGACAATGACCATGAGGTCCAGAAGGGGCAATTTCGCCCGGTCATGACAGCATGCCCCCTCCGAAGACTGGTTCCTCCAGGCTTGCCTGGGTGAATAAGATGGAATCTTCTGAGCAAACGAGGGGTCTTTAAATTAGAAACTGGTTCCCATGTTCTCTCGCTAGGGGGGTAGCCTTTCCACTCGACCAGATATTGTAATTGTCAGATCAGTGAACCTTTATAGGGTAAAGCGCCTGGTGACCAAAGAGGAGCTGTTGAACCCGTAGTGCAGTAGTTTGTTTCTTCCCACCAATGTAACACTCAGGTGTGTATAAAAACAGTCTGAGCATTCAATTGGTTGAAAGATGTTTGAAGAAGGAACCGGACACTCTGGAACCACCAATGACTGCAACTTCCTTCAAGGTGCTTGACGACTGCACAGGACAAGCTGGAACCCCACTGCTGTCAGTAGGGTAATGTGCATAACATGTCGAACATGAAAAACGACAGTAGATTGGAACTAATCAGCCTCTGGAATGATACAAGAGCTTACGTAAGACAAGGATAAACAAAAAGCGAAAAACTGGGAAAAGAACAAGAGGTGAGATTTCTTACTTGTATATCCGCACAAAGAGATTCAAACGAAGAAAGCGTGATGTTGTTGATACAGACGGATCCAAAGGGAAAGTCCAAGAAGAAAGCAGTCTCACACGTGCCGTGGAGTTTCTTGGGTCCAACACAAAATCCTATCCCCGCCGGCACGCGTACGCCTAGAGTGTTATGCGAGTTCCCAAGTGTGCTGTAGGTAGTCTATAGTCCAGCACCAGTTTCCTATTCCCGCCGGCACGCGTACGCCTAGGAAGTTATGCGAGGTACCAAAATGTGCTGTAGGCAGTCTCCAGTCCAGCACCAGTTTCCTATTCCCGCCGGCACGCGTACGCCTAGGGTGAAAAAATCCTTCTTCTTCGAGACGAGAGTAGACAATCCAAACAACGAATCTGAGAGCGGTCCGGGTCAAAATCCAAGTAAGCAGGCAAGGTGAAACAGCAGACGTGAATCAAAGCCAAAAAGGAAGTCCGAGTCGTGGCAACAGGTCGAGGCAGAAGTACCGTGGGCAATACAAGCGTTAATCCAATAAACAGGCAAAGATGTCGAGAAGGAGCAAGAACCAGGATAACGAAAATGCCACTGTTGTGTTCCGAGGAAAACGATCAGAAGCACCGAAGCAGCAAATGGGGCGGCCCTAAATTTGCGTGGCCACAACGCGGGAGTCACGTGAACGGGAAACAGGAGAAACACGTGACTGCAGACGTACTAGCGGCCAGCGTCGCCATGGCAACCCCCAATGCCTTTGAAACAAGCCTTTAAAGGAACGGAAGCGTATAGTGTTGTTCCTAGCTATTTTGACCCTCGAAAGTCTGTCAGGTAAGCGAGAAAGCCCACTAGGATTCTGTGTTCTGACAGTATCCTCCCTCAAAGGTCCCCCCAGACCTCGAGATGCCAGAAACCGGGATAACAGTGTGGGGGCATGGATGTTGGATTTGGGTTCCCAGGTGCGATCCTCCGGACCGTAACCCTTCCAATACACCAAAAACAAACGTACCCCACGGGATAGCTTGGTGTCCAAAATAGCATTAACCTCGTATTCTTCCACCCCTTGTACCAACAAGGGGGGGGGACGGGCAGGTAGTCTAACCTGCTCAGAACACGGCTTGACCAAAGAGACGTGAAATACGGGATGTATCTTCCAAGCAGGAGGCAGTTCCAACTTGACCACAAGGGGACTAATCACCTCCTTAACAACATAGGGACCCACAAAGCGAGGTAACAGGGTTTTGCAACCTGGAATACTGAGATTCTTGGTAGAGAGCCAAACACGCATACCAGCAGTGTACAACGGTGCAGGCTGGTGCTGGCGATCGGCGTACTTCTTGGTCTGTTCCTGAGCATCTGTCAAGTGTTCCATAACGCTCTTACATAATGATGTCGGGTCCCTAAGACAAGATTGGACCGCTGCACAATCTGAGGATGAACAAAAGTCCAATGGCAAAGAGCGGGGGTGTTGTCCATACATGGCATAGAAAGGAGAGACCCCCGTAGAAGAATGCGCAGAGTTATTATAGGCGAACTCTGCCATGGGCAATACGGAGAGCCAGGTATCTTGGTGTTGTAGAATAAGACATCTCAAGTATTGTTCCATGGTGGCATTGAGCCGCTCGGTTTGGCCATCAGTTTGTGGATGGTAAACTGTAGAATATCTCTCGTCAATGCCCATAGACTGTGTAAGATGTTTCCAAAAACGAGAGGTGAATTGTGCACCCCTGTCAGATATTATGATCTCCGGAAGACCAAAGAATCGGAAGACATTACGTAAGAACAAGTCCGCCAGGACAGTAGCGGATGGTTTAGCAGGTACTGGCAGGGGTTGTAGAAGACCCATTGGTTTGGCCGGAGCAGTCTTACATTGAGCGCAAACTGCGCAGGTTGCAATGTACTGCACAATGTCTTTTGACATGGAAGGCAACCAGCACCAACGTTTGAGTAATTCCAAGGTTTTTCGAGGACCGGGGTGTGCTGCCAACATGGAGTCATGACACCAAGACATGGCAGTTCTGCGGGTATGAGAATCCGGCATGTATATTATACCCTGAACGTATGGCAAGGACTGAATAACGTCCAGATTAAGATCAGCCAATTCTGGATGTTTTTCTGAGACCCACTGCTGGATGGCAGTCTTCAAGGATGGTTACAACGTGCAGCCACACACAACCTGGTTGGGCAAGAGTAGGCGACCTTCCTGTGGCCGAAGCACCGGGTCTTCATAAAGTCTTGATAGGGCGTCTGCCTTGGAGTGTAATGTCCCCGGACGGTAGGTCAGCACAAAGTTGTACATAGAAAAAAACTCATGCCAACGTGCATGGCGTGCTGTAGTGCATTTCAATGATTGAAGGGCCATTAGATTTCTATGATCAGTGAATACTTGAATCGGAGTCTCTGCTCCCAAAAGATGATGCCTCCAAACAGTAAAGGCCTCCCGGACAGACAATAGTTCACGTTCAGTGATGGTGTAGTTTACCTCGTATGGAGTAAGCTTGCGCGAATGGTAAGCAACAGGATGGAGGACCCTTGTGTCAGGACAAGATTGTGACAGAACTGCCCCTACTGCCACGTCTGAAGCATCAGCCTCCACAACAAACGGTTGTTTTATGTTAGGGTGCTGTAGTACCGGAGCCGAAGTAAATGCCTCCTTGAGAGTATCAAAAGATTTTTGTGCTTCGGGATTCCATTGAAACGGATGCTTATTACTTGTTAAGGCAGTAAGTGGAGCCACGATGCTAGAGAAGTGCCTGATAAATCGACGATAGAAGTTTGTAAATCCCAAAAAAGACTGCAAAGCTTTTAGCGTGCCTGGGACTGGCCATTCCAGTACTGCCTTGACCTTAGTTTGGCTCATCTGAACACCCTGATTAGTGATGTCATAGCCCAGGAATTCAACTGAAGTAGTATGAAAAATGCACTTCTCTAGTTTTGCGTATAATTTATTCTTACGCAAACGTTGTAACACTTCAGTAACATGTTGGATGTGTAGTTCAAGAGAAGAGGAGTGAATCAAGATATCGTCTAAATAGACGATCACAAACCGATCAATCATGTCCTGAAAGGCGTCATAGATAAAATGCTGAAATGTGGCAGGGGCATTACATAGTCCGAACGGCATGACCAAATATTCAAATAGGCCGTATCTGGTTTTAAATGCCGTCTTCCATTCATCCCCCTCTCTTATCCTCACCAAATTGTACGCACCCCTGAGGTCCAATTTGGTGTATATTACTGAAGAACCTAGCTGGTCCAAAAGGACAGAAATCAGTGGTATGGGGTACTGATTCCGTATCGTAACTGCGTTCAGGTCCCTATGATCTATACATGGTCTCAAGTCCCCCTCCTTTTTTGGAACAAAGAACAGGGGAGATGCAGCAGGAGAACGGGAGGGGCAAATGAAACCAGAAGCAAAAGACTTCTCTAAATATTCCTTCAATTCTGCATCCTTCTTCAAGGTAAGAGAGTATATCCTCCCAGAGGGGATTCTAGCTCCCTCCTTAAGGTCAATGGGACAGTCATATGTGCGATGAGGCGGTAGCTTTTCTGCCTCACCCTTGTCAAAAACATCTGCGAAAGCCCTGTATTCTGGAGGTAAGGTGGTATTGACAATGCCACTTACCATCGAAACAGATTCCAATAAGGCTTGACATGGGTTGCTTTGCACTTGGCTTGATGGACCACAATGTCCGGAACAATAAGTTGAGGTAAACGAGACGGACCCAGCAACCCAGTCCACCAAGGGATTATGGGTCCTAAGCCATGGTAGACCCAGAATGAGTCAAAATTGAGGTGCAGTAATGACATCAAACGAAATGACTTCGCTATGACAGCCGTCAATAACCAAGTTCAGGGGCACTGTAGACTCTGTTACCAAACCTGAGAGCAGTGTGGTACCATCAACTGCATTGACCACTTCTGGTTGTTTCTTAGGTACCAGTGGAATGTTCCAGTCTTTGACATACTGGAGATCAACATAGTTTCCAGTTGTCCCGGAATACAAAACCGCTTCAGAGGACCAGGTTTGGCCGTCCGGAGATGCAAGAGCGACCTTAATAGTGAAAGGAACAGAGAAATTGGAGCCCGGAAGACCAGTGCTCGACATAGGGGCTCCCTCTATTGCCGGGCCTTGGAGTTTCCCGACTTTGCGGGTTTCTTGGGACATAAACTCAAGAAATGACCAGAGGAACCGCAATAAAAGCATAAATTGTTCTTTTTACGCTTCTCTCTTTCTTCACTAGACAGCGGTCCTCTTACCGCCCCTATTTGCATGGGTTCCCCATTACCCGAAACGAACTTGTCAGACTGACAGGGACCGGGGGCAAAGTCCTCTTCTCCCCCTTCCTTTCCGCCTTATGGGCATCGATCTGAAGAACTAGATCCAAAAAGTCAGGAAAAGAGACGGGGACCACAGGTACCGTAGCAATGACATCCTTGAGGGAGTCTGATAGACCCTTATAGAATAAGGCCGCCTTCTTCTCGTCTGGCCAGTTGTTTCTGCAACCAATTGGTTAAACTTAGCAAGATACGTCAATAGAGAAGAATCGCCTTGCTGTAAATTTAATAACTCCAGATCAGTGGCCTGAGACTTGTATCGGGTGTCAAAAACTCTCGTAAGCGCCTCTATGAGAGCGTCACAGTCAAATAACAAATGACTTCCTTGTTCCAAGAGAGGATTAGCCCAGACTGCAGCACTACCCCCCAGATTAGACAATATGAAAGCGGCCTTAGTGGTTGAATCGGGAAATGATGTTGGTCTACAAAGAAAATGCAATCTGCATTGATTGATGAACGTTCCGAAGGCTTTAGGGTCGCCCAAAAAACGCTCAGGAGGAGCCAACAGAAACTGTGCGGCCATAACTACCGGAACCGGCTCTGACCTGGCCTGAGCACCGGCTGTACCAGACCCGGAAGCCACTGCTATTGATGGGGGTTCTATGGCGCTAACCCTTAATCCCGCTTGAATGTCATCAATACGGCGATGGGTAGCATCATGGGCAGTTTGCATGTCAGCACGTAAATCAGCCACTAATTGAACCAAAGTAGCCAGGGGATCAGTGGCTGTGTCCATTTTAAGGCTTCTGATTCTGTCAGATCAGTGAACCTTGATAGGGTAAAGTGCCTGGTGACCAAAGAGGAGCTGTTGAACCCGTAGTGCAGTAGTTTGTTTCTTCCCACCAATGTAACACTCAGGTGTGTATAAAAACAGTCAGAGCATTCAATTAGTTGAAAGATGTTTGAAGAAGGAACCGGACACTCTGGAACCACCAATGACTGCAACTTCCTTCAAGGTGCTTGACGACTGCACAGGACAAGCTGGAACCCCACTGCTGTCAGTAGGGTAATGTGCATAACATGTCGAACATGAAAAACGACAGTAGATTGGAACTAATCAGCCTCTGGAATGATACAAGAGCTTACGTAAAACAAGGATAAACAAAAAGCGAACAACTGGGAAAAGAACAAGAGGTGAGATTTCTTACTTGTATATCCGCACGAAGAGATTCAAACGAAGAAAGCGTGATGTTGTTGATATAGACGGATTCAAAGGGAAAGTCCAAGAAGAAAGTAGTCTCACACGTGCCGTTGAGTTTCTTGGGTCCAACACAAAATCCTATCCCCGCCGGCACGCGTACGCCTAGAGTGTTATGCGAGTTCGCAAGTGTGCTGTAGGCAGTCTCTAGTCCAGCACCAGTTTCCTATTCCCGCCGGCACGCGTACGCCTAGGAAGTTATGCGAGGTCCCAAAATGTGCTGTAGGCAGTCTCTAGTCCAGCACCTGTTTCCTATTCCCGCCGGCACGCGTACGCCTAGGGTGAAAAAATCCTTCTTCTTCGAGACGAGAGTAGACAATCCAAACAACGAATCTGAGAGCGGTCCGGGTCAAAATCCAAGTAAGCAGGCAAGGTGAAACAGGAGACGTGAATCTGAGCCAAAAAGTAAATCCGAGTCGTGGCAACAGGTCGAGGCAGAAGCACCGTGGGCAATACAAGCGCAAATCCAATAAACAGGCAAAGATGTCGAGAAGGAGCAAGAACCTGGATAACAAAAACGCCACTGTTGTTTTCCGGGGAAAACGATCAGAAGCACCGAAGCAGCAAATGGGGTGGCCCTAAATTTGCGTGGCCACAACGCGGGAGTCACGTGAACGGGAAACAGGAGAAACACGTGACTGCAGACGTACTAGCGGCCAGCGTCGCCATGGCAACCCCCAATGCCTTTGAAACAAGCCTTTAAAGGAACAAAGCGTATAGTGTTGTTCCTAGCTATTTTGACCCTCGAAAGTCTGTCGGGTAAGTGAGAAAGCCCACTAGGATTCTGTGTTCTGACAGTAATCGACCCCTTCTATACCTGGAATCACATATCCTGGACACCTCATATTCCAACTGGTCGTCCACAACAACAGGTGTGGGTTTGAAGAGTTTTCGAGTAGAACTAACGTAGGGTTTCAACAGGGAAGTATGGAAGACTGGATGTATCTTCTTCCAGGAATCCGGGAGCTTAAGTCGGAAGGAGACAGGATTGATGATCTCCTGTATAGAAAATGGACCATAATAGCGAGGAGCCAATTTGTTTGGTCGTAGATGTCGAGGTAACAGTTTCGAGGTTAGCCAGACTTGATCGCCAACTGAATAGGAAGGTGATGGTCTTCTCTTAGAGTCCGCATATCTTTTGGTTCGAGTCTGGGCCTGTTCTAACTGATCCTTGGCCTCTCTTTGTAAGTCGATCAGCGTCTGAATCCAAGAGTCAAGGGTAGGTGCCGGAGTAGATTCTGGAAGAACTGATGGTAAAACAGACGGATGATAACCTTGACTGCAATAGAAAGGGCTGATCTTGAGAGCTGAATGATCTGAGTTATTGTAGGAGAATTTGGCTAAAGGTATAAGGAGAGACCAATCGTCTTGAACCTTGGTGGCAAAACAACGAAGATATTGTTCCAGGGTTTGATTTACTCGTTCCGTTGCCCCATTGGTTTGTGGATGATAGCCTGAAGAAAGGGCATGTTGGATTCCTAGAACACGACAGAGATGTTTCCAGAATTGTGAAATATATTGAGGTCCCCGATCTGAAATAATCTTGGCAGGGAGGCCATGAAGACGAAAAATATGTTCCAGGAAAATTCCAGCGAGTTCTGAGGAAGATGGTAGTTTATACAATGGTGTAAAATGAGCTAGATGAGTGAACAAGTCAATGGTTACCATGATGGTTGTATATCCTCGGGAAGGTGGTAATTCAACAATGAAGTCAGTGGCAATAACTTCCCAGGGTCTGGTTGGCAAGGTAGGTTGTAGAAGCAGACCCGCCGGCCTCTGATTATCGTATTTGTTCTGACTACAAATTGCACAGGTCTTGATGTATTGAACTACACTGGACTTCATCCCTGTCCACCAGAACTGTCTTTGTATAAGACGGAAGGTGTTGGTTACCCCTCGATGGCCGGAGTGAAGAGTATCATGGCATAGATTAATTACCTTCTGTTGAAGTTCTTTTGTCGGAATGACCACTGAATTGTTCTTGAATAAATATCCTTCCTTGATTGTCAAACGCCAGGGATTTTTCTCGGATATGTCCTTCCAGAGTTCAGATGATTGAGTCTGTACTCTGATTTCTTCCAGGAGATTGATCGCTTGAGCTACAAAGATTGTAGGTGGAAACATTTTAGGATAGATCTTATCCTCCAAGGGAACGTTGTCGGGACGCAGAGAAAGGGCATCGGCAATCATGTTTTGCGGTCCAGTGACATGTGAGATTTGAAATTGATATTGAGCAAAGAAGTAGGCCCATCGAGCTTGTCTACTGTTCCTGCACTCCATGGATTGTAGGACCTGAAGATTTCGATGATCAGTACGGACTTGAACTGGATATTTAGCACCCAGGAGTAGATGTCTCCATTCAGTGAAGGCATGACGAATGGCCAATAACTCCTTCTCCAGAACTGAGTAGTGAGTCTCACTGGTAGTCAGGGTCCGTGAAAGGTAAGCAATGGGATGTTCCAACTTATCATTGGATTCTTGTTTTAAAACTGCTCCTATGGTGTAATTGGAGGCATCTGTTTCCACTAGAAAAGGACGATTTATGTCAGGTTGGGCCAGGATGGGGGCCTGAGTGAATTCTTTTTTCAAGCGTTGGAATGCCTTGTCTTGTGGAATAGACCAGTTGAATGGAACGTCTTTCTTCAGGAGATTAACAATGGGTTGAACAATCTCGGAAAAGGTGGGAATGAATTTCCGGTAGAAGTTGGCAAGCCCCAGGAAGGATTGTATTTGCTTAACAGATGTTGGGGCGGGCCAAGCCAGTATGGCCTTCACCTTTGAAGGATCCATACTAATTCCTTCTGAACTAAGGACAAGCCCCAGATAGTGAACTGATGTAGCATGAAACATTTTTCTGGTTTGGCTAAGAGTTGATTTTCACGGAGTCGTTGAAGTACTGCCTTTACATGTTCTTCATGTTTCAAGGAATCGTTTGAGAAGATCAATATGTCATCCAGGTAGACGATAACATTGAGAAATAACATGTCAGAGAACACCCTATCCATAAAACGCTGGAAGACTGCGGGAGCATTAGTCAGACCAAAGGGCATGACGAGGTATTCAAAGTGACCAAAGGGTGTTCTAAAGGCTGTTTTCCATTTGTCTCCTTCCCGGATACGGATCAAATGGTAAGCACCTCGGAGATCCAGTTTCGTGAATATCACTGCACCTCTCACAGCTTCAAGGATATCCGAGATCAGGGGTAGTGGGTATCTGTCTTTCAGGGTGTGTTGATTTAGGCCCCGATAGTCCAGGCAAGGTCTGAGCTCTTTGGTATCCTTTTTAGGAACGAAGAACAATGAAGCACCAGCTGGTGATTTTGAAGGTTTTATGGTGCAATTCTCAAGATTAGTGTCTAGGTATTCCCGGAGGGCTCTCTTTTCTGGTTCTGAAAGGATAAACATCCTGCCAAAGGGAATCACTGCTGAGGGTTCAGTATCTATGGCACAGTCTTCGGGTCTATGTGGAGGTAAGGCTTGAACGATGGCAGTAGAGAATACATCAGCATACCCTTGATAGATCTCTGGAACTTGTACAATATTGGAAACCATGAGTGGTGTCTCCGGACACCTTGGTGGACCTTTAGGGGCTGTGACTGAGGTATCCAGGTTTAAACAATGGTTCATACAGAACTCCAAGCCCAGGAATAAGGATCCGGCCGTCCAGTTGATATAGGGATTGTGCCTTTGTAACCAGGGCATGCCCAAAACCAAGGGGTAATGGGCTGATTTTATAATGTCAAACACAATTCTTTCTTGATGATGATTTATGGAAAGATGGATCTCCCTTGTTTGCAGACTTATGGGTCCTGAGGAAAGAGGTCTTCCGTCGATTGCTTCCACTGGCTGTGAAAAACGTCTTGCTTCATACGGAATGTTATGACTTCTGACCCAATCTTGATCAATGAAGACTCCCATTGCTCCGCAATCCACCAAGGCCAGTATGGGGTAGACCTTGTCCTTGGATGGCGATAAAAAGGCCTGTAATATCACCAATTTGTTTTGTCCAGGAGAGTTCAAGGATGGAATTGATGTGGAGCAAACATCGCTCTCCCGAAACCTTGCTCCATTTAGGATCGGGAGCTGGCGTTTCCCGAGCGTCGGTCTCAGATATGGGGGGTTCTATGTTAGAGTAAATACCAGGATCCTCCCTCTCTTCCTTCTCACCTGTATCTTGTTCTTCAGAGGAGCTCTCTGTAGATATCGTCCTTCTATTTCTCCAAGTTCCCTCTTGTCTCTCTCTGTAGATTTTGGGACGGACTCGTCTGGAGGCCACCTTGCCAGTTCGCAGATTGCTCGGCAGTGGGACCCTCAGGGAGTCCGCCCCTAATTCCAGGGAAAAAGGTGTATGCCAGAAAAAACCCTGGCGTGATGGTTAACTGCTGCAGGATGGAATGCAGGAGAGCGTAGACTACGATTCCCAGAAGTCTCTTCCGAACTTCAAACAAAGCGAAATCCAGGCACAACCAGGTGGTAGCGGGAAGAGAGTGAATGCAGCTGAGTGGAAGCAGGATTCGCACACGAAGAGGAGCAGGAGATGAAGGTTGTAGTAAATGGACCGGAGAAGAGTTGCGCAGAGCGGGGAATGCAGACAAAACAAGGTAAGCAGGAGTCAAGCGGGAGGTATAACGGAGGAAAGCAGGAATCAGAAAACCAGCGGGGAAACAGCTGGAGGGCAGAGAATACTCACACAAGGAGCTCGAAGGAAGAAACTTCAGCGTGTAAACCCGAAGCGGAAACAGAGGGTTGCAACGCACCGGCGTAGCTGTCCGGTGCGTAGATAACGTAGAGCCTCAGGGGGTGTGGCACGGCAGTCCGGACACTAGACCGCAGCGAATGGTTCCGTTAGTGTTTCTTCCATCGAGTCCACAACTTCCAGGACGGACGCGTCGTGACAGTCGGGGAGGAGCCAGAGGATATTCTTTAACTAGATATTTATCCGAGGCACAATACATGCATAAACCTGTGTGATTTCTTCTTAACCTTTCCTGCGGGGAAATTGGTCCACGAAAGGCTCCAAGTTGCATGGGTTCAGAATCAGTGCTCGCGTGACAAGATGAGCTGTCTTAGCGCCGCATTTTTGGCTTTTATATTCTGCATCTCTGTGGAAAGTTCTTGCATTCCGCGCATCAGGTCCTGAATAGCATTCTCCATGGTAGAATCCGTATTGATCGTTTGGCGTCTCAAACTGTCATAAATCTCCCCCCGTCTCACCTGTGATCGGGATCTCCCTTGTTCGGCCGCATGACTCTTCCTGTGGGTGGTTCGGGTCTTGAATAGGCTCGCCCGAGCCTCGTCAGGTTGCAGAGCGCGTTCAGAGTTCCGGGAAGTTCGTGGTTCCAGGGTGTCCAGGATTAGCGATAAACAAGCAATGTAGGGGGGAAGTCCAGGAACAGGAAAAAAGGCAAGGAAGGAAGTATGAGGATCAAGGAAGCAAATGTAGAGAGCAAACACATGTCGGGTCACTATCGAAGATAGCGATGAGACGCGCGGACCCGCAGGGGCGTGACCAATTTATAGTACGTGCACGGAGCTTGGTACGGCCATGTTGGGAGGAACAAGGAGTACAAGCCCTTCGTGACAATGACCATGAGGTCCAGAAGGGGCAATTTCGCCGGGTCATGACACCGGGCGCCATGCTTCAGGGCATCAGCGGTGTCACAGGGGCTTCGGTGCACCATTGCCTCGTCCGTCTTTTCTTCCCCGCAGTGCCGCCACCGTCTCTGCCCTACAGGCTGGCGCCTTTGTTCAGTCTTCACGGCCACTATTTTGGGAGTTTCCGCCCCAGGACTCTTGGGCACAACCATGTCCGCAGGGCCGTCCCTTTCCGTAATTCAGGCTCCAGCTTCGCAGGATACGTGTGTGCCACCTTCATGGGCGAGCACACGAAGTTTTAGGGCAAAAATGCGTGCATATGTGCACTTCTAGGCAGGATCAGGTATTGGATTGCGGGAGCTCTCCCAGAGCTCAACCTCTCACATGGATCTCGTAGCCACGCCCTCCGAAACTGAGTTGTTCTTGGTGGTTGTTGATAGACATGATCAGACCGACTGTTTGGTGGGTGATGGGACCAGAAGAAAGCGGTCGGCCGTCAATGCCTTCTACTGCTTGTATTTGTTCCTGGGGCTCCCTGGGAATTTGATGGCGTTGAGCCCAATTGTCGTCTAGAAAGACTCCCATAGCGCCGCAATCGACCAGGGCTAGGGCAGCGTGTTGGACAACAGTAGACAAGGAAATGGTTACCTAGAGGACCACCAGGGAAGAGTGATGTGAGCAACCCAATGATGCAAAAAAGAAGGAGCAGGTATCGACCTCCTGAAACTGGGCTCCATTCAGGAACCAGAGCTGGCGTTTCCCAAATGCCTCGGTGGAGCAATAGGACAATTCCGAACCAGATGTTTATCTGAGGAACAATACATACACAACCCATTCTAAATCCGATGGGTTCTTTCTTGAGGAGTCAAGGGGCCTCGCAAGGCACCCATCCACATAGGTTCTGGATCAGGTTGTGAAGGCAGGGGTGCTTCCCTGAGGCTCGGATAAACGGGCAGCGGTCTCTGCAGGGGGATTCCACAAGCCTTCTTCTTCTCTGCCTTTCTTTTTCTTTCTTGAAGACGGAAATCAATTTGCAATGACAAGTCCAAAAGCGCCTGGAAGGAACTAGGGCGAGCAACCCGGGTGAGTTTGTCTTTCATCTCCTCGTTGAGCCCTTTCTGGAACAGGGTGAAACATGTCTCGGCGACCAGTCCGCTTCTTTGGCCAATTGTTTAAATCGAGTGACATATTTGAGCATATCGTGACTGCCCTGCTGAAACTCAAGTAGCTTTTCCTGGGCGGAAAACACCAGATGTGGGCGGTCGAACAAGGCCTTAAAGACCATAAGAAACCCATCGTAGTTGTCCAGTAACGGGTATCCCGAAGCCACCCAGGGAGTGGCCCAGGTGAGAGCATTACCAACCAGATGGGATACAATAAACCCCACCTTGGCTCTATTGGTGGAAAAGTAGTAGGGCTTAAAGGTGAAATGTGCCATACAGGAATCCAGGAAGGCATGGAGGGTCTTGGGTGATCCATCCTATTTCTCCACAATGCCTCCTACAGAGGCGCTTTATTGAAAGGCTGAGTCTCTGGAGAGAACCAGTTGTCGCAGGGCTGAGTTCTTTGCCTTGGGATTCTGTACCTCGGTGGACAACTCCTGCATTCCTCGCAATAGGTCCTGGAGAGAGGGCTCCACCTCTTCTGATGCAATAGTATGTGGGCGTCTCAAACTGTCAGGGACTGCAGGGGTGGAACCCAGGCTCACCTGTGGTTTCTTAGTTGTCTTCTTTTTGGATGGCGGCTTGTCCTTTTTTTTGGTAGTTCGAGTCTCGTGCAGAAAGGGGCGAGCTTCCCCTGAGGCCACCCTGCTGGTTATGGAACCAACAGGCTAACTCAAGGGGAACTGCCCAGTACCAGGAAAAAAACCACAAGGGGAAAAACCTGTGCGGTGGCCAGATCTCTTGTCCTGGAATGGCAGGTCCAGGGAACTGTCCGCAGTGAAGAGCAGGTAAGTGTAATTCCAATCTGGCCAGAAACCGTTCTACTGCTACTGAAGGATGAAGCAGGCAGGAAGGAGCAGCGAGAGCTGAAGAGCAGCAACACCGCAGAGTAGAACAGTGTGGCCAGGGAAGCAGTGCATGTTGGTGGCAATGAAGCAGCAGAAGGGAATAGCTTGGCCAGGAAAGCAGCGTGCCTGGAGGAAGCGAATGAGCAGAAAGGAATAGCGCAGCCAGGAAGCATTGCGGCTCGGGAAGGAAGGAGAGAACGGGAGTCATGGCAGGCAAGGATTCGAGAAAGCGCTGAGCACGGAAAAGAGCAGAGCTTAACCGAGCGTTGAGACGCAACGCGTCCTAGTAGCCGGTGCTTATATGATGATGTGTGGGGAAGTCAAAAAAGACTGGACCGCTGAAACAACTGAGCCCCACAGTGGTGGCAGCCATGTTGGAAGAAGAAATGCCCGCCTCCAGACGACGACAAACCTTCCATGCAGCCCAAAACGGGCGAAAGGAAGGAGTTCTGACAGCTGTTGCAGGTATTTCTGTTGCTACAAAAGTCCTGAATGCGCTCATGGCATAGGGGATCAATGAGCAGACATAACAGCTCTCATCAGTTGTGTCCCTCCCAATTTTGGACATGTGTCTCCACCAAATGTTGTTGGTTATGTGTGCAGTGTCTGTAAGATATGTTTCTACCCCCTTCATATCTGTGGCAACACTGCGCTTAGCTCTCCTTACCTTTTCAGCAGTATCGCCCGTACCACCTGACACAGCAGTCTGTGCAGCTTGGGTCATGGGGTTAGTCTAGTATAGAGCACAGACATGCAAAGCCAGAAAAAGCTGCCAGAGGGCAGTAGCTAAGAGCCCAGTAGATAGCAGTAACCACACAATAAACACTACTATTTTTATTACTTTGATCATTGTTACTTACGCTGCTGATGCAGCTGATGAGATGATAAAGTTGCCCACCTGAAAATCGTGATAAAAAGCGTTATTGTTAGTACTTGTAAATATAATCAAGCTCTGCGTAGCGTACTAAATAATCACTAAGTGCCCATACAAACATCTGTTCCCAAATCTCCCGTATGGAGGGATGTCGGAGTGTGGGTAAAACAGGATATGCACTCTGCTCAAGTTGTGGTTATGTTTGTACTAAGTATTCTAGAAATGCATAGTAGTAAATTTGTGGTGATGGGGGCCTAAAATGCGTGGGTCTTCTTATAGCATGGACAAATTGGTCGGAGAGTGCTTCAGGGTGATTAATAGGAGGCAACATCAGGGTGATTCCCAAACACCTACACCTTTAAGCACTTTTTCATAAACAGTCAACAATCGCAGAACCCAGCATGTGCGGGAAAAGAGAAATGTTAAGACAGTGTTACTCGTAGTCGGTAGTATTAACTGTGGGTGCGGAATGGCAAATTAAAACATGTTGCTATCATATGATGTCTTTGTATATTTCACATTATGGGAGGGAGTAGGATATGGGAGTATGGGTGAGGGCTACTCCTACTTCGGTTACTAAATGTCCTGGGGATGGTGCAGTGTTTGTCACTGGTTAATCTGTACCAGTATTGCTGTGGGAGGCTCAGTTACTTGAGAACAATTGAGCATAGCATGCCCAATTGTCTTTGGAACATCAGGGCCTGGGGTATTTGGGTTGTCTTGTTGGTCATTGGTTAATACAATGTTGGTCTTGTTGACTTCTGCAGCTGCGCGTTGGGGTGAGGCCAACGGTTTATAGAGTTTTATATTGTGCCGGTAGTTCCAAACCAACTTGCCATGTAGCTTTACTGTCCTGTCCGTCACAGCCTCCACAAGGTGGGGGCCGGTGATGCGAGGCGCGCTCCAACGCCTGACAAAATTTCATAGGAGCACCCTGTCACCTACTTGAATAGGTACTTCTTTCTGTGTGTCCGTGTTGCTGGCCTCATCTTGCGTGTCGTCTTCTTGCTTTCCCTTTGTCTGTTAAATCTGGTGAGAGATGAAAGAAATGCTAGAAACAAGTGAAGTAACATAATCATATAGTTCTTGTCCCAAAACTTCCGGTGTATTTTGGCAATCCATCAGAGCCCTTATGGGTGGAGCTAATGGGAGGTGCATTCTGCGTCCTGTCACCAACTCATGGGGTGTTAAATGGTGGTCAGACCCTGGCTTATTTTGTAATTCGAACAAAACAAGAGGTAGACAGTAGAGCCAGTTCTTCTTTGTGCTCTGCTGAGTTTTTGCAATGCATTCCTTCAAGAGAACATTGAGGCATTCACACATCCTGTTAGCTTGCAGGTGATACGCACAGGTGAACTTGTGCTTTATTCCTAGCAGGACAGTAATGTGTTGGAACAGTTCATTGTCGAAGAGAGGCTCGTTGCCAGACCGCAGGACATAACAAACTGTCAGAACGCGTGTCAATCCTGACTACCTCTTCCGGATCGTCACTTAACATCAATTTCCCCTCCTCCTCACCTGTTTCTTCGGAAGAAGAATAATGTAAATGTCTTGTTTTCTTCCCGCCTTTTATCTTTTTTTTGAACAGATACGGCCGTCCCCGGATGGAAGCCACTCTGCTGCCTCAGATGACCAGGCAGACATAGGACCCCCTTCCGAGGGAGCCAGCGAGAGGAAAAAGCCAAAGCTGAAAAAACCTCTCTGGGAAGTTGCTGAATGTGCCTTCTTCCACTTAACGTAGTTGACGTAGCTGCAGAGTGCCGCTTGTGCAGAATCGAGGCAGATGAGAACTCAAACGGAATCCTAGGCGCCTGGTGCACAGCCAAAGCAAGCGGAGGAGTTAAACGCCAACAACCAGGTAAGCAAATAAGGACGGGAACAAGGGAAGGAGTAACCGAAGCTAAAAGGGTACGTCAGAACTCCATTGAGGCGGGAACGAAAACCAGCAAAGAGGGGGGAAAGAAAGCAGGACGGAGCAGCAGACGGGAAGGAAGGAGAAGAAATGGCGAACTGAGGCAAAACATGGGAAGGGAGACAAAGATGACAAAGGGCAGGGAAAAAGAGAAGCGAAGGAGGCAGACAAACAGAGGAGAGGGGGGGGCCGGTACTAGAAAGGGCTAGAACATAAACAGAGGCGCGAGAGCCAACACAAGAGTACTAGCGTGTAAACCCGAAAGGACGCAAAGCGAATGGGTTGCAACGCAACGAAAACCAGGAAGTGACGGGACCATAAAGGCACAGTGAACATAGAGAAAGGACTAAAGGAAATATACTGAACCGCTACCAAGAAGAGAACAGTGGATATAGAAAACGGACTAGGACTCAAACCCAAGGAGGAAATAAACAGGGAACACAGAAAAGAGACAAACACGAACGGATAAGGGGTTACTAACGGCGCTGGTGCCAGGGTCTCCATAAGCGCCAGGTTGGAAGGGGTTTATAGTGATATTTTCAAATTACATTATGTCGAAAGTCATAATGTTGAAAAAAAAAAGTCCAACATTTTTTTTAGAATGTCTATTTTTGTTTGATTTTTGTTCGAAATGGGGGGTTCCCCCCGACTCCCCTTTTTTGTAATTCTTTTTGTTTTACCCCTTTTTTTTTACTTGCAGAACCCAAAAAAAACATGTAAATCAAAAAATAAAACATTTAGAAAAAAGAAACTTGACATTTTTTTTCTCTACATTTTTGGCATTCGACCTAATGTTTTCGACTTTTTCACTGCACACCGTTGGAAGGCGCGTGACACAAACGCCCCAACTTGGGAATACTTCTCTAACTAGGAATTTTGTTGCTCTGAGGGCGTCGGCATGGGGACATGGCCCAGCCTCTACCCACCTGGAGAAGGGACAGACCACCACAATCACGTAGCAGTATCCTTGACATACCTGGATCATGTCCACGTAGTCAACATGGAGGTGCAGGGACTGGCCTAGGGGTCTGGGTATAGTTCCTGCTATTACTCTCAGTACTGTAAACTGCTGGCATGTCAAGCAATTACTAATAAAGTTTGATACATGGCCGTATAAACCAGGGCAGAACATTATTCTCAATTGAGTGCTGCAATTACCTCTCTCCCGGTATGCTCAGGGTAGTGCATTTGCAGTAATGCTGTTTTTAGTAGCGCAAGTGGCATGACCACTTTCTCTGTGTTGTTTTGTCACCAGCGGGCGTCACTAGGGGACATTGAGCACCCTCTCTTTACTCAAAGTTCCTTCTCATCTCTTGGTGCAGCTGCCTGCAATTCTATTATCTGTGTACCGGAATAAATGGGTGTATCCATCCTTCAATAACAGCTGTCTCACCCCTGCCCTTTGCTTTTGCTCCTCCTTCAAGTCCCACAATTCTCCAAAATATGATGTGTTTTGCCTGGTAGTCTGCTGCTTAATTTCCTCTTGATATTGGATCTTCTCCATTTGTGTGTGCTTGGCACTTCACCAGTGCTATTTCCTCTGGGTATGTTATGATGTTTATTCATTCTCCCAGCAGGATGGCATGATGCACTGGGGTCCCATCTGCCCTTCTGAATCCCCTTCTGAGCCACCTTGCCAACCCTGAATGTACTGTGGAGGTTATATCAGCACTATCTGAATAAATTGTCACTCTTTTCCCCCACACTATTTTGTAATGCCAATATTAATGCCACTAATTCTGCAGCTTGTGTTGAGTATTGAGGGGGTAAACGAACCCTGCATACTACTTCACTTGTCCAATCTTCCTTCAGCCTTACCACAAGTGCTCTAGTTTTCCTAACCCCATGAGTTTGGTCGATTGTTGAGGACCCGTCAATGTACAGTACCTCTCCTCCCTCAAGTGCATCTTCCTATACCTTGCTTGTTTCAGAGAAAAACTCAATGTTTTTTGTGCAATTATCTCCTGGTTGCTGAACATCTGCTATGAATGGTGCTTGATTGACATTTTTACACCTGACTATCTTTAATTCCGGCCTTGATAATATTATTTCATACCCTGTTGCTTTTTTTGTTGTTAGTAGGCTCTTTGGCTTATGCAGTGTCGCAAAGAGGGCATGTTCCACATAAAGTGTTGCTGTGCATCCCATAGTTATTGATGAAGCCTTTTCTACTGTGGATGCTGCAGCAGCGAAATGTTGTTTGCACAGGAAGTGTCCTTTCATTACTGGATCCAATTGTGCACTGTAATATGCAGCTGGCTTATGGCCCATAATTGTCTTCTGGGTCAGTACTGATTTCATGACCAAGCCATTGGCGTGTGAAAACAGGAATAATTTTTTTTTGTAGTCTGGGGTCACTAACACTGGTGCTTCTCTCTGCGCTTCCTTGAGGGCCGTTAGAAGTGGACATGTATACAAGCGGTAATTGAAAACCCATGCTCTACAGTAATTACATAATTCAAGGAACTACTGCAGCTCCATTACTGTTTTAGGTTGGGGAGTGTTTTGTATTGTCTGTGCTCTTTTCGTGGCTATGTGTCCCCCATATTTGGATATTATCTGCCCGATGTATAATACTTCCTTTTGGCAGTACTGAAGTTTAGCTTTGTCTACTTTGTACCCCTTGTCTGCCAGAATCGTAAGCACGTGTACTGAGCCGTTCCTGCACTCTCTCTCTGTTTCACTACAAATGAGTATGTCATACTGTAGTACCATGCTGTCTGTCTGGACATTTGCTAGGGCCATCTGTATTATTCTGTTGAAAAAGGATGATGACTCACAGTACCCTTGTGGCAACCTAGTGTGTTTCCACTTCTGGTTGCAGTACATTAAGCTGGTCAAGTCTTGTGAGTCTGGAAGCAATGGTATTGAGAAAAACGCATTTTTGAGATTGATAACAGTGAAGTATGTTGCTTCTGCTGGAATTCCACACAGGATCATTGCAGGGTTTGCTGCTACTGGATATTCTGCTTCTACAATGTGGTTAAGAGGGTGAAAATCCTGAATAAAACGCCATGACCCCCCATCAGCCTTGCTCACAGGATTGTGTTGCATGGAGACTCTGATGGTACTAGAATGCCTCTTTGAATGAGGGCATGTATTGTCTCATAAATGGCCTCATCTGCCTCTCTCATGAGGGGGTATTGCTTCACTCTAGGTAGTATTGCACCATGTTTCAATTTTATTTTCACTCCTCCTATGCTCTTTATGTACCCCACTTCATAGGGACTTGTGGTCCTTAAGTCGTTGGGTACCTTGGCCAGATCTTTCTCCAAAATGGGGGCACAGCTTCCAGTGCCATTGCCATTTTCTGGGCTGCTTCCCTGTATGTGATATGTAGCCAAAAGCGCACACTCTTTTTGAATATCATTTCTCTCTCCCCTCTGTCTTCTGAAAACCGCTCCACATCTGTCACCTGAGTCAATCTGCATCCTTCTGCCGCTGCAATTATTGCCCTGCATGCTTTCCCTTGATCATCTACTGCGTGTACTACGATCCAATCCTGTCGTACCACAATCCCTTCAATGCCTATTGCTACTGATGTTCCTTCTTCCTCGTCTGATAGTGTTTCTGGTCTAAATAGGTACTCACCTGGTCTTCTCCATAACTTCCCTGCAATCCCTGGTAACCATGCAAGGGCTATGTCTGTTCTATACTGGAATAGTTCAAGGTCTGCTGGCTCCCCCTCTGCACTGTTTTCCCACAATACGCCTGGACAAGTTGTCTTACAGTGAGCATGTGTTGTACTGGCGTTGAGCATATCATGCCTTTGTCTGTGAATGAGATGGTCATGTTGAGTCTGCTCATTATGTCTCGACCTGATATATTTACAGGTGCATGTTTGGAGTAAAGTAAGGGTAGGATAGGTTGTGCTCCCCAATAGATAAGGAGATATTATCAGTAAATGAAACCACCCCTCGAGCCCCAGAGATTCCTTGTGTATTCATGGAATCGCCTGACAACACAAAAGTGCCTACCCGAATACATGACCTAGTCGCCCCATTTTTAACAAGAAAGGAAAATGTTTTGTCACCTATCATCACCCTTATGTGAGGTTCCTCCGCAGGATCAGGTGTGACCGACAGGATGGGACCCAGCAAGTTCGTCTTTGGGCTGTCCTATTGGGAAAATAGTCCATTCCCTGTGTAGGGGTTGTTTCCCATTACAGTGACCCCTCCCATTTTCTGTATTGGTACCATTGCTGTTGTATCCATGGGCTCTGGGGAGTGGGCATGTACTTGTGCTAGCTGCCGCGCTGCTGTTGCCGCCTGAGGCACCATCGTCTCGGGTGGCGCTGTAGTTGGACGTGCTTGTTGGGGTTGTGCCTGTGGGGGTAGCTGTATCTGCTGCTGAGTGTTTTGCATCTGTCCATGTTGTTATATGTCTGGGACGTAGTAGTCATTCTGCCTCCCTGATACCCATGTTCTCCGCACCATGATTGCACCCCTCGTTCCTGCATGTTCGGGAAATGTGCCCCAGTTGTCCACAAGCCCAGCACTGTGGTGGCTCCCTTGCCTGCCATGGGAATCCTCCTTCTCCCCCACCTGGTCCCTGTGATATTTGCAGTGTGTAGCCCTGAAACCCCCCTGCAGATTGGTGCGATGATGGCCCAAACAACCGTCCTCTCTGGGAGCCTCCCCTCCCTCTGAAGCTCTGTGGGTAGCTGCCGCCTCTCCCCATGTACCCTGCTCCCATGGGTGGCGCGTATGCTGGTAGGGTGCTGTATGGCTGTTGTGGTTGGAGCTGAGGCTGCGGTTGAGCAGTCGCTGTCTGTGCCTGTGGGCCGGGGCTCGTTATTAGTGCTCCTTCTAGTGCATACTTGGACAATTTCTTCTGAACTAACTTCGCTTCATCTGCCTTCCTCTCTTCTGCCTTTTGTTTCATCTTTTGTTGCCATAACCTACAATGATGTACTATGGTGAGTTGTATTTCTGGCCATGCCTTCGCTTCCATCCCTACTAATTTATTAAAGTTTTTTTGTACTGGCTCTGGAAACTCTTGCACCAGGATGTGGTAAAATATTGCTATTGTTTTGAATGGTCACCCCGGGAACCCCGCCCTCTTCAAGTTGTCATCAGCTGCATCACTCAGTATGCACACCAGCAGTCCTTTGACATCACCCACTGCTAGCCTGTGTCACGCCGTTAACTTCTCCATTTCGTAAATCCATTTCCCAGCACCTCCACTTAACAAGGGTAATCTACACTTGATATTTTCCTTATCTGTGTGCTTCCAGGGCACGTACTGTGGTCTTGTCCCTCCCCACTCTAATAACGGCATCTGTGAAAACGCGGCCCTCTCTTCCGGTGTAAGTCTATATTACGCTACCTGAAGGATCCCCTCTCGTCTTCAATATCTGCACCTAGGTCTATGGGTTCTATTGCATGTACCTGCTGTGTAGTGTTGTGAACCCGTACCAGTCACCCTCTAGAACAGGAATGGCCCCTTGATTGTGTTATCATTGCCCAGTCCCTCCTGCACCTGGGGAGGTCCCTGAATCTGCTGCTGCACGGTGTCTGGGGGGTTCCCTCCTCTGTTGTGTCTTGTGTAGGTCTGTCGTACTGTCTGTCCCTCTGTTCATGTGTCCTACACTCCCAAGATTTCCCTCATTAGTCCTCGTGAGATAGAGCTTGTTAGGCCCTTCCCTCTCCTCATCACTATGGTGATCATCGTTGTCATATTTGTCATCCATGTTGCTACAGAAACTAGTTGAGAAGTTCAATTTCCGTGTTACTAGGCTGGGGTCGTGTGGTGCATTAAGATCGATGTCTGTTCATTTACATGTGTCCTCAAGTGTGCTGCGCCGTGTCTGCTTGGCCCACCATTGTACTCACCTGTGTTTTCCTCTTCCCTTTGTTTATCCTCAAAGCACAAACTAGAGACCTAGAACTGTTGGATCTGGCCCAGGGAAAGGGCTCACTGATTTAATACATAAGCCGGTTTAACCAACTGTCTGTAATAATAATAATAATAATAATTAGGCATTTATATAGCGCTACGAACCCTCAGGTATCTGAGTGCTGCTTATTATTACCCACGGTGTGTGGTGCTCATTTATCGACCTCGGAAGGATGAAAGGCTGAGTTTGGCCCCGCCGGGATTCAAACCTGCGTTAACAGGCTCTGCACGGATGTCAAAGCAAGCGCTCTACTCGCTGTGCTACTTGACCGGCTGTAGAAACCACCTGGCCCGAAGACAAGAAGGCAATTGTCTACTACAGGGAGTTGAACGACTCCATGAAAGACGCTGTGATACCCACGTTGCCAGGGCAGTACCCGGAATTGGTGGATCTGACCCTCCAGGTAGACACTCGGAGGGCTGAACGTAAGTCCGAAACGGGAAAGAGCCCCTGTCCCTTCCCCGCCTTAGGCTCACCTTCTGTTGATCCCCCCGGGGAGCCCATGCTGATAGGTGGCATATGTAGTCTTATCACCGCCACTGAAAGGGAGCCGCATAGGTCCACCAATGCCTGTTTCTACTGCGGCCTGAACGGGCACTTCGTTAAAGAATGTCCCAGGCGTCCAAAACATCCTTTAGATTTTCAGAAGGCTCGTCCCTAGAGACGGGGGCACGGATGAGACCACACTTGACCCCCTTGTTACCAACCCCATCCCTAGGTCTCACATGGCCTGTCGTGATACAAGCCCTACTGTTTTCCGTTGATGACACTAGACACCAGGTCGAGTTAGTGATCGATTCAGGGGCCACAGGAAACTACATAGATATATCACTTGCTGCATCTTTGAACCTGTCTCCACAGAACAAGGTCTGTCCTGAACCTGTGTAAGCAGCAGACGGCTCTCTGTTGGTTTCTGGTCCCATTAGGCAACAGACCGCCCCACTGACCTTAGTCATACACGGAACCCACAGGGAAGTCACAACCTTTGATTTGATCACCATGCCCCAGTTCGGTTTAATCCTCGGAATACCGTGGCTGCGGGTACTCAACCCACTGATTGACTGGCCTCAGGGTTAGGTTTTCTTCGAGTCAACCCACTGCCAGGAACACCATCTAGCCTCTTCTACATGTATTCAGTCGCCTTCACACGCTCTGGTGGCCCTGGCTCAGTTGTCCCTTGAAGAAGCCCTGTTTGGCATTACGGATCCCCTCAGTCATACCATTGGTGCCATCACACCAGGCATTCAACCTGAGTACCACGACTTCCGGGACGTCTTTGACAAGGGTGGCGCTGAACATCTTCCTCCACATCGCCCTTACGACTGCCCCATTGACCTTGTCCCTGAGGCCATCATCCCACATGGCTGTGTCTATTCCTTGTCCCTGTCTGAAGACCAGAACTTGAAAGAATATATCCAAACTTCCCTCCGGTTAGGAAACATTAGACCTTCCAAATCCCCTGCAGCCAGTCCCATATTTTTCGTACTGAAGAAGGAAGGCGATCTCCGGCTGTGTGTGGACTACAGACAACTCAATCATTTCACAATAAAAAAACGGTACCCTTTGCCACTCATCAACCCTCTACTCGATCACCTAACATGCCACAGTATTTACCAAACTCTGTCTTAGGGGGGCCTATAACCTGGTCCGAGTGAGACAGGGTGATGAATGGAAAACCGCCTTCTGTACTCTGCTCAGCCATTATGAATGCACCGTCATTCCCTTTGGTTTGTGTAACGCTCCAGCCACATTCCAAAGGTTTATGAACAAAATTTTCAATGCCATCGTAGACAGCTACGTAGTTGTCAATTTGGACGATATACTGATCTTTTCTCCATCCATGAAGGAGCACATTGGGCATGTCTGTAAGGTCCTAGTCCGTCTCAAGGCGAATTCTTTGTACGCTAAGCCAGAGAAGTGCCTGTTTCACGTCTCGGAGGTTGAATTCTTGGGTTTTCATATCACGCCCAAGAGCCTTTCCATGACCTCCTCCAAGGTCTCTGCTGCCCTTAATTGGCCTACCCCTACCAATATTAAATCTTTGCAGTCTTTAGTGGGGTTCGCTAATTTTTACAGGCGGTTTATCTCTGGGTTCTCTATCATTGTTGCCCTGTTGACAGCCCTCTCTAGCCCAAAAAACCTATTTGTTTGGATACCCACACATCAGGAGGACTTTATGTCCCTTAAAACTTCATTCACCACAGCCCCCATTTTGCAACACCCTGACGTGGACCAATCATTTGTGGTGGAAGCAGATGCATCGTCTTTTGCGTTGGGGGCTGTTCTCTCGCAAGTGTGTCCAGCCACTGGGCTATTGCATCTGGTAGCCTTTCACTCTCGTAAGTTCACGCCCACGGAATGTCATTATACGGTTACAGAGAAGGAATTGCTAGCAGTCAAGGACGCATTTCAGGTCTAGAGACACCATCTGTTGGGGGCGAAGTACCCCATCACTATTTACTCCGATCAACGTAATTTACAGGACCTTGCCACATTGAAGTGTGTCAATAGCCGCCAAGTCCACTGGCATATCTTCTTTTCTGCCTTCGACTTCACTATCAGCCACCGGCCAGGGGTCATACACGGGAAGGCAGATGCCCTGTCACGCTTGCCTGGTGGCGATTCCCTCCCAGTCTTTCCAGATACTCTGTTGGACAAGGCACATGTCATCTGTCTCTGCACTCCAACCGCAGCCCTACTTACGACTATACGTCAATGGGCTACTCTCAGGATGGCTTGCCCTTTGTAAAGGACAGGCTCTACTTACCCACACAGGAGACACGCACACAGGCCGTAGAATGGTCCCATGATGCCATGATCGATGGACACAAAGGCCAAAAGAGCACCCTAGCCCATCTCCAGTACTAGTGTTGGTGGCCGACCATGTGTAGAGATACCTACAACTACGTCACTAACTGTTACATCTGCGCCCAGTGTAAGAACCGAAAGGGACGTCCCCTGGGTCTACTACAACCCATGCTTCTTCCACCCAAACCATGGCACACGGTTATCATGGACTTCATCACGGACCTGCCACAAATAAAGGGTTACCATACGATTTGGGTGGTTGTTGATACATTCTTCATATGGCACTGTTTATTCCCTGTATTGGTATCCCTTCTGCTCCTGTCTTGGCTGGCCACTTCTTTCGTTCAGTGTTTTGTCTTTTCGGTCTCCCCTCAGTTATGATCACAGACCGGGGTTCTCAGTTCACCTCACGTTTCAGGCGGGCACTCACATACATGTTGGGCATCGATGCACAATTCTCTTCCTCCTACCATCCTGAAACGGACAGGCAAATGTAACGGGTCAACCAATCGCTTGAACAGTACTTGTGTTGCTTGTCCCTCCAGTACCAGCACTCATGGCACCAGGTTTTGCAAATCGCCGAGTTCGCCTACAACAACGCCCCACATTCCTCCACTGGCTTCTCACCATTTTACACTCTGTATGGCCAACATCCCTGTGTCCTGTCCATTCCCAATTACCCAGCCTCTCACAAACCCACGGCTACCTCCTGCCTTAGTGACCTGAAAGCTGTACATGCCCAAGCCCTCACGCGCCTCCATGAAGCCCAGACTGCAATGCGTTGTGTGGCAGACAAGAAACGCATTCCTGCACCATCCTACGTAGCCGGCGACAGGGTATGTTTGTCCACCAATCACCTCTGTATTCCTGGTTGTTGCAAACTGTTGCCCCGTACGTTCGTCGTTCCAGAATCTCCAAGGTCATTAATACTGTTGCTTACCGTCTCTCCTTGCCTGCTGCTTGGCTTTGAAGCCCTGTCCGTCACCTCCCGAATTGTTCTGCCTCCTTCTCCCGTCCTGCAGGGTTCGCCAGACGAGTACGAGGTCCATGCCATCCTAGATTCCAAGATCAGAAGGGGTAGGTTGTTTTATCTGGTGGATTGGGTGGGTTTTGGCACTGAGGAGAGGTCCTGGGAGCATGTGGAAAATGTCCATGCCCCTCATCTGGTGTCCCAGTTCCATAGCTCTCATCCTTCCTGCCCACGGGGATGTGGGCCTTGGGGGGGGGCTCGGTCACACATCCTGTACGCCCCTGTACCAGGCAGCCAACACTCCCCATTACTGCCCGTACACAACATGCAACGTCCATTACACCGCACTCACGTGGTATTCAGGGCATTCTTCCCAGGCTGCGAAGGGGTGGCCGGAATGGACATGACCTTCCCCATCTTCCTGCTTCGTTGCGGCAACGCCATTCCAGACGGTTTCGTCTGTGCAGTGATTGGCGGTTTTCCCTTGAAACTGGGCCACTTCAAGAGGACACACTTCTATGATCACATGCAAGGATCGCGGACACGTGATCGTGTCTCTATGGCGACTGTATAAAGAAACGCCGGAAGCACGGTACAGTGCTTCACAGCTGCGTTTTACCACCAGTTTACGGCGCTTGTCACAGATTTCACAGACTTTGGGCCTCATTACACGGATGGCGGTAGGGATTTAACGTTACCGGTAATGGAATACCGGTAACGTTAAATCCCCATGCGGATCACGACCCGGCTCACCGCTATTAGCGGCACCGCTAAGTACGGTGCCACTAATAGCGGGCAGGCCGGGTGCGCGCGACCCTCCATCCTGTAAATTACGCCATGCCGCTATTAGCACAGCATCACAAGGCCAGTGGCATGCTAATAGCGGCATGGTAAAGCCCCCCAAACCCCTTACCGCCATGGTGCTAATACCGGCATCGCGAACCACCCGTTAAGAGAACTGAGCAGTGTTCCCACCTGCCACAGGTGGACAAAATCAGCACAGGTGGAGGCAATGGAGACTGTGGCGGCTCAAAAGGAGCACACCACACCCCTTCCCACACCCCTTCCCACACCAAGATGGTTCCAATACTGGCAGCATTACATGGCCTGGAGGACCTCATTGCAGTGCAACAACAACAGGCAGCACAAAGGAGACGCAGGAGGAGGAGGAGGAGGAGGGCAAGACAGGCACAGCAAGCACCACCACGGCACCTAATCAGACCACAGAGGCACCCACCAATCCCCAGGATCAGAGCCAGTCCTTTTAACCTAACCCCTGAGCAGATACACACCCTGTACTGTCTGGACAGGGTTACCATCACCAGCATCGTGGACATGATCGAAAACGACATTGTGAGCCTTGTAGACATCAGAACTGCCATCCCCCCGCTACTGAAGGTGGTGAGTGTGCTCCACTTCCTGGCCACAGGCACCTACCAGCATACAGTGGGACAGATGCATGGCATCTCACAACCAGTATTCTCCCGCACGCTGAACCAGGTACTCGATGCCCTCCTGAAGCATGCACCTGAACATATATCCATGCCACGGACTGCCCAGGAGATTGCAAACATAAAGGTTGGCTTCTATTCACTGGCAGGCATCCCAAGTTGCATCGGGGCCATCAACTGTACCCATGTGGAATTGGTGGTCCCACATCACAATGAAGTAGTCTACCGAAACAGGAAGCAATTCCACTCTATCAATGTCCAAATGGTATGTGACGCCAACAAGATAATCACACATTGCTGTGCCCAATTTCCCGGATCAACCCATGATTCCATGGTCCTGCAGAACTCAACTATCCCACGCTATATGGAGCGACACACCGGACAACGTTCGTGGCTACTTGGTGAGTAGCAGGGCAAACACATGGCAACGTGATTGGGGGGGAGAGAGATACATACTCCAACTGGGTGTGAATGGTGGGGGAAAGATACATACTCCAACTGGGTGTGAATGGGGGGGAGAGATACATACTCCAACTGGGTGTGAATGGGGGGGAGAGATACATACTCCAACTGGGTGTGAATGGGGGGGAGAGATACATACTCCAACTGGGTGTGAATGGGGGGGGAGAGATACATACTCCAACTGAGTGTGAATGGGGGGGGAGAGATACATACTCCATCTGGGTGTAGCTTGTCGTATGTGGGCAAAATGCACATACAGATGTACGGCAATGTCCATCTGGGAAGGCGGCAACATACTTGAGATGAACCGACATGCAAGTATAAGCTACACAACACAGATGACATTACAGGTCTAGTAACATTAAACATCCATCCACATACAAATTGCACAACATTCCTGTCATGATCTCTGCTTCCAAAAGGTCAGGGTTTTCCCAACTCCCTTGGAAGCAGATCCATAACCCAGGTTCCGAGTGCCAACCAGTCCCAATTGGGACCTTTTGGACCCAGTCCTGGGGCACCAGGCTCATAAATATGCCCAGTCCCAGCGCTGGAAGCGCCTGGCTCATAATGCTTGGGTGGACTTACCTGCAGCAGACCATGCTGCTTACTTGCCTGCCAGTTGAGTCTCTGATCCTCTTCTGTTTGGAACTACTTTTCCTGTTGGGTGGGGCAGGAGCCACTCCCTAGATTCAGAACACTGGAACTCTTCTGGAAAGCAGGAACTCTTTTCTTACCTAGGCGTGGCTGTGGAAGGAGAGACCTAAGCACTACAGGAGGCTATTTAAACCACACCCGATGGATGAATCTTGCTTTGCGTTATTCTGCATCCTCAGCAGCAGAACGCTCCTCGTGTCTTCTGCATCTGATCCTGGGCCTAAGGAAAAAGGCTTACCATTCTGAATCCAGTCTTCAGCAACACCTATAAAGACAAGAAAGAACAGGTTAGCATTACGGTCTTCAGTGACAGCTCTTCACTTACCTGGTCCATCGGCTGTCACCAACGCCTCGCGCTGCATTCCGGCATCTGAAAGACAAAGGCTTACCTACTCTTCGTGCGCTCCGGAAGTCTTCACACTGCATTCCGGCATCTGAAAGACAAAAGCTTACCAACTCTTTGCACGCTCCGGAGGCCTTCGGTGCTGCATCCCGCATCTGAAAGACAAAACAAGGTGCGTTTAAAGACATTGGGGAACTTTAATACTCACGTGCCATTACTCCTTTCCACATCTAACCCAGTGGGTATTCCGGCACCCTGCAGCCGCCCCGAACTTGTACCTGCAAAATTAAAAGACAGTTAGAGCGCATCGTGAAGCAGGCAACAAGCGCTTACTTACGTGCTTCCAGGCGCTTCTATTCATCAGACGGGCTCCATCTTCAACTCACTTCAGCCCGCCATCCGCCATCGCCGGAACCCTGCAAAACAAGAGACATCATTACTAAACACTTTAAAGACATTAGAATTACTCGAAACTTACCGTTCGTGCAGTAAACGACGGACAGCAGTCCTCTGAAGTCAAGAGGCCTGCTCCCCTTATCCAGTGAAGAAACTGGTTACAGCACCCTGCCTCGAGGCAGATGGAGAGCACGGCGTTCACTTACCTAAGGTGAGAGCGTTAACCTTTGGGGTTCTACAGGAGAAGAGAAAGGGAAGAAGAGAGAGACATTCAATAACCCAGTTCATTAATCCCACATTTTCTATCTGCAGACATCTTACCCTTCGAGCCAGACATACAGTGCACAGAGGTCCAGCCCAAAGAGCCAGCCGTGTGTTACACATCACCTTTGAAGATACGGTATACGCCCAGTCAAGACCGGCGCCTCTACGGGAATCAGGTGAGCGTTACAGAACGCAAAGCCTACCACAAAACTCCCGTCCAGGCGCTATGGAAACCTCGGATACCGACCAGCTAGCCCAGTTACTTGGGGAACTAAGGGCAGAAGTGCATGCAGCCCGTCAGGAAACGAACGCTCTAAGAAGGGAACTGATTATTTCCAAGGAGCGAACAGATGATCTCGCTAGACAATTGCTACAGTCACAAGCTGGACAGACCCCGTTACCCGCATCTGGGGGAAATCTTCCTTCTACATCCTCTATGAATCCAGTGCAGATCAACCTACCTGGGAATGTACCTCTGGCTCCGCCCGAACGATTTTCTGGTGACCCAAAGAGGTTTGCAGTATTTATCAATCAGTGCCGGTTGCATTTCTTATGCCTGCCAGCAGCCTTTCCAACTGATCAAGCTAAAGTAGCTTTCGTGCTTTCGTACCTTAGTGGCAATGCGGCAGACTGGTCGATCCCTCTAGTAAATCAAGATGATCCGGTCCTCCATGATTTTCAAGCTTTTCAGCTCAGTATGGAAAAACTGTTCGCAAGACATTCACAGGGGCAGGCCTTGGACAATGAGTTTCTTTCGTTGCGACAAGGTAATCAAGACCTTTTGGCTTATATTGCGTCTTTCAACAGACTGATAGTGGAAACTCACTGGCCTGAGGACAAAAGGATTACGCTGTTTTATAGAGGTCTACGCGGAGAGCTCAAAGATGTGTTAGCCCAAGTAGTGAATCCCCCACAAGATTGTTCGGACTATATAGACTTAGGGCCTCATTACGACCCAGGCGGTAAGGGGTTTACGGCAGCGTTAACAGCGCCGACCCTTACCGCCTGAGTACGAGGTCCCTTAGCGCCATGGCGCTTTTAACACCTGCTTTTAGCAGGTGTTAAAATCCATGGCGCTAAGGGACCATGGAGTTAATTACGCCACCGTAATTTACGGTGGCGTAATTAACGCCTTCCCCACTCCCATTATGCCCTATGGGGCAAAAATGGGAATGGGGAAGGGTAAATGGGGATTGGGGACTTACCGCCCCGCCAAGGTCGGAATGGGGCGGTAAGTCCGCCAACCACCATGGCGTAAACATAGTTTACGCCATGGTGGTAAAGTCACGGCCCAGGTGGTAACTTACCGCCTGGGTCGTAATGAGGCCTTTAGTCGTTCAAATAGATCACAGACTGCAGAACAGGAAGGCCGATCGTTCCAAGTTTGATGCTCGAGTATTTTCCAAACCGCCAACTCCTTCCAAAGGAGTAGACTCCGGGGAACCCATGCAAATAGGGGGTCTGAAAGGTCCTGTAACACAAAAGGAGCAGGAAAGGAGAAAACAGTTGCAATTATGCCTCTATTGCGGAAACTCAGGGCACTTTCTTCAAGACTGTCCGGTGAAACCTGCCAAGAAGGCAGTAGGAGCTGCAGTTACCAAAGTTACAAACTCTGAGCAGGGAAACGACCTCGCCCGACAAGAATAGAGGTCCTCTTGCCGAGCGTGAAAACCAGTTCCGTGACCTCGCATTTCGTGATACCTATGGTCCTCATTAGCCCTGATAATCCGGATCGATTACATGCAATTGAAGCTTACGTCGACAGCGGTGCCATCGGCAATTATGTGGATCATGAAATGGTTTTGAGGATGAATCTAACTCTTTGTCCCAAGGCTGTAAAGGACGTCATTACTACGGTGGATGGTACGGAGATAGCCTCCGGGCCAGTAACGCATAGCACTCAAGAAGTGACGCTAGTAAGTCAAGATGGACACCATGAGAAGATCGTGTTCGATGTGATCAAGGCCCCTCAGTTTCAGATTATTCTAGGAATACCTTGGTTAGAGAAACACAATCCTCTGATCGATTGGCGAGCAAGAACGGTCCAGTTTCAGGAATGTGTCTCTACTTGTCACCCTCCACCTGGTGTTGCACTGGCAGCAATTTCTTCAGAGACTCCCCAGTTACCACCCGAATACCTAGAATACCAAGATGTTTTCCGGAAGGATCAGGCTAACTCTCTACCTCCTCATAGGTCTTATGACTGCCAGATCGACCTGATACCTGGATCTACTCCTCCTTGTAGTAGAATTTATGCCCTCACCGAGCCTGAGAACTTTCACCTTCGACAATACCTGGATCAATACCTGGCAAATGGGTTTATTCGTCCTTCCAAGTCCCCTGCTTCTCCAGCTTTGTTCTTCGTTCCAAAAAAGGAAGGAGACCTTAGAACTTGTATAGATTATCGCTTCCTGAACCAGATCACCGTTAAGAATAGATATCCGTTACCTTTGATCCCTGAACTCCTGGACCAAGTCAGAAAAGCATGCATATATACAAAGCTGGATCTTAGAGGAGCTTACCACTTGGAACGAGAAAAAGAGGGCGATGAATGGAAGACGGCCTTCCGCACCAAGTATGGGCTATTTGAATATCAGGTCATGCCCTTCGGACTTTGTAATGCCCCGGCCGCCTTTCAATATTTTATGAACGATGTCCTCAGAGAGCTCATAGATGTGTGTGTTGTTGTTTATATTGACGACATCCTCGTTTATTCTTCATTGGAATCTGAACATCGGAAACACGTGAAAATGGTCCTCGAAAGATTGCGTCAACACAAACTTTTCGCTAAATTGGAAAAATGTGTTTTCAACGTGACTGAAGTTGAATTCTTGGGATTCATATTATCACCGAGCGGAGTGCGTATGGATTCAAAGAAGGTCGATGCAGTTCTCAAATGGCCATCACCATCCTCCGTAAAAGGTGTGCAAAGCATGTTAGGCTTCGCTAACTTTTACCGCAGGTTTATCCCCGAATTCTCTCGAATAGTCCAGCCCATCACTGCCTTGTTAAAGAAAAACAAACGTTTTGAATGGTCTACCGAGGCGGAACAAGCTTTCCAGGATTTGAAGACTAAATTTATCTCTGCACCAATCTTAAAACACCCTCGCCCCGAACTCCCCTACATCGTGGAAACTGATGCTTCAAGCCTTGCCATGGGGGCAGTTCTATCACAAAAGGACCCGGTAACCAATCAGTTGCATCCCGTGGCATTTTGGTCCCGCAAATTCTCGCCTCCTGAAATCAATTACACGATTACTGACAAGGAACTTCTGGCTATCAAGTCTGCCTTTAAGGCTTGGCGGCATTATCTGCTGGGGGCCCGACACACCGTTAATGTGATTACGGATCACCGAAACCTGCAATATTTGAAAACCGCAAAAGCCCAATCCTCTAGACAACTCCGTTGGGCATTATTCTTTGCCGAGTTTGACTTCATAATTACCTATCGACCTGGTACAAAAAACGGTAAAGCTGATGCCCTTTCTCGGATGGGAGTGGAAGAACACTTGATCAACCCTAAACCTGTACCAATCATTCCCGAACAAAGAATTCTGGGTGTAATCGCCACAGAATCCATAGAGGAAGTTAAGGATAAAGCCAGGCAACTTGTAACTCCAGCAGACATACAGAATTGGCATCTGCAGGGAAAGGACTTTGCAGTAAAGGACAACTTATTGTATTTCCAAGAACGATTATACCTACCCAGCACAGATTTACAGAAAAAAGTAATCTCTTGTTATCACGATTCTTTAATGGAAGGACATCCCGGTATGGCCAAGACCTCAGAAAAGATCAAGCGCTACTTCTGGTGGCCGTCTTGGAAAAAAGATATCAGAGACTTTATAATGTCTTGTGGAATATGCGCCCAAAACAAGAGTCAAAAGGAAAGACCAGCAGGCCTCTTACGCCCTATTGACATCCCACCTCGCCCTTGGCATACGCTTTCTATGGACTTCATCACCGATCTACCTCCATGCTCCGGATACAATACGATTCTAGTAATCGTGGACTTATTCTCCAAGATGGCGCATTTCATTCCGCTCAAAGGCTTGCCAACAGCAGCAACTCTGGCCCGAGAATTTCTCGAAAACATCGTCCGACTGCACGGTTTTCCTTCGGTTCTAATTTCGGATCGAGGTAGTCAATTTATTTCTCATTTTTGGCGAAGTTGCTTTCGGTCGGCTCAAATTGATGTGAGACTATCGACCAGTCACCACCCTCAGACCGACGGACAAACCGAGAGGACCAATCAAACTCTGGAACAGTATTTACGCTGCATGCTGCAACAAACTGAAAAAACTTGGAAAGACATCCTTTGGATAGCCGAATATGCCTACAATAACTCTGTCCATTCGGGAACTGGGAAAACCCCGTTTTTTCTTTTGTACGGCAGTCACCCTCGAACCTCGGAGTTGGATCCCCTCCAAGATCTTGAAACACCAGAAGTAGACTACCTGCATTCTACAATCACCCAAGCCTTTAAGGAAGCTGTTTCTCACCTTCAAAGGGCTAAAGAACAATACAAGAAAGGAGCAGATCAACATCAGAAGGAAGCCCCTCAATATCAAGTAGGGGATCAAGTCTGGTTATCCACCAAATATCTACCTCTAAAAGGGCCACGCACATTCAACCCAAGATACCTTGGTCCCTATTCCATCACTACCATAGTAAACCCAGTAGCGGTCAAGTTGGACTTGCCCCCGCACATGAAGATACATCCGGTCTTCCACGTCTCTCTATTAAAACCCGTGCAACCTCAAACCCGACTAACCAAATCTCCAAAACCTATCCTAGTTGATGGAGAACTCGAGTTTGAAGTCAAAAGCATTCTGGACTCCAAGATCTCCAAATCTAAACTATTCTACCTAATTGACTGGAAAGGCTCCGGCCCCCAAGAGAGATCCTGGGAACCTGCTGAATATGTCCACGCTCCTCGCCTAATCAAAAGATTTCACCGAACATTTCCTGACAAGCCAAAACCCCCGGAGAAGCCCGGTTTGGGAGGGGCCTTGAGGGGGGGGTACTGTCATGATCTCTGCTTCCAAAAGGTCAGGGTTTTCCCAACTCCCTTGGAAGCAGATCCATAACCCAGGTTCCGAGTGCCAACCAGTCCCAATTGGGACCTTTTGGACCCAGACCTGGCGCCAGTGGCACCAGGCTCATAAATATGCCCAGTCCCAGCGCTGGAAGCGCCGGGCTCATAATGCTTGGGTGGACTTACCTGCAGCAGACCATGCTGCTTACTTGCCTGCCAGTTGAGTCTCTGATCCTCTTCTGTTTGGAACTACTTTTCCTGTTGGGTGGGGCAGGAGCCACTCCCTAGATTCAGAACACTGGAACTCTTCTGGAAAGCAGGAACTCTTTTCTTACCTAGGCGTGGCTGTGGAAGGAGACACCTAAGCACTACAGGAGGCTATTTAAACCACACCCGATGGATGAATCTTGCTTTGCGTTATTCTGCATCCTCAGCAGCAGAACGGTCATCGTGTCTTCTGCATCTGATCCTGGGCCTAAGGAAAAAGGCTTACCATTCTGAATCCAGTCTTCAGCAACACCTATAAAGACAAGAAAGAACAGGTTAGCATTACGGTCTTCAGTGACAGCTCTTCACTTACCTGGTCCATCGGCTGTCACCAACGCCTCGCGCTGCATTCCGGCATCTGAAAGACAAAGGCTTACCTACTCTTCGTGCGCTCCGGAAGTCTTCACACTGCATTCCGGCATCTGAAAGACAAAAGCTTACCAACTCTTCGCACGCTCCGGAGGCCTTCGGCGCTGCATCCCGCATCTGAAAGACAAAACAAGGTGCGTTTAAAGACATTGGGGAACTTTAATACTCACATGCCATTACTCCTTTCCACATCTAACCCAGTGGGTATTCCGGCACCCTGCAGCCGCCCCAAACTTGTACCTGCAAAATAAAAAGACAGTTAGAGCGCATCGTGAAGCAGGCAACAAGCACTTACTTACGTGCTTCCAGGCGCTTCTATTCATCACACGGGCTCCATCTTCAACTCACTTCAGCCCGCCATCCGCCATCGCCGGAACCCTGCAAAACAAGAGACATCATTACTAAAGACTTTAAAGACATTAGAATTACTCGAAACTTACCGTTCGTGCAGTAAACGACGGACAGCAGTCCTCTGAAGTCAAGAGGCCTGCTCCCCTTATCCAGTGAAGAAACTGGTTACAGCACCCTGCCTCGAGGCAGATGGAGAGCACAGCGTTCACTTACCTAAGGTGAGAGCGTTAACCTTTGGGGTTCTACAGGAGAAGAGAAAGGGAAGAAGAGAGAGACATTCAATAACCCAGTTCATTAATCCCACATTTTCTATCTGCAGACATCTTACACATCACCTTTGAAGATACGGTATACGCCCAGTCAAGACCGGCGCCTCTACGGGAATCAGGTGAGCGTTACAATTCCACGCCACAAAATACAAAAATTTCACACATGCCATCAAGATAGTCATCCTGAATTAGTCCAGCACAACATCAATAATGCAATGTGCCCTATACTGCATGCCAAGGGATCACCCCTGGCCATAGCATTTCACCATGCACCTATTCCACCACTGAAGTGATGCCTCTCTGCATGGCAACATCAATGTTGGAATGGCAGTACACCTGCAGTGTGGAAACATATCTGCCTGGGCCCAGGGACACCAAAGACCTCACCTCACCCAGGACATGTCAATTACTGTTGGAGGCATTAATGTGGCATGTCTACTTGCAGGGTCGACCTCCCCCTTGCACGTTGCTGTCACACAGACCATCTGCATGTATGCTGTCAATTGTTTAATTGAATCACAATGCAATGTCAATTTGTGTGATATGTACAGGCCGCTCTTGAGGTGAAGAGTAACAGGACCCCGTTCGTTCCCCCATACAGGTGATGCGGGCTATCCCCTGAAGACCTGGCTCCTCAGACCTGTACGGAACCCACAGAACAGGCACGAGGAGGAATACAATCGTGCACATACCCGTACCCGCATTGTGATCGAGCAGACTTTTGGCCTTTTGAAGTCACGGTGTAGGTGCATTAGCAGGTCTGGTGGTGCTCTCCTGTATGGACATGAGAAGGTGGGCAAGATCACCATGGTATGTGTCGTGCTGCACAATATGTGTATCAGACGGAATGTGCCACTGCCCCGAGGTTGAAATAGAAGCACCTGATGAGGATGATGATGGTGATGAGGACAGAGGTGAAGGGGATGCAGGACGGAGGTGAAGGGGATGCAGGTGTTGCAAGAGGGGATGGGCAGGAGGGACGTGCTGTGAGACAGCATCTGATCAACCAAATATTCTGAGGAACATGTTTTCGTACTGTCACATGGGTATGGGTATTAAAGCACTGGTGTATGTTTGGAAGCACGCAATGGACCCTGTCGCCAATAAAGTACACAAACACAATGAAGATGTCCAAGCCTGTGTTTTGATCAGAAACCAGTGTATTGAGTAACAGAAAGGTGTAGAAGTGCAAGTCCCAAAACATCCCACCACCCTACACCCCACCCCGCACAACAGACCCATAACACCCTTCCCCCCACCCCCCACAACAGTCCCTCATGTGTCTGCCATGTTTGCCCTGGCCAATGCACACAGAGGAATCTCCATTAACACCCTATTTGCCATTGTCTTTGGCTGCATTTTGAGGATGGTCAGACGTGCGCCTGGTGTTGCGTGTAGAGCGCCGGAGGGGGCTTGTCTGTCTCGACCCGGAAGCTGATGATGGGGCAGACTGGGCTTGTTGTGAAAAGTGGCGATCCATGGTGTCGGCCATGCGAACAAGGACCTCCCTGAGCCTCGCTATCGCGTTGCGTAGCCTGTCGGTGTATGCATCCATCCTCTCAGTGGAGTGCCTCGCCGTCTCCACAATGTTCTCCCTGAGATGGGCAGCCTCCTCAACATGCTGGCCAACCAGCACAGTCAGCTCGTGTTGACGCTGCAGGATGCTGGTCAGTTGGGGGGCAGTGCTGGTTGACCGTGCACTGGATGCTGTGCCCTGAGATGCATCCACTGCAGCAGGTGAAGCTAACATGGGGACATAATTGCTGGGTTGTTGTCACATCAGACCCAGGGGTCTGGAATGGTGCTGGCTCTGGCGTTCTAGGGGGGCTTTGGGTGTGCATCTCCATAGGCTCGATTAGGGTGTCCTCCGGATCGGATAGGGGGGCAGTAGCGGCTGCCTCACCAGCGGAGCTTGCCGCAGCTGATGGTGGGCCCTCGGTGGCTGGCATTGGTGCCAGTGGGTTCACCTCCGGTGGAGGGGCTGCAGTTTGTGGTGCAGCTACTGCTGCCCTGGCAGTGGCACTCTGACGATGTTTCCCGCTCGTCAGGTGTGACCTTCCCCCCTTACCCCTGGATGTTGTTGGAGTGTCCTCCGGTTCCTGTGCCCTTGGCCTCTTGCACGTAGCTGGTGCCTGGGATGCATCAGCGGCATCCTCATCATCTGTATGTGAGCCTGTCAGGGACGAGAAGGGGGGTGGCATTGGTTGCGTTTCAATATACTTAATGCAGATTACATAAATGATGCAGTTGTGGCCATTGGGACTTAGTAGTTGTGGATGCAGGTGATGTGCCAGTTCAGTGCCTCATCCATGCATGGTTGTGTTTGGAACTTGTCTCTGGTGATGTGTGCATGTGTGTGTGTTTGGATCTGACACTGACATGGTGAGGGATGGATGCATGTGTGGATGTGTGTCCATGCATGAGAGGAGTCCGTGCTCACATATGGGGGGAAGAGTACATTCACATTGCATCCTGTCATGTGTACACTCACCTCCATCTGAAGTGGTACCCACGCTGAGCTCCATGCTGCTTGCTCCCTCAATGGATTCAACAGCATTCAGGTTTGAACATGTCTCCTCCCATTCTTTCATTCTGATTGCTGAACCATCTCCACCGGCACTGGCAATGCGGTGGTTTTCAGCCAGGATGTCCCTCACCCGCAGTCTGAGGTCGTCCCACCGCTTCCTGCATTCGCGCACAGTGCGCGTGCTGGTGCCCACAGCACTGACTTTGACTGCTACCTCCTCCCAGATGGCTTTTGTTTTTAGTAAGGTTGGCCGGCGCATGTCATTTGCAAAAACGACCTCTGCATTCTCAGCCAGGGTCTGTGTTAGCATGATCAATTCCTCAGCTGTATATTTCTCCTTGCGCTGCCTGTCAGTGGTTTTTTTAAATGCCTTGGGCATGATGCAGGTGTCCCAGATGATTTTGCACTGCTCACAACTCAAAACAGGTCCAGTGGGCAGAGGATGGCAATGGATTGTGTTTTTAAAGATGGCCGCCGTGCTCTTTCCCGTTCCTGTGCGATGACGCTATTTCCGGTTCTGCATTTTAACGGTCACCGTGTGAACATGAGGCTTTCGAGTCTCAAGACCACAGCCGCGGACCTTTTAACCAGGACCACGAGACAACCAGCGTTCGCCGTACGGAACACCACAGCCGCGGGTCATTTGTTAAAGACCGCGAGGCAGACGGCCGTACGGAAAACCACAGCCGCGGGTCATTTATCCAAGACCGCGAAGCAGACGGCCGTACGGAAAACCACAGGCTCGGGTCATTTATTCAAGACCGCGAGGCAGACGGCGTTCACCTCGACGGCGTGACAGACTTCTGCAAGCCGAACCTCGAGTCGGATGAACGCGAGGACGGCAGCAGCAACCATGGGTCAACAAATACGGGCACAGAAACATGGAGTTGGACAGTTGGAACAGACACAACCTATGAGGCAACAACAATACCCACTCCCCATGCATGTTTCATAGCAAGGTTACCTGTAGTTCCCCTCGGCAACAGTAAGATTAAGGCAGGCGGGATGGAGGAGAGCAAGGCATGGACAAACACGAACAGAGGAAAAGGGGGCGTGGCGGGGCGAGCATTTATAGACTTGGTAGCTACGCAGCCTCTGATTGGTTAACAAGTGTTCAGACCCTATTTAAGGGTGAAACTAACAAAGGACTGTGTGTATTCTCTCCATGCTCTTTCAGAACTTGCGACCTGAGGGAGAGAGAGCCACACAGGAGACGCTCTGGGCCTACGAGGATTAAGAAGAGGAGGTTGAAGGCTAACCCATATCCAAGAAGAAATAAGAAGACTGGCCTAATCTTCTGATTTTTGGTTTATTTACTGCTGCATCTACCTGAATAAAGGATTATTTTATTTCTTTATTCCTGCCTTCCTGCCTCCTCATTACACACCGCTAATAGCGGTGACCGCTATTTGCATGCAGCGCGAAGGCGCAGGTGCTATCTGCACTTTCGTGGAAGCCGGTAAGGGACTTTTTGGGGACTTTAGCAGCATGGCGGTATGGTCATTAGCGGCATGGCGCTATGCTCGTGTCCGCGTACTCGTAATGGTACACTATTAGCACCCTCTTGCGAGGGCGGACACGTTAATAGCGCCATGCCGCTAATTTGCGATTTTTACCGCACAACGTGTAATGAGGCCCTTTGTCTTTACGGAACCCGACCCCGGCTCTTATACCACAGACTTGCTCTTGTCTGCTCCTTCCACTATGGCGTGATTTTGTCATTACGGAATTTGATCCTCGGCTCTTGCATCACGGACTTGCTCTTGTCTACTCCTCCATTGCGGCGTATTTGTTTTCTTCACAGAACCAGACCACGGCTTGAACAATGAACTTGCTCTCGACTTTTTTCAGAACCACCACGGACCTACTGGATTGTCTTTTCATTCTGCATCTTGTTCCTTGTTACAGGGCAACCTCTGTGTCCCGGACTGTTCAGTACCACACGAATCATCGCATCTGGTTCCATCCAAACTCAGATATTTCCAACTGCTGGACAACCATTATTCCACACCAGCACCACATAAGTGGGTACAGCAGGCATTCTGCCTATCCACACCACTTGCAAGCACTCCCCAGCCAGCCACACGGTAGGTGTCATTGTCACTATTTGAGTATTGTATGTGAGTACACATTGTATAGTGTTAGTTCATAAACCCTTGTTTCCATTGCAGCTACCTGGGGACCCAGTGCTTTTGTTCCAGCCACCTGTGGCCTCAATGACTGGTCAGTGTGTGATTCTCTCTCTCTGAACGGTACTTGGGGTTGGAGGTATTCATAGTCTTTGCAAGAACCAGTGCTGACACTTTGCCCACCTTTCCATTCTCAGCTGCTTCAGTCGCATTTCCTCGTACTTATGTGATTCCTGCAATATTTTCTTCCTCCACAATGCCATCGCCATCTCCTTTTCCTCATCCAACATCTTCTCTATTTCTTCCCTCTTCCTTTCCATCTCATCCCGTTGTCTCGCTTCCTTCACTTCTCTCTCTACTATGTCCTTTCGTTTCTTTTGTAATAATACCAAATGCTCTTGCCTACTCTGCTCTGGCAGCTCCAGTTCATTTGCCAATTCTCGCTGCTGCACTTTATCGTCCCTTCCTAATCTTGCTTCTTTGCCCTCTTGAGATTGTTTGTTTCCCTCCTCCCCTGACCCATCTATCCTTCCGCTGCACCCGTGTCCCAGCTCAAACTTTCTATTGCCTTCCTTACACCCTCTGCTTCCCCCGTTGTGGCCCCCTTTAATTTCAATAGTATCTGTGCCGCTATCCACTCTTCTGGTCCTATACCTGCAAACTCGTTTTTTGCGCACTGCAGCCCCTCCTCGTCATGGTGGGGGCCATCGGCCGCCCACCCTATCCCCCGCGATTGTTCAGTTTGGGCATAAGGTGGTGGTTTATAGGTGGGGTTTGAGTATCCCTCTGCTGCTTTTAATTCCATTAATGGATATAAGCCCTTCTCCTCCTCCGTGTCATCAGATATTACACTCGGAAGTGCGAGAGGCGGAGCAGAGGGATCTGATGCCTCCTCCTCCACCCTCGTTAGCTCATCACCCATGGCCTGTCCTCCTGAATCATACGCCACAGTTAAATATTTCCATGCATTTAGCTAATTTCTTCCCTTTGTACGTAATCTGTAAATGGGTCAAAAGTGATTGCAGCACGTCTTTGGAGAAGCTGCCGTTAGGAGGCCATGGTCTCGCTATTTTCCGTTCTGTGCTTTTAGACCATTGTATTCTGTACTTTACATTTTTTTATCCTTGTATGGGAGCAGGGTTTTGCAGAGATGCTGTATAGGTGTTACCGCCCCGCTATACATGGTCCCCGTCCCACCATATGAATTCATACCAACCCTTTTACCTGAGCTCTAGTCTAGGCTTTCGATATCTGCTGTCAAGGGAGGGAAAAGGTATTTTATTTTTCCCTACGAGCCTCTGCGGCTCTGCACCTTACACGGCGGGCTCTGTATTCAACCCCGCCTTTACCAGCGCTGCCGCTGTCCAGCATACCACCTCAACCGTGCGCAGGCGTCTTCCGTGCACTGCCGCTTGCTTGTTCACCTGTCCTCGAAACCCAATTTCAAACACCAACTCCTCGTCTTTCCAATACACCGTCCTATGCACCAACCTATGGGTAACGTCACCAAGCTAAATTTCAAACAAGTGAAGAGACAATTGTGAGCACAAGATGAATGCCCGATTTCCTCACTCCCTGCAAATACGGCCCAAACCCAAAATAACCCCACAGCTGTCTTCCCACCGCTCTGGAGGTGGCGTATTATCTTTATTTCTTGTGTCTTACTGCAACCGACGCCATGCCTGATGGCTGAAACGCCTCTCTCCGGCAGGCTTAATCAGACAAAACTCCTTTCGCAATCTAGGATAGCTCCAACTACCCCTTACGTGGATCCATCATCTATGCCCGAACTAAAACATCCAACACACAGGAATACCACATATATACATGTTTTTTACAGTCCGAGCCTACTGAGTCCACAAGCCTTGCTCATCACCAGAGCCCTTCGCTACGGTACTCGAACAAACACAGAAAAGGGACTTCTACCTCCCCTCAGGTCACTACCACTCCAGAACCAACATTAATCACAAATTACACCTTCCTCCTCTTGCATGCATGAAACCCACCCACACAACACTTTGCCTGTTATGTGTACCACACTTACGTTCTTTTGTGTTTGTCGACGCTGCTTGGCTGCTGGCTCTTTGTTAACCGCTTGTCTAGCCCCTCTGAACTGCGTGGACACCTTGCCGACTGTGGGGGGGATAGATTTCCCAAGGCAGCTCCCGATGGCCTATCTCCGGTTGCGCTGACCGGTTATATCGCAATTCCCACTAGTGTCCTGCAGCCTTCTGCGTCTGGTGGCTAAGGAGGCAGCTTCTGGCCAGGCTGGCGCCACAACCAATCTCGGTGGGACCTTCATCTTGTTGGGTGTGGGCCCCCTGGTCCGGCCGAGCCGCTCTGGGAGCCTGAAGGAGCAATCTCGTGGAAGGCCTAACTCCTTTCCTTTGCCCAATCAAGAATGCCAGATCCACACAAGAGGCAAGGAATTACTGCGGTTTATTATAGCTAAAGCACCACAGGGATCACATACATGGCAGAACGTCCACGCATATCTCAACGGACCCTGGCTTGCAAGCCAGTTTTGATGGCATCTGACATCACGATTGGCGTCATTCTCGCTAACTGGCTCAAAATCCTATCTTCACTCAAGATAGGCTGTTGAGTGGTAGGTCCCATATAGGAGCCTATGAAGGTGCTGTGTTATTGGACAATGTAGTGTCAGGTGGTATGCTTGGCCTTTCCCAAATGTTGTTACACAAAATTTGTTACAGCTAGCAAGCTTCATGATTAGTTGGTGACCCCCACTGTCCACTCCTAGGGTCCGTGTTTGTGATTGGGTGAGCCGCGAGGCCCCAAGCCTGGGACCACCTCTGTTCCTAGCCCGCGGAATACCTATGAATGGTGCCTTGTGCAATTATGTATCTGCAAGGTGCAACTATGTGTCAGAATCATGACAGTGTGTAGCCCAATGCAATGCAATGAGCGCGCTCCGGTTCCCAACGCAGAACTGTAACGTGACTGTAACAACTTTGTTGCAGCTATTGTCTGGATGGTGGAACAGGTTGCTCTTCTCAGGCCTCAATCTTGGCAGCTCCTCAGCTCAGCTCGATCACGTGCTTGGAGACCACGTTTGTGAGCCCAGGATATTCAAATTATTCTGTATTTTGTTGGAGAGCTCACCTCTGCTGCAGCCGGTGTTACGTAGGTTCAGAGTGAGGAATGTCATCTGTAACATTGCAACCTTGGCGGCGGCTTTGCCCCTGCCACAGTAGTTCTGTTTGCACATCGTTCTGTGAGGCCTGGGTTCCCCTCCTAAGCCGATTGCGGCCTGCTAGATTTCCTAAGAAAAGGTCTGGCTTCTACTGTACACATCTTCTTATAGTCTGTAGGTTAGTGCATTATGGCTGTCAGGTCTCTTAAGTGCTCCTGCCACACCATGGGGTTATTTGCATATGAGCGTCTGCAAGCATTTACACAAACTCTTCTTGCTTCTTGCATTACAGCAGTGCTGTAGCAGGCCTAATGGCAAAATAATAAACGTGCATACAGTATGTATATGTCACTGTCCTCTAACTATAGAGCTGTATACCTGTGTTCTTCGTGAAGTTGAGTGTGTGTGTGCGTTTGTGTGTGTGTGTGTGTATCCAGGGTGTGTGGATAGCATGTGTGCTTCATGTCTAACGTAGCTAAGTCGCCATGGTGTCTCTAATGACAAGTGGCTTAGTTTCTTAGTGCTTAGCCGAGTCTGTCCATGTAGCCGTCTCCTGCTCTGTACTGTGTCTCCTCGTTCACTCTGGGTAAGATCCGTTGTTACTCACCGGACGGGAAGTATACCAAATCGGTGGCCGGAAGGCACAGGACTGAACTATTGATTGAAGAGCTAGGTCGGGCCTCCAACCTAGCCTCCTCTCTGTGAGGGCACAAGACCTTTTTAACGATATGACCCTCTGCTGGGTAGGACCAGGCAGAGGGACTGATCACTCAAAAGGGCGGGGAGGACACACCGCCAAGAACCCAGCTGTAAAGGAAAAACAAGAGGTGAGCAATTGGAAATTTAAGAAAGATCCCTTTCCCTCGATACTTCTTACTAGTAGTACCTGAGCTATGCCCTCCCCTTATTTCAAGGCAACCGGAACCACCTACAAGTAAGAGAGGAGAATGTAACCTATCCTGACTATAGTTGTCAATTAGCTAAGGAGAATGGATAATCATACAAAAGAAAACCCTTACCACTGATGTGCTGTTGAGTCTGTGTTGTCCCAAAGAGTTCATAAAAAACGGAAGTGCAAAATAACAAATGGGTAGGTTAGTTAGGGAAACTGAACCCGGGCGGAACGAGGGCCGCACTAGAGTCGGGTAGGTGCACTATCCGCAAAGCGTCCCTGTGCACTACTGAAGAATGTCCAATGGAAGTCTGATGGTGGAAAGGATGGTAACAGCAACAATAAAGGACACAATTGAGTTGGAGTATTGCAGGTGATATAGTTCAGCGGCAAGGTACAATGAGTACAGGAGATATGCTTGTTAGCAAGTGGTGAAAAGAAGAGTCTTACCGATGCCGTGATCACAAGGTTCCAAAAGCGGCAGGCACAAGCAGTCCGTGAATGAGGAAACAGGTCTGGTACACGGGTAAGTAGTTTTCCAAAAAGCGACAGGCAAAAGCAGTCCGTGAAAGAGGAAACAGGTCTGGTACACGGGTAAGTAGTTTTCCAAAAAGCGGCAGGCAAAAGCAGTCCGTGAAAGAGGAAACAGGTCTGGTACACGGGTAAGTAGTTTTCCAAAAAGCGGCAGGCAAAAGCAGTCCGTGAAGGAGGAAACAGGTCTGGTACACAGGTATGTAAAGTAGGATTGAAGACGGAACTTCTAAATACCGGGTTGCAACTTTAATCAGAAGCAGCGTTTCGCCCGGTTCCGAGGTTTAAATTGGGAAGGAGAAGGCAGAACTGGACGAAACCGAGGCTCACGCATCATCGCCTCTCAGCTGACAGCGGGAGGCGGAAAGCTGGGAATCGTAGTCCAAACTTGCCGCAGAGTGCTGCGGAGTGAGCCGAAGCCACTATTTTCCAGGGCAGTTGCCAGTGGGCGTGGAATGGGTTTGCAATATGACGCATACCCTTACGGAGGGCAATAACCTTCCTGCGGGCCTGCCGAGGCGTAACAGCATCCACCCCCAAAGGCGGCACCACCCCCCTACGGGCATGGAAGCGGCGAAGCAGGGCCAGGGCATGAATATTAGATAAAGGCTCCCAAGACCTATCCTCAGGGCCAAAACCCTTCCAGTCAACCAGGTAAAAAGGACGACCCCTCCGAAGTCGAAAATCCAGGATATCAGCCACCTCGAACTCATCATTGCCATCCACCCGCACCGGGGGTGGGCGGACCGGCAACCGCATGTTGGCCGGACAAGGCTTCAGCAAGCTGACATGAAACACTGGGTGCTGTTTCCAGGACAAGGGCAATGAAAGACGCACAGCAACTGGATTTAAGACCTTAGTGACAGGAAAGGGACCCACAAACTTGGGTAAGAGCATTCGTTTACCAGGCATTCTCAGGTTGCGTGATGACAGCCAAACCTTCATACCCGCACGGTAGTTGGGTGCAGGTGTCCGATGCATGTCTGCAAATTTTTTTGCCTGAGCATGCAGCAGGTGTTGACGAACGACCCCATGAATGGACTTGAGGTCCCGAACACACGCATGAGCCGCTGGATTGTCAATGGGAAGGTCAGGATCCAGGGGCAAGGACCGCGGATGGTGTCCGTAAAGTGCAAAAAAGGGAGATCCACCAGAAGCGCCATGCAGAGAATTATTATAAGCGAATTCAGCGGGTGGTAGCAACGCCAACCAAGAGGACTGGAAACGAAGTGTGAGGCAGCGTAGGTATTGCTCGAGAGTAGCGTTGAGCCGTTCAGTCTGCCCATCTGTTTGTGGATGGAAGGCAGAGCTGAACCTGTCATCAATGCCAAGAGATGCCATCAGAGCCCTGCAGAAATGTGACGTAAACTGCGGTCCGCGATCCGAAACCACAATAGAAGGTAGACCAAAGAAACGAAATATGTTTTTAAGGAACAATGAGGCCAATGTCGGAGCAGAGGGCAAACCCGCACAAGGAATGAAAAGCGCCATCTTTGTGAAATAATCAATTACCACCCAGATGGTATCAAAACCGTCAACCGATGGCAGGTCCACAATGAAATCCATAGAGACCATGTACCATGGCTTGTGAGGGACCGGGAGTGACTGCAACAAACCCACAGGTTTAGACCGGGAGACCTTACATTGAGCGCACACAGAACAGGAGGCCAAATAGTTAACCACGTCTTGAGACATAGACGGCCACCAGGCCCAACGACGGAGCAAGTCCAGAGTCTTCTTTTGGCCTGGATGAGCCGCTATCAAGGAGTCCTGGGACAAAGCAAGGGCCTGGAGACAAGCTTTCCCCGGGGGCACAAACAGGCGGCCCTGAATATAGGGAAGTCCTTGTACCACGTCAAGATTTAGGGCTACACATTCCTCTTTATGTGTATTCACCAAGTCCGAGATTAAAGAACGGAGAAAAGGGCGTGGAGTACATACTACCCTAGAAGGCAGCAGAAGAGGGCAATCGGGTTTGCTTTGCTCTGGGTGAGAGGGCAGGCGAGACAAGGCGTCTGCACAAATGTTGAGACGGGCTGGCCTATACGTGATGGTGAAATTGAACTGAGAAAAGAAAAGGTGCCAGCGGGCCTGCCGGGCAGTGAGACACTTCATTGATTTGAATGCCAATAGACTCCGATGGTCAGAGAAGACAGTAACCGGATGACGGGCCCCCAATAGGTGATGACGCCATTCAGAGAAAGCGTCCTTGACTGCCAGCAATTCTCTTTCCGTGATAGGATAGTTGCGTTCGTATGGTGTCAGTTTTCTCGAAAAGAACGCAACTGGATGAATCTCACCCGAGTCCTGACAGGGTTGCGACATTATAGCCCCGATGGCCGTCCCGGAAGCATCAGCTTCCACAAAAAAGGGTAGGAGCGGATCGGGATGTTGCAGCACTGGAGCTGAAGAAAAAGCCGCTTTTAAGGCCTCGAAGGCGGATTGCGCTTCTGGTGTCCATCGGTATGGCTGTTTTGAGCTAGTTAAAGCCGTCAAAGGAGCCGAGATGGTAGAAAATGAAAAGATAAAGCGCCTGTAAAAGTTTGAGAACCCCAGGAATGACTGTAGGGCTTTGGTTGTAGTAGGAACAGGCCATTCCAAAACGGCCTTAACCTTGGACTGGCTCATCCGGATGCCCCCATTGGTAAGGTCATAACCTAGAAACTCAACCTCCGACGAATTGAAGATACACTTCTCGGCTTTGACGAAGAGACGGTTCTCTCTCAGCCTTTGTAAGACGAATCTCACATGTTCGATGTGTTCACTCTTGGATGAGGAGTAAATCAGTATATCGTCTAGGTAGACCACAACAAACCGGTCCAGACAATCGTGAAAGACATCGTTCATGAAGGCCTGAAAGGTGGCCGTGGCGTTACACAACCCGAAGGGCATCACCAGGTATTGAAATAACCCGTACCGGGTCTTGAAGGCGGATTTCCACTCTCCCCCCTCTCTTATGCGAACTAGGTTGTAGGCACCCCGCAGGTCAAGTTTGGTAAAGATTATAGAAGAACCTAGCTGATCCAAGAGTACAGAGATCAGGGGAAGAGGGTACTGGTTCTTAACTGTGATTGCGTTTAATGCCCTGTAATCAATGCAAGGGCGAAGGTCGCCTTCTTTTTTAGGAACAAAAAACAGAGGAGACGCTGCCGGTGATCTCGATGGTCTGATGAACCCTGTAGCCAATGCCTTGTCAATGTACTCTTTTAGCACTTTGTCTTCAGGCAGTGTGAGCGAATAAACCCTGCCAGCAGGTATTTTAGCCCCCGGTACCAGGTCGATAGGACAATCATATGGCCTGTGTGGGGGCAACTGGTCTGCTCCACCTATATCGAAGACGTCCCGAAAAGAAGCGTATTCCACAGGGATGCGAGGTTCGATGGCATTGGTAATGGCACCTATCAAGGTCATTGAGGCCACCAGGGCTTGACAGGAAGTACCGGAAATGCTACTAGTCTGAAAACACCTTTCGTTACAGACAGAGGAAGGAAATTGTACCACCTTCCTGGCCCAGTCGATGTCAGGATTGTGGTGCTGTAACCACGGAATTCCCAAAATTACACGAAGCTGGGGGGCCTTAATTAGGTAAAATGTGAGAGTTTCAGTATGTCCATCGTCCGTATGCATACGGACGAGAGGCGTGCTTTGAGTAACCAGACCCGAGACCAGAGAAGAGCCGTCTACCGCATGTACGGCTTCAGGTTGTGGTTTAGAAACCACAGGAACATTATTGCTCATGGCATAGTCATAATCCATATAATTCCCAGTAGCACCGGAATCAATTATAGCCTGAGAAGAGAAAGAACAGTCAGTTGTAGTGGTAAATACCACTGGCAGACTAACAGGTATGGTAATTGCCACATTCGAGTCCAAAGATAATACCCCCGGCGTAGGGACTCCTGCTATCGGCGGGTTCTGGCGTTTCCCGCCTTCTTAACGGGTCTTTTTGGACAATCCTTGAGTTGGTGCTGAGACGAACCACAGTACATACATAAATTGTTGGATCGTCGGTGTTCACGTTGTGCAGGAGACAACGGACCACGCACTGCCCCTATCTGCATAGGTTCAGAAGAAGCAGAGGAAGGAGGATTAACGGAATCAAGGGAAAGGGGTACTGGAGTCACATTTTTCCGTTCTCCCTTCCTTTCAGATCGTCTAGCGTCTATTTGTAACACCAAATCAAGCAACTCCCCGAATGTGGTAGGAATTACTGGCACAGTAGCCAGGATGTCTTTTAACTCCTCAGACAATCCTTTGTAGAATACCGCAGATTTCTTCTCTTCTGGCCAATCCGTCTCGGCTGCCAACTGATTGAACCTAGTGAGGTATGTAAACAAGGAAGACGTACCCTGACGTAAATTCAAGAATTCTAGGTCCGTGGCCTGTCACTTGTACCGGGTATCAAACACCCTATTCATGGCTGTGTGTCACGGCTCGCTCCCTTCGCTCCCGTTCCCGCCACTTGGGGGCATGTTTTGGGGTTTATTCCCTACTGGACATTTCCTTCGAACCCTATGCTACAGTGTTCTGATGAATTGGGAGCGTTAAAACCTTATATTCCAAGTTACTTCCCTTCCGGATCCATTCCAGGTTTTTGGCAGCCAGCATGCTACTTAAATCAAATGACTATGCTTCCCAGAATGCCTTGGCTCACTGCTTCACCTCCTGCTTCCCAGAATGCCTGGCTCACTGCTTCATCTCCTCCCTGGCAGCCAGCATGCTACTTAAATCAAATGACTATGCTTCCCAGAATGCCTTGGCTCACTGCTTCATCTCCTCCCTGGCCGCCAGCATGTTACTTAAATCAAATGACTATGCTTCCCAGAATGCCTGGCTCACTGCTTCATCTCCTCCCTTGCAGCACAAGGCTGGGTGGAGGATAGGCAACACCTGTGGCTGCAGGTGCAGCAGGCGGCACGCCTGAGGGGTGTGCTCGTTTAGCAGCTTTAAAAGCCTCAGTTTGCTTCAGTCCGGCGCTGGTCATTGTAGCAGTGTTCCTGTTGTGACTAGTCTCTGTTCCTTGTTCCTAGTTTCTGTGCTTGTACCTAGTTCCAGTTCCTTGTTCTTAGTTTCTGTGCCTTATACCTAGTTCCAGTTCCTTGCTCCTAGTTTCTGTGCCTACTACCTAGTTCCAGTTCCTTGTTCATAGTTATTGTGCCAAGTACCTAGTTCCAGTTCCTAGCTTTTGTGCCCAGTTCCTAGTTCCTGTATCTTGTTCCTCTGTCCTGGATTTCGGATTAATGTGCTTAATTGATTTATGCTTTCTGAATTTCCCTTTCTGTCTTCCTCTGTCTGCAGACAGCCTTTCTCTGTGCTTTACTCTTTGATGCAGCCCAGTTTGCCCGTGCTTTCTGTCCCTTTATGCTGTCCTGGTTATTGAAAAGCTTGATGAATTAACCTTTACTTTTGTAGAATTAGTTTACTGCCTTTTCTCCTCGGATGGTGGGAAAGGTTTCCTTTTGTGATATCATTTTCCCTGCTCCCGATCCTACTTTATTGAGATTCCATTCCATGTTTTCCATTGCACTTCTGCATTTATTTTCCATTGATTATTAGGTGTGGGTGTTGTTGTAACTAGTTCCAGTGTGTATCCCCTTTTGTTTTCCTCACAATTATTATCACAATTCATACTTGCCCTAGACTAGGGTTTTATGTATTTTGTTATCTTTAACCCTTTGCTTTTACAGCCTTCTGGGTCCCTGTTTGATCTACAGGGTTCGTGAAATTACTGACATTCAAGTGGTCTTTCCGGTCCTCGTGAGTACTGTTTCTAAGTTCCTTATTCAGTATTTTACAGAGTGTCAGTTCACAGAATCTGTCCTTGCTTGCCCGCTACGTGGGTTTAGCGCTGTCAGTATCTGTAATAGCATAGTGGGTAAAGAGTTTGCTGACTTTCCTTTCAGTCATAAGGAGGTCCTAAGTGCTTACCCCACATCCCTTTTTTCATATATTGGTAATATTGTTTTACTTTATTTGCACTCCTGGGTTTTATATATACACAAGTCTTGGGTATTATATGCACGTTGTTAGATTCAAAGTTGTTCACTGTGCAATTCTGTGCACTTTTCCCCTTGCCATAGTCAATGCCTTCTTCCTTTCTTAACAGAATGACCAGCCCTTATTCCCGTTTGAATATGGCCAGTTTAAGAAAGAAAGGCAGCAAGGCCACTAACAAGTTTGTACAGAAAGCTTCCCTTAAGTTTACCTGTGACAATCAAACCATTGATCCTGACTTAAATGAACTCCTTGTTACAAATGGGTATTTACGTGCACAGTATTTTACCTACAGGATGGCCCATCGTACATTGCCTGATCCTAGTTCTGTCTTTAATTTTGATCCAGATTCTATGTCCGCACAAGCCTTAGCAGCGGAAAACAACACACTGTTAGATTTACTACACACGAGTACGTCTGTTGTTGAACTCCATGATTCCGGTTGTGCTTTACCTCAGATTGAACAGTTTCATGATTCAAACATAAAGAATGGAGGGGTTCATTGCATATCTTCTGTTTTCAGCCCTCAGTCTACTGCCTGCTTACTCCTCTGCACAAGTACTTACTGTAGCCCCTAATGTCAAGAGGTCTGATATCAGTAGTCTGCTTAAGGGTAACACAGACCAAGTCGGTAAGAGAGAGTATAGATCACAAAATCTGCAAGCAGTAAATGACAATGTACAATCAGTGCACATCCGGATGGCTAGGGCAGGATCCAGCCCTGATGCCACCATGCCTTCCCCTGTGCCTACTGATAGGGATGTACAGTTAAGGCGGGGCATGCTAAAAGCTGAACTTGAGGAGCTAAAACAGGAATACATTACTTTACTAGAGGAGAATAAAACCTTACGGTCTTTTCTGAATACACCTCAAACTTTATCCGTTGATGAAGTGAATACTGTTCAATCCCTGAGTGCGGAGGTTTTTGTAGGTCAGGATACTTGTCAATATGAAAAATCTATTGGGAGTGAAAGTCCTCTTTCTAGCACAGCACTTATTCAGGGCACAGGTTCTGACAATTGTTCTACCATTTGTCAGGAATTGCTGTTAGCTGAAGATTTACAAGCCACTCCTTTACCTAAGATTTCCTGTGTAGCAGTCTGTCATAATTCTGAGCTTGAACACATACATGCTTCTGATTCCCAAACACAATCCACAATGGTGGCATACACAGAATCAGTCACTACTGTAGGCTTAGTTTCTGCCCTTGATCTAGCTGCTGAGACTGAAGTAGACATTCAAGCTGATGTGGAAAACGATGCTACCTCTGTGTTCGCTCCTTCTTCTGCCAATTTTTGTCACAATGAACAGTCAAAGACAGTACAAAATTCATGTTTGGATGGACTCATTCCACAGTATACTGAACCAAAGACCCGGCAGGCAATTCCTGAGCTGTTGATTGTTAATATGCCACTTTCAGAAGCTAAGTCAGAGGAATGGACATTTGACGAAATCCTGATTAACAGAGACTTTACTATGGTGATTCCTCTGGTTGATTTTGACTTCTACAAAGGAAGAGACTCTGTGTCATCCACTAAGGAGAGGGACGGCATGGCTACAGCTCAGTCTTTGGTTACTGGTGCCAAGGAGTCAACCGCCCTAAAGGTGCTTTCCATTCCTGAGCCACAAATGTGCCTGTCGACTTCTGGGACTTCAGTCTGCCCTCCTACAACTATTGACTCTTCCATTAACCAGTCCACGGCTCTGCAGTCATCGTTGTCAAACGGGTCTACAATCAATGAACAATTGCTATGTCTGCCAGTCACTCAAGAGCCTTCACCATGTACGTGGTCAGAGTCAAAGACCTTGACAAGTTTGTCTTCAGCTAACGAGACGGCTCCAGCTTGCATGCCCTCAGCCTCTGAATTTCCTCTGGCATGCCTGTTTTCGGCTACAGTGACTCATCCAGCAGATTATCCTTCAGCCATGGAACCTCCGGTAGCACATCCTAAGTGCCTGTCTTCGGTCCCAGAGCCAACTGCTAGTTTGGCTTCGGTTCATGAAAGACCTGTATCCTGCTCAGCCTCGCTGCCAATATCGGAGGTGCACCTGTCTGCTCTGTTTGATCATGTTGCAGATTCATCTACTTCAGAGCTATCTCCTAAATCCCAACCATTTATTACGGATGAACGTCCAATCTGCCCATCCTATGCTTCAGGAGGATCACCTGAAGGCCTGCCTTTTACACAAGCTAATTCTCCCAACTGTTTGTCTGTAGAATTAGCACCTCCCGCATATGCTACATCTGAGTCTGAGACTTCTGCCAAAAACATCAAGCTGGTTCACGACTCGGGAGGGCCTTACATGCAAGGCCGTTGGACTCACCTGGAGTGTTACAAGAGGGAGACGGATACCATCCGCCATGGCCTAGACATCGAACAAGTAGCCAACCAGGATAACGGGCTGGACGGTTCACCTTTGGGGGCCGGTTTGGATCAGCCGCTTCACAGCCCTTTTGTTGCCGGATCCCACATGAGCCTGAAGGAAGGGACGGGCACGGCCCCCCAACTGCTGCACCATTCGGGTGCTAGTAGTCAAAGGGAGGATATGACTGCTGCAGTTCAAGATGTGCCTGTTATTGCTCCAGCTGCGAGTGTGCCTGATGTACCAAGTACTGCGTCTATCACTCCTATCGGTATGCCAAACGTCCCTGCGGTTGTATCCCGCGTGCAACAAGGTGGCCATACGACTGACACCTGGAATGCCAGCCTTGTACAACCCATTGGACTTCCAGGCCCCCAAGGAGTTCAACAGATGCAATCGAATCTTGGTCACCCTCAACCACAGGCCTTGAACCAGATGGATGATGGGAGAAGATCCGAACCTCTTTCTCGGCAGCCACCTTCTTTGTCTGAACATGAACATTTCTTGAAACCTGCAATTTTCTCACCTCCTGTGTGTAGGCTCTCAGCAGGGGGGCTACCAGAGCATCTATCATTATCCAAAGCATGTTGCACCAGCCAGCCTCCCTCCTCAATGTTGTATGAGTGTTCGCTCCCAGAGACTGAGCTTCCTGGACCTTCCAACTCTGCTTCAGGTCCTGCAAGTCCTTCATGCCTTTCCTCAGCACATGAGTCTCTTCCTCACCGAAAACCTGCCTATGGCTCTTATAGACTGCAGCCTGATTCTATTCATTCCAGTCCTTCTGCTTCTGCCCGTGGATCATCGTTTTCGTCAGTGCCACCTCCAAAGTCAAAGCGCTCCTGTTATGGAAAGAAGATGTTTTGTGCGAGTAACGGCCGCCTGGAGTCGGCCGTGGGAGGGGGTATAGTGTCACGGCTCGCTCCCTTCGCTCCCGTTCCCGCCACTTGGGGGCATGTTTTGGGGTTTATTCCCTACTGGACATTTCCTTCGAACCCTATGCTACAGTGTTCTGATGAATTGGGAGCGTTAAAACCTTATATTCCAAGTTACTTCCCTTCCGGATCCATTCCAGGTTTTTGGCAGCCAGCATGCTACTTAAATCAAATGACTATGCTTCCCAGAATGCCTTGGCTCACTGCTTCACCTCCTGCTTCCCAGAATGCCTGGCTCACTGCTTCATCTCCTCCCTGGCAGCCAACATGCTACTTAAATCAAATGACTATGCTTCCCAGAATGCCTTGGCTCACTGCTTCATCTCCTCCCTGGCAGCCAGCATGTTACTTAAATCAAATGACTATGCTTCCCAGAATGCCTGGCTCACTGCTTCATCTCCTCCCTTGCAGCACAAGGCTGGGTGGAGGATAGGCAACACCTGTGGCTGCAGGTGCAGCAGGCGGCACGCCTGAGGGGTGTGCTCGTTTAGCAGCTTTAAAAGCCTCAGTTTGCTTCAGTCCGGCGCTGGTCATTGTAGCAGTGTTCCTGTTGTGACTAGTCTCTGTTCCTTGTTCCTAGTTTCTGTGCTTGTACCTAGTTCCAGTTCCTTGTTCTTAGTTTCTGTGCCTTATACCTAGTTCCAGTTCCTTGCTCCTAATTTCTGTGCCTACTACCTAGTTCCAGTTCCTTGTTCATAGTTATTGTGCCAAGTACCTAGTTCCAGTTCCTAGCTTTTGTGCCCAGTTCCTAGTTCCTGTATCTTGTTCCTCTGTCCTGGATTTCGGATTAATGTGCTTAATTGATTTATGCTTTCTGAATTTCCCTTTCTGTCTTCCTCTGTCTGCAGACAGCCTTTCTCTGTGCTTTACTCTTTGATGCAGCCCAGTTTGCCGGTGCTTTCTGTCCCTTTATGCTGTCCTGGTTACTGAAAAGCTTGATGAATTAACCTTTACTTTTGTAGAATTAGTTTACTGCCTTTTCTCCTTGGATGGTGGGAAAGGTTTCCTTTTGTGATATCATTTTCCCTGCTCCCGATCCTACTTTATTGAGATTCCATTCCATGTTTTCCATTGCACTTCTGCATTTATTTTCCATTGATTATTAGGTGTGGGTGTTGTTGTAACTAGTTCCAGTGTGTATCCCCTTTTGTTTTCCTCACAATTATTATCACAATTCATACTTGCCCTAGACTAGGGTTTTATGTATTTTGTTATCTTTAACCCTTTGCTTTTACAGCCTTCTGGGTCCCTGTTTGATCTACAGGGTTCGTGAAATTACTGACATTCAAGTGGTCTTTCCGGTCCTCGTGAGTACTGTTTCTAAGTTCCTTATTCAGTATTTTACAGAGTGTCAGTTCACAGAATCTGTCCTTGCTTGCCCGCTACGTGGGTTTAGCGCTGTCAGTATCTGTAATAGCATAGTGGGTAAAGAGTTTGCTGACTTTCCTTTCAGTCATAAGGAGGTCCTAAGTGCTTACCCCACATCCCTTTTTTCATATATTGGTAATATTGTTTTACTTTATTTGCACTCCTGGGTTTTATATATACACAAGTCTTGGGTATTATATGCACGTTGTTAGATTCAAAGTTGTTCACTGTGCAATTATGTGCACTTTTCCCCTTGCCATAGTCAATGCCTTCATCCTTTCTTAACACTGTGATAAGAGAGTCACAGTCATACAAAACATAGCTATTGGATTCAAGCAAGGGATTAGCCCAGGCTGCCGCCGTCCCTCCAAGGTGTGAAAAGACAAAGGCCGCCTTCGTGGTGGGATTGGGAAAGGCAGAAGGGCGACAAAGAAAATGCAATTTGCATTGGTTGATAAATGTCTGGTGCTGCTTTGGGTCACCAGTAAAACGTTCCGGAGGGGCCAATGGGAATTGGGTGGCCATCAGAACCCGGCCAGAGGTGAACCCAGAGGCGGAGGCTGAATGGGCTCCAGAACCTGAGGCAGTAGCACCGGACGGATCAATCCCCAGAGTCTGGGGTGCAGGAAAGGGCCTCATGTTGTCAATCCGCTGGTGTAAGGCATCATGCGCGGCAGTCATGTCTGCCCATAGTTCGGATACCAAATGAACCAGAGTGGCCAACGGATCCGCTTCTTCCATGGCTTCTGATTTTGTTACTCACCGGACGGGAAGTATACCAAATCGGTGGCCGGAAGGCACAGGACTGAACTATTGATTGAAGAGCTAGGTCGGGCCTCCAACCTAGCCTCCTCTATGTGAGGACACAAGACCTTTTTAACGATATGACCCTCTGCTGGGTAGGACCAGGCAGAGGGACTGATCGCTCAAAAGGGTGGGGAGGTCACGCCGCCAAGAACCCAGCTGTAAAGGAAAAACAAGAGGTGAGCAATTGGAAATTTAAGAAAGATCCCTTTCCCTCGATACTTCTTTCTAGTAGTACCTGAGCTATGCCCTCCCCTTGTTTCAAGGCAACCGGAACCACCTACAAGTAAGAGAGGAGAATGTAACCTATCCTGACTATAGTTGTCAATTAGCTAAGGAGAATGGATAATCATACAAAAGAAAACCCTTACCACTGATGTGCTGTTGAGTCTGTGTTGTCCCAAAGAGTTCATAAAAAACGGAAGTGCAAAATAACAAATGGGTAGGTTAGTTAGGGAAACTGAACCCGGGCGGAACGAGGGCCGCACTAGAGTCGGGTAGTTGCACTATCCGCAAAGCGTCCCTGTGCACTACTGAAGAATGTCCAATGGAAGTCTGATTGTGGAAAGGATGGTAACAGCAACAATAAAGGACACAATTGAGTTGGAGTATTGCAGGTGATATAGTTCAGAGGCAAGGTACAATGAGTACAGGAGATATGCTTGTTAGCAAGTGGTGAAAAGAAGAGTCTTACCGATGCCGTGATCACAAGGTTCCAAAAGCGGCAGGCACAAGCAGTCCATGAATGAGGAAACAGGTCTGGTACACAGGTAAGTAGTTTTCCAAAAAAGCGGCAGGCAAAAGCAGTCCGTGAAAGAGGAAACAGGTCTGGTACACAGGTAAGTAGTTTTCCAAAAAGCGGCAGGCAAAAGCAGTCCGTCAAGGAGGAAACAGGTCTGGTACACAGGTAAGTAAAGTAGGATTGAAGACGGAACTTCTAAATACCGGGATGCAACTTTAATCAGAAGCAGCGTTTCGAGGTTTAAATCGGGAAGGAGAAGGCGGAACTGGACGAAACGGAGACAAGAGTGAACCAGACAGAGAGATGTCCACAGTGCATTGTCTAAAAGGACACTGAGACTTGAGAATGCAACAGGTGAAAGTGTTTTGAGGAAAGCCGTGATGAACCCGATGGAGGGAGGCTAACATTTGTGAAGGGTCTGAACCCGGAAGAGGGGGTCCAGGGATGAAAAGTCATCACCCAAGGTACAAGCGGAAAGGAACTTTTTGTTTGATATTTTGAACACACCAGGTCTTCGGAGGCAAGAGACATTTTGTAGAAAAGAGTTAATCACTGAAGGTCCTGATAGCTGAGAACGGAACTGTCATCTCTTGCTGGGAAAGCTTGAGAGTGTGCTGTGCCCACGAGTCCCACCTTGTCTTGTGCTCAAAACGTGGGGAAGGGAGACCCTTGGCTACCACATCCTGATTTATCATTTGTGAACATTTCTTTTTTTCTTGTGAATCCTGTTCCCACGCTCTTTTTGTATTTAGTTGTAAGGATTGGCAATTGTTTCTTTTTTGTATAGGCCCTTTTATTTGACAAGCCGCCACTAGGACTGCCTTATTATTATTTGATGGTCGTAGCGTGTTCCCATCTTAGATTTAGGTTTAGATTAGGCATTTGTCCAACCTGTATATACAGTTTAATAAACACCCTTGAACTGTGATCACTTGTGGCAGTCTTTACTGTTGCCAACATGAGTTCCTTACACTGGTTTCAATTAGCGGATGGATTAGAACAATAATTAGTTGGCATACTAGGCTGCAGGGGTTCAAGGATGGTCGATAAAGGCATGGCGCCATCCCGGGTGGGTGCTCGGGTGGAGAGGTCTCCCTGCAGGACATTTATAGGGTGCCACCTGGGCTCACACTAATACTTTCATTAGACCTTATCATTAGGAGGCCTGTGCTTTTGCCACTGCTATTCTGGGTGCTGGTACGCATAAAGGGAAGTGGGTGTCAGATGTTTGTCAATAAAATTGGTGATGTGGTGTGTTCATGGGAGATGCCAGCCCAGGCTTTGGAGTGCATAAGCCTTCTCATTTTGAGGCAGAAGGCATCACTCTGCTGTGACGTCCAGTCTGTGTCACTGATTACAATGGGTACAAAGGCAGGAGCCTGTCAAATTTCTCACCTTGGAAAATGGTGTATTTTCTTACGTTTAAACAATCATTAACGTGACAGGAACACAAACATGCCAACCCTCCCGATTTAGGTGGGAGACTCCCGATTTTATTAGCAAAAATGTTGCTGTTTTTTACTGCCTCCCGGCTAAAATTATTCTAACCCCAATGCATTCTAATGGGGAAATTCAGCTATCCTGATTGCACGGAGAGAATCTCCCTACCAGTTGCTGCAAAATGTTGGCATGTATGGCAACAGCAAACATACAGTGGCAGAGGGCAAAACCCTACCCATGCAATATCAATGGACTCCCTGTAAAGAAGCCAAAGGTGTAATTGCCTGGCTCAACTTTTATATGGCCCGCACCTCCAATGATTAGCATCTTTGTGAACTTAGTCTATGAATTGGTTTGAAAGATGCAAGCTGCATCAAATGGACCAAAGGAATTTGAAATAGGTATTCAGTCTCCTGGGCTCAGACGAGCAGGGTGGGACGCTACAGCGCAATGGGTGTAATGGCCTCACTCACTGCCAGCTTTCAAAACTGCTCTCATGCCCCCATGCATGCTAACCCTCACGATTTAGGCGGGAGAGTCACGATTTTGTGACCAAAAATGTTGCTATTTTTTACTGCCTCCCTCTTAAAATAATTCTAACCCCAATGCATTTGAATGGGGAAATTCAACTTTCCTGATTGCTCGGAAAGAATCTCCCTCCCAGCTGCTGCAAAATGTTGGCATGTATGTGCCCCCCACACATTTTGAGGATGACTCTGCTTAGAGTGGCCAACTCTTTGATAGTATTTCGCGGGACACTTGCTCACAAGGCGGCGATGAAGTCACAACGTCATTCACGTTTGGCCCGCCCCTTTTTAAATTTACATTTTTTTAATGTCTCTTAATTCCTGGCTTAATTGAAATGCAAATGGTTTGTCCTTGGGAGTTGATGGTCACGTTTTTTAACTGCAAACATGACCATCACGACCCCAGGAACAAACCATTAGCATTTGAATGAAGCCAGGTGTCGAGCGTTACACCTCGACCTTTAGGCTCAAAAGGAGCCAGGGCTGCAGAGCCTGCCTCGGAAAGAAAGCAGCAGACGGCAGCGCCGTGCTGTGTAAATGCCCACTTCAGTTTGCAGAGTGGCTGTGCTGGAGGCAGGTTGTCCTTACGAAAGTCGGGACAACTTGCGTCCCGCACAGCCACTCTGCAAAAGGCGGGACAGAGTCCCTAATTGCGGGACAATCCCGCTAAATCCGGGACAGTTGGCCACCCTAACTCTGCCCCTTGTTTGTCACAGCATAACGCGTGTTGAGTGGTGTTTCAGAGCCCCATGGTTGCCAGCATAATCCATTCCAATCTATAGGTGCTTATCCCACACATGCCAACATTCAGATGCACCTGGGAGGGAGATTTCCACTGGGAAATCGGGAGACAAACATTTCCCCATAGGAATACATTGGGGCTACAGTTATTTTAGGTACGAGAGAGTGAAAAATAGCAACATTTTTCACAGAAAAATCAGGAGTCTCCCGCCTAAATCGGGAGGGTTGGCATGTATGTTCCACTCCTGTATTTTTTTCTTTGTGTTCTGGGACTTTTAGTTTTACTTTTCCCTTTATAAAACTCACTAGAAGTCCCAGAATGCAAAGGAAAAAACTAGATAAGCATGGAAAGACTGTAATGGATCAAGTTGGCAACTATGTAGGCCCTCTCATCGAGTTATTTGTTTTTCCTCCAAAAGAAGTACTGGGACGAGGAAGAGAGATATAGAAGTTCCGCCTGCATTACTTATCCGTAATCCTCAATACTCCTAGTCCTATTCTTCTTTGTCGCAGCATGCTGGCCGCTCTCCCTCCCTGTGTGGGATGATGATTTTAGAGCTTATGTTCATAGGTTGGAAATTATTTACTAGGGTGGAACAGGACAGGGAGGTAATGTCCCTCATGTTGAGGTGAACGTTTGCCGAACGTTTTTGATTGGAAAAAGAGAAACGCCTTCCGTAGAACGATCCATTGTGCATTCCAAGATGGACGCGGCATTTTACGCAACAGGTTTAGCTTTGTAGTACTTCTTCTGTTTCCATGAAAAGTAGAACGTTGGACTGTACCATTTCGGAAAATTGCTGCTATATAGGAGACAGTGATTACTAAGACACCATAACTTGCTGTGGAATTCTGTTTGTGTGTTGTGTTTTTCGGGGGTTCACGAGATGCATTCTGGTGATACTTTACTCATTAGTGAATGTCCCTTCCCCTTCGTTCCCAGTGGAAGTGTCACCCCGCGGCCTAGGCTGTGCTAGTGAGCGAGCAACGTTCGGACTAGTGCTGGTTCCTGAACACAGGGCTGACAAGGATTTCTAAGTCTGCACAATGTCTGTGGCCTTTGCAGCCCCGAGACAGCGCGGGAAGGGCGACATCACTCCTGCGGCCATTCAGAAGGTGGGGATGGGAGGCATCTTTGGAAGTCTGCGTACAGAGGAATACACCTCACTGGCAGGCAGATACAGGGGGTGGTTGTCCTGTGGGTACTATGAGCGCGCCAATTGGGTCCCCTGTGTGCATCAGAAATGTTACTTACACTGTCCCATATCTTTGAGTACATGATCCTGTTGGCAATAGCAAGTGGCTTTAATTAAGTCTTACACTTTGATGTCTTTCAATGTACAAATAACATATTTAAACTCCAGTGTCATTCTCCTATGCGAGCAGTATGTGGCGTGGTTACAACTTGCCACAGATACTATGATGCACGGTGTTTCTGTGCGTCGGATTTAATTTGTTCAAGACTTCTTATTTCGAGGCACGTATGCGATGTGATAAATAAGAAACGTGAACCAATCCAAACTATTACATTAAACCACCATTTTTCAAACTTCACAATCGTTTTAATTCTCTGCCTGTGTACTATTAAAACGCATGTAATTTTCTAGCAACACCCTCTGGTAGATTGATTCCCGTACAATACATATTTCTACTTTTATTATGATTTTTGTCTCTGGCGAGGAAAACTCCGTGGGCGCGTAGGCTGTGAGGCATCTTTCCTTGTTTACATCAGGAATTCTGCATGTGGTAAACACTGTTACTACCGATTACAAAGCCTTATCCTGAGTGGCCCGGGGTAAAGTCATGCAGAACATGGCGTATTTCACGCATTTATTTATGCAATGTTTCCAAAATAACAAATATGGGGGTTTTGTAAGATGTTAAACATTTATTTTCATCCTTGTTTGAATGGTGGAACGCGTATGGGTGTGTGACAGAAGTGGTTGCTGCACTCTTCTGGAGAAAGCATAGGATTAGGAATAGCCGTCTGCGCATCGTGCATTTCTAAATTCGAAAGGGCTGCAAGTCTAGTAGAACCTAATTCTTGGTCCAAAACATGACTGATGTACCAGCAAATAACCAAAGGTTTGCCATGATTTGATTACGTTTGCTATCCTCCTGTAGTCGCCCAGCAATATATGATCTTTGTTTCAGTGAGTGTACAACCACAAGAAGCTCCTTCAGGTGCTGCGTTGAGTGGCATTTGTTTTGCTGCTTGTATTGAAATTAGATTCACATGGAGTATTGTCATGGACCATATGGTTATGGCATAGAAGTGCTCTGGACTGATCTCCTTGCTACCAAAAGGTGTTAAGCATGGCGCCTGAATTATTTAGATCTGGAGCCACTGGCAAAGTCAAATTTACACTGTTTCCGATACGCACTTGTTTCATTCTGGTTATTTGACCATGCTGTCGTAGTGAATAAGGCAATGCAACGGATCTGGGTGAACGCATTTTCCCTGAACTTCTGTTGACAAAGTGAGCAATAGGCGAGGCTTTAATTGGGCCAGGGCTCCCACAACCCGTTTTACGCCCTGGAGTAATGCAAATCAAAATTGGTGCCAATACTGCTCTTCAACAGTAGATGTCCCTTTCAGCCACGTTTAGAACCATAACGTAAAAAGAAATGTGAATGTTTTCAAACACTGAATGGAAATTATACCAGAATACATTGTTTGATTTCTTTTTCTTTTCTCAGCACATATTAAAGAATTGTCATTAGAATGTTTATTTGTAAAAAATCATGAACTCATTTCAAAAGAAGTGTGGGATGGGCACGATTAGCTGACCTATATTGAGTTGATGTCCTATTTTATAATTGAATATATTTATTTTGGTCAATATTTTTTTTTACACACTTATATTTTAATACATCTTTTAAAGTAAAATGTACTCTTTTCGTTACACACTTGTAAACGTTATTGCTCTGTTGAGGCACACCTTAAGTTACACAGGGCCATACCCTTTTAAAGGTTTATTATCTACTTGGGGAAATGAAGCTGCGAGAGAGGCGTTAGAGCCCACCCCTCGATTTCTCTCTCTCTCACAAAAGTGCCGATGAACATCTGTGGCGGGAAAAAAAAACTACTCCCACCCACAAATAGGCCTTTAGCACCATTGCCAAGTCCAACAAAGCCAGCATCTACAATACCAGATCAATGAAGCCAGCACTAATAATAGAGTGCTTTTTAAAATCCTCAAAGAGCTTGTATCCTCACCTCCTCCTATTTTCAGGTTTCCAGAAAGACAAAGCCTTGTGCCCCCTTGTCCAATCTGCTCTTGCCAATAAAACCCATAACCTCGGAGATAAAACTATCCTCAAAAAATCTCTGCTCCCAACCATCCATTTCACCCCAGGAGATATGCTCACCATCCAATGCCTCAAAGCGTCCAACTGCCATGGTGATATCTGCCCAGCCCACCTTATCAAGAGGTGCGCGGACCCCCTTGCTCCTATCATTGCTACATTTATCAATACCTTGTTCAACTCCTGTATAGTGCCAAATTCCATCAAAGAAGCCTGGGTCACATGTTCCTTTAATCTTGACCGCAGTGCCTACACCCAACTGCAAAACCACCTGGAAGCCCACAATCTTCTTGGCACGCGCCAATCCGGATTCTGACACAGTACAGTGTCTGCCCTCCTTGAACTTAAGATTCAACTCGACAACATTTGTGACGCAGGCGATCTTGCCATCTTCTTTTTACTTGACTTTTCTGTCTGCGGCATTCAATCTCGTGGATCACGATATCTAATGTCACCACCTCACTGCCACGTTCAACCTTTACTTCAAAGCAGCCAAGTGAATGATCCTCTAGGGTATTAGCTTGGGTGGAAGCAGCTCACCCCATTCCTTCTTTTTCTTTCCTTTTTAAACTCTTTATGTTCTATACTGAAGAAAGACAGTAAAGACGATACACTTAAAATAACCAGCTGTGTGGTTCCGGGACAAAGGTAGAGTAATGCACAGCCATATATTATTCTCATTCTTAAGGATCTGACATTTTTACATTACTATCAAGATAGTCTCTGGTTCTTATGTCTCACTTCTCCCTGCAAATCCTTGTCCCTCAGACCCATCCGTTGGCACCCAGCAAACCTGGCCAAGCGGCCCAAACTTACAAACTGAAAGCAAATAACAAAAGTCATGCATACATATCACAGAACCCCCCCCCCCCCGCCCGCCTTTCTCCTTGCCAGTCAGCTCCTTGTGCAATTTAACGGTTCGGGTGCCTCCTCTCCGGCACCCAACATCCACTGAAGTAGGCCTCATGGTGGTAAGTCATCAGCGGGTACAAACCATGCCTGAGCCAATGTGTTCCATGCTGTAAAATCATCACCAACCTCCTTCTGTCCCCTATACAATGTCCTGTGCCACACCACTGTTTCTGGTCCGCCTGTCTCCGGAGGTCTCCCCACCATGCATCAATGTGGTGGCCTCCTGCTGACTTCCAAGCCAGTGCTATCCCACGCTTTGCTAAGATGCTGATAAGGTTTTTCCTCTTTTTTTTTTTTTGTATATGGGGTTCTGCGCGCCGACGCGGAAACGGCCTCAGTAGGGATGCCTCAGAAGGCCATTCATATATGTCAATCCCACCCTCCTGCCAGAATCCCCTCATCAACGGGCATGACCAAGACATATGTAACATATCTGCAGACTCGCTCGCGCACCTTGGACAAGACAACTCTGCTCTCCTGCTTCCGGGAACTGTGGGATGACATATGGGGTCATGTAGACTATGTGCATAATTAGTAGCTGTAACTGTTTAAAGCTGGCATTCCTAGAGACCTTGCAGGATTATATCAATCCTCTAGCCTACTCTCCTTCCTCGGAGACCCCGTCTACTTCCTTCTCCTATTTGGCCCTCACTGAGTTCTGTTTTGGCTAGGGAGTCCAGTATCACGTTGTAGAGTCTAGATACCACGTGACTTCCTTCCGCCAGATCATATAGGGACTCCACAATGGGGTCCCCACCAAATCCCTCCCTTATGTCTGCCCATCTGTGCCTGACTAGTCTGGTCACCTTATGGTATGTCGAAAATGGTCCCTTTGGTATAACGTGGGACTCCCTCAGCTTAGAGAAGCTCAGCAATGTGCCCTCCCGATACAGGTCTCCCAAGGTGATGACCCCGTTCGGTTCCCAGTGTAGTCTAATGCAATGTATCACCTCCTGCTTCCACTGCCCCCTCCTCCCCCCCCACAGATTGCTGCCACAAATGCGTTGACAGAATACGGGTTCTGTCTGCCCACCATCTTCTATAAACTATCTCACAATCTTTGTCCCAAGGCCACCAAAGATGTTTTGGCACGAACAGCTCTCCCTGCCCAAACTGATTCCCTCAAATAGAGCGGATGACCTCGTCCCACAACAGTTTTGTGTCTCAGGAGGCTTTGTCCGCTAGCCGGGTCACAATAAATTGCAATTGACCAGCAAGGTAATATGCTTCAAAGTGCAGCAGAATGACTCCTCCGTCCCTATAGTCCCTTCTCAGTGTGCCCAGTGAGATTCAACACCTCTTCTCACCCCCCCACCCCTTGATAAATCTCACTAGTTTTTTAATGAACGCTCCTGGGATTTCATGTGCTATGTTCACAAAGTGGTACAGCAGGTGCGTGAGCCCCACCATTTTGAGCAATGCAGTACAGCCCATCATTGACAGCAGGAGCTTCTGCCAGAATTCCGTATATTTTTCTACCCTTCTAAATGCCTGCACAGTATTCATCTCATGTTCGTCCCCGGGTCGTTGTAAATGTCCACCCCTAAGTACCACCTTATATCTAAATTCGGTAGGTGCTGCTGTCCAAGCCCTACCAGACCAGCCAGTGGGAACAACCTTGACTTTGTTTTGCCAATGGTTCTCCCAGACAGCTTTGCAAAGCTGTCCTGTACTTCCAACATATAGGGCAGTTTAGAATCCGGATTCTGTATGTAGAGCAACATATAGTCAAGACTACATGCCTACCCCGCCCCCTTTACCCTCTATCGGGATACCTGCCTCTCCGAAGTCTGCCACTCGGGAAGGCTGCCAGTGGCTCTAATGCCAAGATAAACAACATGGAGGAGAGCAGGCACTCATTGTCTGGTTTGTTTGCCTGGGTTCTCATGCCTCAGGGATGTCTCCCAGTTTTCACCCGGGCCATTGGTTTCTCATACAGTAAGTGCACCCATTGTGCGGAAACGGGCCCTATGCCAAAGCGTTGCATGCAGCCAGTCCCACCTCACGGAGTCAAAGGCTTTCATTGCGTCCAGCGAGGCCACTGCGTAGTCTGCCTCCACCCCCTTCGGTTTGTCTATGATATGGTGCAGTCGGTGCGGGTTCCAGGATGTATTCCTCCCTTGGACATAGTCCGTTTGATTGGGTTATATCAAGGTGTCCAGTTCACCCACGTATTTCTGTAGCGCTCAACCAGGATCCCATCCATGCCCGGCATCTTTTCCAAGGGCAGAATGAGCATGGTGGCTTGCAGGCTTCAAGGGCCTCTGCCTGCTCCAGATGGGGCAAGTTGATTTCCATCCAGACCTTCTCTAGATCTCTAGCGCTTCCCGGTTCACCCGCATCATATAGATGCTGGTAAAACTGGCTGAAGACCGCATTGATCTCATTCTGTGCCCTGCATTCCTCCCCACACTCATCATTGATGAAACAGATTATGCTTCTGTCCTCCACGTGGCACAGCCATGCCAGAAGCCTCCTGGGTTTATTCCCCTGTTTCGTGGAGTCTCTCTGTGTATTTGCTGTAGTTACGCTTACTCAAGAGCTCCCAGGCTGTGAGACAGGCTTGTTTGAGCTTAACTAACTTCTACTCACACCCTGCTGTTAGTTTGCCTCTCCATGCCAACGCTCCCATTTGCGCCTCTAGGTTAGAGATTTCCTGTAACCTGTCTTTCTATATGCCCCCATCTTCCCAATGGTTCCCCCCCCCCTTCATTACCACCTTAAAGGATTCCCACAGAGGCCCCGCATTGTACACACTTTCCGTATGAAGTCTAAAAAATTCCTCAATACTGTCCCGCATGTGGGCCCGAAATGGTTCGTCGAGTAATGCTTCAGTCTCCATGTCGGAATTGGAGGCATAACCGCTGTCCTCTGCCCCATCACTACAAGAGGAGCATAGTCCGTAAGGACGCATGCTTTGTATTCAGCTGCCACAAATTCACCCAGGGTTTAGTGTCAGTAAATATATAATCAATGTGTGTGCGCACGCCATGCAGGCTAGAGAGATAAGAGTAGTCCCTTCTGTCCGTTTAGTCTCATTATTACCTTGATCCTATCGATGCACTTTGCCACCCCCTTCCTTGAGGCAGTACTGTTGGCCTTACCAGGTCTCATTATGAGGGAACCCAGGTTCCTCCCTGCTCTTACTTGCCTGATCCCGCTGCAGTTGTATTGTGCCGCAGTTGCGTGCGCCTAGCCTCCATGCCGGTAGGCAGGTCACAGAAGTGGTTAGCATGCAATTCAACCCAACATATAACATCCCCCAAACGCAACCATCCACAAGTGCCCAACGGCTCTTGGGCCGTTCAGGCTCTGCTGCTTCTCACACTGTAATCAACCTGTGCCCTACCCTGTCTCCCGCCAGTCTTGCATGTAGCAGCAGGGTGACTCTACTAGGCACCCCTAAATAAAGAGTCAATGACTGGGGCAAAGGTGCCTGTCCACAAACCGCTTGTTAGAGGTCCTGAAGTTGGCGTGTCCCAGTCCGACTCAACCAGTGAGGTAATCAGTCTTTCTCTCCCACCATTTGTGTGTAATCTGATGTCCTGCTGTGTATTCCCAAAGGTCGGACTCGCCTGCCTGTTATCGGCTTGTTATGGGGCAGCATCTTGCCTCCCCGTCGCGTCCATCCATGCCTGCGCCTCTTCACTACTTTCAAAGAAGTGTGAGGTGCCGTTTTGCAGAACATTGAGCTTGGCATGATATAGTAACATGTATTTCAAGCATGCCTGTCGCATCCTTTATTTTGTGTGCCCGAAGGCTGCTCTTTGTCTTTGCACCCTGAGTTTGTAATCAGGATACACTGTGATATAGCAGATCCCCTTTCGATAGTCCATCCTTGTCTGGAGAATGCCAGGATTGCTACCCTGTCTCTGTAATTTAGATGTTTTGCTATCAGCGGTCTCGGAGGTGCACCCAGCGTGGGTCGTCTGGCCAGGGACCTGTGGTCATGTTCCACTGTGAACCCTTGGGATAGGGTTCCTGCCCGAGCTCCTGTAATAGCATGTTTTCCACGTATGTGGTGGGGTCTATACCTTCCCTTCCCTCAGCAGGCCCAGTATCCTTATACTGTTCTGCCGTGCTCTGCCCTCTGACCTGCTCTCAAGCACGACCACTTTTAATTTTAGTTACTGCACATCAGACCGTGTTCCGGCTATATTCTGCCTATTTTCATCAGTCTGTGTCTCCAATGTCTGTACTCTGTTCGCCAGTGCCCGGACGTCCTGCTGCAGCAACCCGTCCTCAATCCTGACCTTGTTTATTCCTCTTTCCAAGGTGGACTTCAGTGTCGCAATAGCTCTCAGGATATGGTTCTCTTCCCCTTTCGCGTCCTGTTGCTTCGTGTCACTGCCTGTCTGGGTCTCGTTGCCTCCTCTCTCCTTGCGCGCAAATGCTTACATCTAAGTTTGCCTGGATTTGCTCCTGCAATGCTTGCCCGGCATGTGTGCAAGATACTTCCCTCACAGCCCTTTGATCATGCACCTCCTCGCTCTGTGCCTTTCTCCTTGTTGAGCCTGTTTTCCGCAGTCCAGAGCGAGATTCTGTCTCTTCTGGTGGTTTCCAGCAATGACAAAATTGTTCCTCTCGCAGCTGCAAGCAATGTCCTCCACTATGTGACACTGGAGTGTACCAGTGTAGCCCTCTTCCCAAGATCTGATGTCGGGGGGGGGGGGGGGTGTCCACAGTGGCGCACCACAACCTCTTCCCATTTGCCGCCATCACTCGTGCAGCCCTCTGTCCAATTGTTGCCAGGCTCTCCAGGCCCACCTGGGCTGCGAGCTGCTGCTGCCTTCTGTATGTTCTCACCAAGGAGGCTGGCAGCCTCCCCCCCCCCCCAAATGACTGCTGCTTTCACAGTGTTCTCTTCTCCAAGGGCACTGGATGTGCAGGCTCCACTTGGGTCTATGTTGCTAAAAATGCCAGGTCGCTACCAGGGTGTGTTACCTCTGCAGGCCCGTCCTCAATCTGCGCACCAGGCTGCAATGCAGGGCGCTCTGGGCCCGCGTGCAAGATGGTAGGTGGGTTGGCTGCAAGCCTTTCGATTTATCTTCCCATTATATTCCTGCCAGGCACTTTATTATCCCTCCGCCCCATGTGCTCAAACTCTCCCTGCGGGCAGTGCATGTGGGGCAGGCCAGTTCCTCTCACCTCTGCTCGTACTGTGCCACGCAGTCCTGTCTTCTCTGGGATCTTCCAGCAATTGGTATTATGTTGTGCTGCCGTCGTCCGCCTAGTGCCTGTTTGCTATATGCCTTGGCCAGTGTGCCAGCGTTCCATTTGTTGCAGATCGATTAACTTCTGTTAGTGCTGCTGGCTACAGTGAGCTGCTTCACATACTGCAGCTTCTGCGTTTTTCCCTGATGACGTTCTCGCCTCCAGGGTGTTTGGCCACCGCACTCCCACCTCATGGACATTATTGCATTTACAATGTTGCACGCCCAGCAGCCGCTCCACACCTCTACCCCGGTGTTTGGGCGTCGGAGTGTCCTCTTCGCTGCTTCTCAGCCGATGCGCCCGGGCTCTCTCCAACTGTACTGGCTATGGCTGCCCCGGCTGCTCACTCGGGTTGCGGGTGCCATTTTTTTCTCCCTTGGAACCGGTTGGCTGCTTCCTCTCCCCTGTCGTCCTTCCTCGGTGCAGACTGTCTCAGCGCCTCACCAAAGGTTCTCCTTTGTCTAAGGTACATATCACGGGATTCACTGCAGAAAGGAACTTAAACGCACGCAGCAGGTTAAATAACGGATCAGGCAGGAGCTTGTTGACTGTGCGTCCTCGCTGCACTAGCCACGCCCAAAGCTGACTGCATCCCTGTCTCTTATGGGGTGCCGCAAGGGTCCTGCTTCTCGCCTATGTTGTACAATATGTAAAGAAAGCCACTTTTTTTTTTTAAAACATTTTTTGTTATTGGTTTGTACATGTACAAACCATTAAAACAGGAAAGCAAGAAAAAACGGCAAATCAAAAAACACTCTTCTCTCTCGTCAGGTTGAAAGCCTTTTGTCAACAGAAATATTAGTATTTCTAAATGGACACCAAATACTACTACAGCGTATGTTGCCTAAACTCATTGTCTGAGGGGTCATTCCTTACTAGGCAATCTTTTATTTCTTTCAGGAACATTGAGTCCAAACATAAGTTTCCGATCTGACCCCTCAAACATGAGTCTCCACCAGTCGTCGGCACAATATGTTTGGTATTGCCAGATGATTGGGCCAAGTAACTGAGTTTGTGTGCTGCGTAACTTTTGGCAGAATAAGATCAGGTGTTTAAGTGACTCTGCACATTGATCACAAAAGCGACAGGTCAAGTTTTCATTTGAGTTTTGAGCCCAAGTTCCAATACGTTCTTTAGATGGAAAAAGGTTAAGTCTAAATTGTATAAATATCAGCCTCGAGTTTTGATCTAGGGATTGTAGTAGGTAAGGTTGCAATTCGTCGTATGCTCTTGCCTCTGGTGGAGCATCACTCATCAGACGAGATCTTCATCGTTGTTCACAGGTATTTTGCCAATCCAGTGTCCATAGCCTTTAGATTAGTAACCATAGACATTGTTTGCCCCACATAGATAAGACTGTGTATTCAAAATCGTTGTCCGGATTGTGTAGAATTTTTTAAACTGTAGTACAGCGGTTGGTGTTAGTCTTCCTGAAAAGATTTAGCCGATTCAGCACCCTCTGGCGTGCATAGATATGACACCTAGTTCATACCTTATGTTCCCTGTTGGGCATCCTTTGGGAAGATGTAAGGCTCTGGTCCAAAAAATGTTCTCCACAGTACTCCAGAGGTCTTGTGAGCACCCAAACACATTTTCGGCTCCATAGATTAGCGCTGAGACGACTTTTTGGTGGTTGAAGGCTACCATTGGCCTTAAGGAAAATTTCCCCAATTTTTTATTAATGATTTCAGCTTGACATGCTAGTTGTTGATATTTCCTTTTTGTTTGTTCGACCCAGGGTGCGTCATTTATGTTGGAACTTATCTGCATATCTAGGTATTTGATGTTAAAAGTTGTTTTTAAGCTTGTTTTTTCTGGATGCCAGATATATTTCTTTTGTCCAGGTTTTTGGGATTGAAAATTTTGAAAGGTTAATATTTCGCGTTTGTTTGTTGATATACAGGCCATTCATTGCCACATATGTTTCCAAGACATCGAGCTTGCATTGAAGCCCAATGGTCGTTGTGTCAAAAAGAATTAGATCATCTGCATAAATAGGCCGACTGACGTACGATCCATGAATCTTAGGTGGGAATGCAGCAACGTCGTCCATTGTTACACCAATGTCAGATATGAAAAGATTGAAAATAATTGCTGCCAGCAGACAGCCCTGCTTCACACCTTTTGAAGGTATTTATTGCAGTTGACAGAGTGCCACTGCGATCTAGTCTGATTTTAATGTTTGTGTTCGAGTGAAGTTCCCTGATAGCTTCAAGTAAATTTGGCGGACGTTTCCAAGCTTTTAGTTTGTTCCACAGGATTGCACGGTCAACACTATCGAAGGCATGGGAGAAATCTATGGCTGCTACATAGATTTTAGTGTTAGTTCTGATGGTTTCCATTTTCATAAGATTCAGCAATAGCGTATTGAGACCACAGCCGACACCTTTCACAAACCCTGCTTGTCTAGGGTCGTGTGGTTACTTTCAGTTGACCATTTGAGCAGCGTTTGTTGTAATTGGCTCGCGTCCATTTTTCCCAAGACGTCGAGAAGGGCAATGGGTCGGTAATCTTTCGGATTAGCTTGTTCCCTTTTTGAAGATGGGGACAATGATTGCGCTTTTCCATGAGAGAGGAGTCGCACGTTCTATTATAATTCTGTCAAATAGAGTGGTACAAAAGTCCGCCCATGCTTCTGTTATTTATTTTTATTTTTTTGGATGGTGTAGTTGGTGAGTCCATCAGGTCCCGGGGCTCTTGATGCACAAGTTTTATTTATTGAAATCAAAATGTCAGCTCGATCTAATTTCAAATCCCAGTGATGTAACAGAGAGTCACTCGGATCGTTAGAGCTCTCATTCTTGCTGAACATTTCAATATCATTTTTCACCCAAGTCGCTTCAGAAATGATTGAAGATTGTAACGCATCCTGCGGTGCAGATAAGTTATTAATGAGACTCCAAAACTCAGAGGAATTTTTGTTCTTTAGTTTTGTTAACATTTCCTTTGAGTCGTTCTGTAATAGAACTGAATTGTGCGCCTTACTCCAGTTTTAGTATTTCTGCGTAGCATGTTTCTTTTGTGCGCAGTAAAAAATGGGGTCCCCCCTCCCTTGGTATCATTCTTATCTCACATCAGGTGTTTCCGCTGTTGACCTTGATGGTCATGTTTGTTTGTGGGTGAAATTCAACTGTTTGAGACCCTGTTTGTGTTCTGAAAATCGAATTGGGAGATGTTCGTATTCGATTGTATCTGTTTCAAGGTTGAGATTAGTAACAATGGAATTGACATCAGTGTCCTTGAGATTGAGTCTTATTCGGCCAGAGCGAAAGGAAACCGAGTGGGGCCACGTCAAGTGTGTTTCAAGGCTTGGAGAGGTAAGTGTCAACTTCACCATGTCATGGTCACTGTGGTCCATTCTTAAGCCTTCTAGATGAGCTGCTTTCAGTTGCACTGTTTCAGATGAGAAAATGTAATCAAGGGTTGAGCATTGCTCATGTCGGGTTCGCAGGGATGTCATTTATCAGGTTACCATTTAAAACTGCCATTTTACGGGAGTCCATTTCCGAGCACCAACAGGAAGCAGCTTGCTCTTTCAGATTCCATCTTTGCCTCTTAGTCATTTTGCAGTTATAATCACTCAATATTTAAGTCGCCGCAAATTATTATTTTTGCAAGACTACAGTCTTCGAGTATTGCATCTTCTATGGTGGTGACCTGGTCGATGAAGGTCAAGCTTCCTGCAGCATCGTGATTCCAATGTAAGCTGATGATGTTCAGGGTCTCGGATTTCCAAGAACGTGATATAATCACCTTGGCAGTCTGTATGCAAGGTGAAATATTTTCGGACTCCACTATTGTGAGACCAGGGTTTTCTTTGTGGCAATCAGTAACCCAGCCATAGGTCTTCCCTTATGATGTTTAAACGTTGGATTTAGAGCTATTTCAAAGTCTTGAAGGATAGGGCATTCCATTAGCCAGGTTTCTTGTAGACAAACAAGGTCAATTTCCGACAGCCACAGTGTGTTAAACAGATGTAAAAATCCTCTTGTATTCCAGGATCCGAGGGTTAGAGTCGATGGATGAAGTGACTCCCTGGTGTTTATGGCTGACGCTATCCAATCTCAGTCTCTGTTATTTGATTGATCATGGGCAGATTCCATTTTGCGCGGTGCAGTTAATGCTCTGCCAGTTCCTTCGATCGTTATTCTTATTTGTTCTCCATCTGTGTTTCTTGTTGGTAGCTCATCGTTTTTTGTGACATTGCGCCGTGATGTTAGCGGCCGTTCTGATGCAGTTTGTCTGTTTTTTTTCTTCATTTTGAGTGTAACCCTCAGAACTTTAGTGTCTTTTAGAACGGCACTGTTCATGGTGGGACTGAAACTTAAGTCCGCGTGTGGGATATTATAAATATCAAAGCCCAAGGACAACAGTACTGGACCAGCTTCCAACAGAATGTCTCTGATAATTCTTGACTCTAAGTGTAGGATCACCTTGTTTCGGTTTTCGTTGAAGAATTCAACGATATTCAAATCCTCTGAGACAATGGTACTCAAGCTCGGATCGAGGTGGAACAGCCTTGTCACGTACAGGCGATTCAGAATTAAGTTGTCAGAGTTTTCAACTCGTTCCAGAATTAATTTGTAGTTTGAGGAAACCTTTTTGGCAGTGTTTGTACCAGTGGTGGCTCGTTTTTGGGTTCCATCGTTACCGGATAAATTATGGGCCAAGGGTCTCCCTCGAGGACTTTCAGAGGTCTTGAGGACTGTCATTTTGGCCCTTTTTTCTTCCAACGTCAAAAATGGAGGGCTGTTACTTCTTTTCGATGATGTAGCCGAACACGGCGGTTCCACCAGAGTACATATTCTCTGGCATATGTTCAAGTCTGATATACTTAGAGCCTCACCGGCAACCCGCTTTTCAGGATCGTTGTTACCCAGCTTCGGGGGATCGACGACTGGTAAGTCTGTGTCCAATTTCTCTTCAGTGTATCCTTCCTGTATTACATAAATGTGCTTCTCTTCATAGGTGGACAAGTTTGTCAGGTCAGTTGAGTCCACAGAAGTGCCACCCAGATCAATTGGGTCAGCATTTTGAGTGGCTTTGGCATCGGTCATCCTTGTCTTTGGAGTAACGATATCTTTTGTCACGTTGTTATGATTTACCGTTAGGTTTACAGTTTTTATAGTGCGTAGACATTTTCTAGAACTGTTTCCATGCCTCATTTTTGCCACTGTTTGATTTTTTAATTTTTTTTTATTTTTTGGGACGCTGTACCATGTCCAGAAGTGCTTGTTGGCCTCGTTTTGTCAATACTGGGCACTCCTTTGAAGATGTCAAAATACGTCCCAACACCTACTTTCACATTTATCAGCGTTTTGTAGAGCTCTGTTGTCGCTGGTCCCATTTGTGGTTGAGCTGATTGCCCGTGAGATTGAAGATGAGGCCATTTGTGGATTCAGGTGAGCAGGGTTACTGGTTAGCAGGCTATTAACCAGTGCTTTGTTGAAAAAAGTTATGTCGGGGTCGTTTGCTCAAGGTCAGTCTACGTAGGAGTTTCTGAGGGTAAAGTAATATGGAAAATCTTTTTTGAAGTGTCAGAAAGGAAAGACTTGTCTAACAGTGTAAGAACGTTTCTACTACGATTGGTAGACTTTCTGATACTAAAGCTACCAGCGGAGTCTGACTTGTGTCATCAGACGTCTTCTTCGACACACTTTCACGAGGCTCCTCAAATTGGTGTTATTTATATTTATGTGGCGTATCAAAGACCTCTTTCCGGTCTTTGGGAACAGGAGTGCATGTATCTTTTGCAGGGAACACTGAGATGATGTTCAAGGGGAAACTCCAGTGTAGGTAATGGTTCAGAGACAACAGGGCTCTTCGTCTGTTTAAGGTCTTTGTTCATAACTTTGTTTTTAACTTTAGCGGGGTCAATCGTCACGTTGTTCGCTGATTGGCAGACAGAGTTGGCAGTGCACTTCACTGACAGTGACCACACTCTTGTTCTTAAAGAGGTTCAGGGCCTCTTTTGCCACCTCTGCCAAAAGATTTTCTTTCTGTAGTGTTGTTTTTTTGTTTGTTCTGTTACTGTGTTTAGAATGTCATCATCGATTTAGCTACTTAAGGACCGTAGATCGTCTTTACAATGGATGCTCTTACTCTCGATGTCAACGAGTTTGGTATTGAGTACCTCAGTTAAAGTTGTAAGATCTTTGATGTTTTCATTGATGTGCTCATATAGTTTTGTGAATGGGGCATTTGTTATAACCATAGAGGCTATTATTGACACCTGCAGGTCTTTTACCCAATTTGTATCGCCAGGATTCGGCAAGTCTCGTGTTCCTGCTTCATGTTTCTGCCGTTGATAGCGTTTTGTTTTCCAAATTTTTGGGTAAGGGCATTGCATCAAGGAAGAGTCGGTGGACACGCTGTCAGATACAGATGACTGATCTGCAGCACGCCACAGCTTCTTCACTCGCAACTCTGTGTCTGTGGCCACTATACGATTCTCAAGTCCGTGCTGGGATGCTTGAGATCCCCATTTTTGTTTTTTCTCTGCGAACACCACAATGGAGGAGAGCTGCTTGCTACGTTTCTCCTGCGTTTAGCACAGCCAACAACTCTTAGCTGAGGTGTCTTAGTTTGACTTTGATGTCCAGTAAGGGTGTTCATTTTTGTTTGATCCCTTTGGACATCAGTTCTGTGGCCTTCAGTTTCCGTTTCCACATTTTTCAGACGACGGTTCCTATTGAGCTGAGTTAGATCAAGTTATAACTTGTTCACAACATTGAGCGAGTTGCGTCTGTTTTCCAAAACGGGCGGAATCTGCAATGCACAAATGTTTGTTGATTGGTCGCCCAGCCGAGAAGGTGTGGTTACCATAAAGTCTGACTCAACATAGAGGTCTTCTTTTTCTGTTATCTCTAAGAAAACCTTGTCATTGTCACAGAAACAATTGGGGACACTACCCATAGGATTTGCAGAAGCACTGAAGTAGGTCGTTCGTTTCGTCAGAGCGTTATCCGGAGTGTGCGCCCCGTAAGGCATTGGCAAGTCAAGAATTGCAATTTGAGTCAGTGCGCCGGTTATGTCTTCAGTAATGCAAGGCAATGTATGGTAAATGTTCCACGCCAGCACCCTCAACTGAGGAACTAGCAGGGAATGTAAAATAGAACCAGAGCGGGTTTCGGTAAAGCGAATGATACATGGAGGGCCACCGAAACCTGAGTCCCTAGGTCCTCCCACTTGTTCTGCGTTTACATATTGCAAAACAGTGTCTGTGAAATGTTCGGGGGCCAATTTAACGCTTGTGTTTTCATTCGGTGTGCCACCCGAGTCTAAGGGTACGATGGTCAACAGTGGAGATAACGGGCAGGATGGGCTTTTATCACAACCCGTGCATGACAGACCTACTTGCTCTGACGAACACTAAAGCAATGCCTGGTCTGGTAGATGGTCAACAGGTCTCGGGCGTTTCAGTTGTGCTCGCGTCTTGGAGAATGTCTGTGGCAAAGGCGTTAGGGACCCGCCGTTTCTTGGGAGGCCGCTCATAATTACAGCACAGTCAGCCGCAGAGGGTGTTAAGAAGGGAGTCAACTGCACGGCTGACTCGGATTCCTCAGACTCTGCACTGACTCCGACTTCCCTTTCTCCAACTCGGCGGCCAAACTAGTGTCGTCCTTCCTAAGGGGAATCCACACAATCCGAGATCGGCTAACCTCTTGGGGAAACGTGGTTCCGCTGGGTGTCTTTGCTGCGATGGACCACAGGGGCTTTGCACACCACAATCCTGTCCAGCTGGGGGAAAGCTCAATCCCATGAAAGTCTTAGAACATAACTCGCCCGCCACTCTTTGACCATCTGGACAGCATAGATATTCCCAACACAAACTTTGCCGATGATACGCAGGGCCTCCTGAAACTGATTCTGCTCATATTAACCAGATCTATAGCATCATTCAGGCTTGGATGGCTAACCACCATCTCTGCCTGAATGAATAAGGCTGAGCTACTCATCGTAGGATTCCCCACACCTCCTCAAATGCCTAAACCATGCTTTTGCTTCATTTTGCATCGATGAGGACCTCACCCCCGTATCTAGCCACATAGAAACCATGGGACTCTTATCTTGATTCCGAACTATGTATGCATAAACATGTCCAGGCCCTTGCATTGTCTGCAGCCTACTTGGATCTATGTTTTATTAACAAAAAAATATAATAAACTTTACCTTGTAGAAAATACCGAAATATAAATATATATTTTTTATTTGGGTGTGCCCACTCTTTCCCCATAATTATAACCCCGTCCCAGCTCCCCACCCGTTTTGATCCCTTACCCCACTCCATATATTTTTAATATAACGTGGTGTTTTTTTCTGTATTTTCTGTCAGTAAACAAGTTATTTGTTGTTGTATATTTATTAATATCACTGGATCTCCACTAAACCCATTAACTTTTGCAGAAAATTCCCCCCCCCCCCCCAGAGAACTGCCTCACATTGGCTAGTACCATCATCGGCTGTAAATTGGACTACTGCAAGTCATCTTTGCAAGAACTTCCACCCAAAACTTGAATAAATTAAATAAATTACATCTGATCCAAAACAACTCCCTCCGGGCGGTGTAGGGTCTGAAACTATGACCACATCTTTCTAGTGAGGTACAAAGCTCTCACTGTCTGCCAATCGAGGCACACATTGAGTTAAAAATTCTCTCTATCACACACTGCTGCCTTCACAACACTGCTCCTTCTTACCTCACCCATTACATCTCAAAAAATCCCAGCCCATGTAGCTTGCGATCCTCCACTTCCACCTCACTAATGACACTGAAATTCAACAAAGAGCAGGAGGAGCAAGGTTCACCGTTAACGCTCCCACTCTGGCACACTCTCCCCCGCCTTGTATCCTTGAAGAGCCCTCTTGGCGTTAGTTAAAAAGTTAAAACTGTACTGTTTAACAAATATGCCTAAAAAACAGCTACCTTCCACCCAACATGTATTGCCTGTAATCTAACCTATTGCAATCGCAATGTAACCCGTCAGGCTACTGGTCCTGAGAATAATTCGGTAGATGAACTGGAAGCGTCGCTGTAGAGTTCTTCCTACCAATGTACCCCTTTGTATTTATAATCAAAACTTCAAAGGGATCAATTAGCCGAAAGATGGAGATCACTGCATCCGTAGTTTGGCAGATTCAGACACTGTTGTTAGCCTCGGGTTGGAAACTCCAATACTGATGACTGCCTAAATGAAAAGACCTGAGTTCAAAACAAGGCAGTCTCCCAAGAACTACACAAGACCATGAATATCAGAACCAAACAAGAACATTGAACAGCAAGGAGCAAGAAGAAACGAGGAGATGAAATGTAGTACACTTACCACTGGGGTCTATGGTGAGAATACTACTGAGGAACTCGTACACCATCCAACCTAACCCTAACCCTAACACCTCGCCGACAAGAGGACGCCTATGCGGAAATGGTCTCTAGTCCAAGGTACTATCATACCATAGAAACGAGGACTCCTAACGCCTTATGCGCCAATGATCACAGTCTCTAGTCCAGGCGCCGAGAATGGGATGGTGTAGGTTCGCTCTAGGCATTAGTGGAGGCAAGCAAACACTGCCGCCCAATCAGCGGTAGCGGATCGGGAGCCGCTCCCCAGTTGATGGCGTGTGGCAGATGCAGGTGATGTCCAAGAAGAGGAAGTAGGTCGTTGGACGTTACGGGGTCGGCAGCGGGTGAGCAATGCAGATAATGTCCGAAAAGAAGAGGCAGGTCGTTGGACAGTCCGAATTCAGCAGTGTGTAATCAACAACAGGTAAGATGTATCCACAATGCAGGTCAGAGGAACAGTCCGGAGATGTGAGCCAGGGGGAGAGCAAACCAGGCAAAAGAGGGCAAAATGTGGGGTCAAGAACGAGAGCAAGGTACGAACAAACTAGCCTTGAATCAGAATCAGAAGCAACGAGTGCGGATACCTGGAAGGAACGATAGCGTTACGCTTGTGGAGGGGACACCACAATCGCCATGGCAATGAAGCTGTATGCGTCCTGCAATGGGTGTGGATGTAACGGGAATCCGAACGTGACGTGAGTTTTGCAAGGGTTCTGCCAGAGATACTGCCGGGTGACATAGAAGGCAATGAGTGTTTCTGCCCAATCCTGACAGTAACCCTTCCATTCACAATGTATTGAAATTTAATCTAGCACTGTGATACTTCCGGGCCTGGGCACTATCAACAAATTAAATAAATATTTTACTTCTTAAAGATTGCATTTTCAACCCAATTAAATTGTATAATGAAAACTAAATGACACAAGTATGCCTCATTTTCAAGTTTACAATAAGTAATGTCTTGCTGACTTTGGTTGCCTTTGGTTTTTCATCTTTTTGAAACTTTTCTAATAGCTCAACACACTAGCAAACTATAAAAAAAAATGAAATCAATTGAGCATATAGGCGTTTCTTTTCTTCATTCCAGGTACCCTTCAAATGATAAAACTGTTTAAAGCAAGTTTACCAATTACAATTCTAAAATATAATGGTATCAAAGGCCTAATCGGAACTTTGATTATTTGATGCTGTAACCTTATTATCACAGACAGAACTTGTAGCAACTGGGACAGATGACTTTTCAGGCTACCTCATACAGAATTGAGAATCTCTGCTGTGTTTGAAAAGCCACGGTTGAAAGGGTGTTGTGGTGTTTGTTTTATAGCGCGTTAGTGAAATTGTTAAGGCTTCGAAGTGCTGTGGGATTTATTACCTTTCGGTTGAATGTAATCTAAATGGACATAATAAAATATTGTTATATTACACGGAGTTCTCCAAAGTAATACAATGGAGGAGCTAAAAAAGTGATCATTTACAGTTTGAAGTTACTTAAAGGGTTATAATGATGTTTAACATGTTAGTAGAAGTGGCAGCAGTTTGTTTTCAAGGCGAAAATGGATCTTGAAGTGTAAGATCCTAGTTCGCTGAGATTACTATTTAAAAAAAAAAGTTTCATAAGGCTTTATTTGGTTCTAGAATACAGGAAACCTTTTGCCTTGGTTATTTTACATAAAGTTATTATCCAGTGCTAAAAAGGAAAAAAGTCTACTTGTTGACTTTTAAATTTTTTTTATTTGTTTGTTTATAACTCAGGAAATTGGAGAACATATATTTTAACATATCTTAACCTTTGTGTAGAACCCCTTAAAAGTGTGCTCCCGGATGACACTGCCCTGATCCCGCCCCCTTTGTTCGTGCTTCCCAGCTGGGTCTTATCTCTCAGTCCCGTTGAGGTGAGCCCGCCTCTGCGCCTTTGCCGGATGAGTGAAGGGCTCTCGCGATCAGGCGTGGCTTATGGGTCAGGGCCAGATAGTTCTGGTTATACTCTAGCAGTGGTGTCCAGATGTTCATTAAGGGATGGAGTATGCCCGCTTTGGCCGTCCGTGACCTTTTCAGCTATGAGAATGTCCCAGATTTTGATCCACCACAGGGTCAGCAGGGGGCCATCCTCGGTTTTCCAAGTGCGTCCTATCGTGATTTTGGCTGCTAGTAGGAGTTGAGATATTAGTGCTGCCTTTCGACCAGTACTTGGGTAGACGTCTGGGATCAGGATCCCCAATGAGACCTGTTCAGGGGCCAATGGTATTACAGTTTGGGTGATGTCCTTTTATTGTAGCGAGGCATTGAGATCAGAACTCTCTTATCTTGGGACAAGTCCACCACATGTGGAAGTGAGTTCCTGGCTGGCCGCAACGGCGCCAGCATAATGGGTCCAACGCCTGCTGAAAGTGGTGAAGGCAGAGAGGAGGAAAGTACCAGCGCAGCAGTAGTTCATGGGCACATTAACGATTAGTGATGCACTGGGAGGCCGTGTGGGTCCTGGACCCAGGTATGGCCCTCTACATTGTGTCCCAGGTCCGCCTGGGGCACAATGTAACCAGCATTCACCAGTGGCCCGCCATTTCAATTCACAAAAACACACAGTTGCACAATTGAAGTTCCAGATCCTTGAAGTTGTTGCGTGCCCCCCAAGAAGTGGTGACTTTCAAACTTTACTATTACAAAGGGAAGCCTATTGGAACGACACAATGGATTTGCTACACCCATGGGGTCTAAATGAAGATTTTACATTAAATTGTTACTTGTAAATCTGGTCATTTGTCAAAGGGGTCCATTGGATCACCTTAATCTCCATACTAACAACGTAAAGGGCCTATTGGATTATACCTAAAGGTGAACCTCAGACAAGACTAGCAGTTCACACATTTTTCGCAGTTTTCTCTTTTAATTAGTTGCAAAACTAAGAACTTTTTAGAATTGTATGCAGTCTAAGTGAATCATCTCTCTAACATCTTCTTTTCTCTGCTCTGAATAATGTAAATGGTCTGGAACCTATTGATAAACTTACTCATTCATGAATATGTTTTTCTCCACTATACATATCGCGAGATGAAAGTTCACACTGAAAGTTGATGAATACATTTCAATACAATTTGTCTTTCTATATGCAAAACATTGCTTCTAACACTGTAAATAATGGCTCACTGATCTTGTATGAATCTCCAGGTATAGCACTGAATCATATTTAAGTAAACATATTCTTCTAGATTTGTGGACACAGACTTGCTGTCGCAACAAGCCAAATATAGCCTCTGCTTATGTTCCACTTGGGACGTCGCCTTTTCAAGTTCAATGCAGCGCGCCTAGCGCTTCTATTTTGGGTATGTGATGTACCTTACAGTCATCTTCACCTTTTTTTATTTGCCTTGAGGCTCCATTACTAATTAGCGATTTATTATTTTAGCATCCCCCAGATGGCATTGATTTCTGAAATCTATAGTGATTTATCGACTGCTTATGTTGATATTGATCTTCTTATCTGAAAGTCTTCATGGCCTCCTGCCAAGACGATTTACGCTTCTCTTCTGACATCATTTAGGTTGGTTTTAGTATAAAGTTATACACTAAGCTATTCTATTATCCATCTATCGATTTTTCTAATTTACCCACATTTATTTCTTCAGCCTGGAGTTGATGTATGGAATCATTACCGAGACCATTTTTGGATCCATTTTATTCTTTTTCCTGGAGCTTACTTACTTACTTAGACATCCTACTCTTGGGAGGCACAGACCGTGATTCATATCACTCAACCTATGGTAAATACGGTACTCTTTCTGCCTGACATTTTTACACATACAAGGTGGACTCTATATTAGGATTTCGGGTCTGATCTAGCAGCACACATGTTAGAATTTCCCATTAGGACTCCAGCCTCCAAACCTGTCCATGCACTGATCCACCAGTATCGTAGGATGGCCACTGACATAATTCCAATTTGACTTTAGATTGATGACTTTTACCTTGATTCAGCTAAATACCTGTGATTCATTAGATGAGTTACCATTATCAGAAGGTGAAATTGCCAGGATGCACTGGTATTTAGACTATGTTAAATTGTATGAATTAAGTGAATCTCTGTATATATCATTTTGAGTACATTATTATACATTTTATTTCTCCCCCTTCTTTTTAAAGAGTCCTTGTTTGAAGAAGAGGAATCTTACCTCGAAACGCATCGCCGAATTCAACGGACTCTATTTGTATTTTATGTCTATTTTCGATGTAAACTATGATGCTACATTGCCTTTTTTTTTGTAAACTAATAACCTCTATGAATTATATACTTTGTTTATAAAAACAATCCTTTTGCAAGATTGTTCTTTACTTATCTACATTTGAATGTACTTAATATATTATCACATCCTTTTACTAACCAAAGTAGTGGACTCTTGTCCAAACATTTGAAAGTGTGCCGGGGACAGGAGGATTCCTAGGTTGAATCTTCTTTCTCTTTTTGTCTATTGTAGGGATTTTGTGCCAAGATCCCAGTTCCTCCCCCGCACCTAAAATTTTCATAAGTGTTACACTCCATATAACTTTAACTTTTTTTACGTACAGGTGTGCACCATTCTCTAAATTCCGCCTCCCATTGTGCCATATACAAGGGCCTGGCGTGGAGGGGGTCATCCTGTAGTAGTCTGTAAAGGGCCGTGATCTTCCCTTGGGGCGGCAGGTCGTTTATTGTCAATTCCAGCGGGATGACAGTTCGGGTAGCTGCCTCTCGAGTTAGCGGGTGGGATCTCCAGTGACTCAGCTGGGTGTAAGTGAACCCGTCTGTTTCCGCCATTTGCAAGGTTTGTTTACATTGCTCAAAGGTGAGGGGGAGCCGTCCCTCTAAGAGCTGACCCAGTGACTCAAGGCCGCCTGCCACCCAGTTTCTAAAGTTTCTTGGATGAATGCCAGGGGAGAAGGCTGGGTTAAGGAAGACTGGGGAAAGAGGGCTCAAATTCCCTGGAACACCTTTGTGCCTGCGGGTCCAATCCCAGGCTTTGATAGAATGTTTGGTGGAGGACAGCAGCTTTGGCCAGGCCCGGTGTAGGGCGGGAGGAATGAACTGTAGAAAGCGGAGGGGGAGCGCGAGGCGGAATTGTTCAATTTCTACCCACTTTGGGCATCCCTGGGCAATTCCCCATGTCTGAAGGTGGGCCAGCTGTGCTGCGATCTGGTATTTGCGAAAGTCCGGCATGCCCAGACGACCCAGTTTCGTGCTGTCCGTCATTGTCCTTGCTTTCTTGCCCTTTCAGATGAAGTCCAGTTATCTTCCGTTGCAGCTGCTGAAGTGGGACGAGTGGGATTGAGACAGGAAGAGCTGAGCATACATAGAGGAATTGTGGGAGAAGGTAATCTTGCATGCCGTGATGCGGCCCACGAGAGAGATTTCCTACGCCTGCCAGCGTTTGAGGTCCCTTTCCATTTCCGCGAAAGGGGCGAGGGGGGGGGGGAAGTTTGGAACGTTTTTGCTGGGTGGGCGGGGATCTGACCCCCCAGGTATGGGATTGATTCTGTCTTCCATTGGAGTGGGCTTCGTCGCTCCAGGGTTGCCCTTTGTTCCGAGCTCAGTCCCACCCCCAGGGCCATCGATTTCCCGAAGTTGATCTCCAACCCTGCCACTCTCCCAAAGTTCTGGATCTCCGCGAGGGCCGTCTGCATTGAAGCTTCGATATCAGTGACAGTTAGTAGCACATCTGCGTAGAGGGCCATTTTCTGTTGGTCGGGTCCCACCTGTAGGCCTCTAATCTGGGGACTTTGGTGGATCCGCTGGGCCAGGGGCTCCATGGCCAAAGAGCAGAGGGGACAGGGGGCAGCACTGTCTGGTTCCACATATGAAGAGGATTGAATCTGATTGGAGACCATTGAGTCTCAGCCAGGTCCTAGGGGTTTGGTAATTTGCTAGCGCCATTCTGCGGAAGGTCGGGCCAAAGCCAAAGGCTTCAAGAGTGAGGCATAGGTAGCTCCAGTCCACCTTTTTCAAAGGTCTTAGTTGCATCAAGGACCAGCAGGCGAGCGGTTGCTGTTCATGGTTGGCAATCTCCATCAAGTCCAAGGCCCTCCCGATATTGTCTTTCGTCGCTCTGTGGGAAATAAATCCTGTTTGGTCTGGATCTATGATGTTAGGGAGGATAGGTGCTAGGCGGTTCGCCAGGACCTTAGTATATATTAGCGTCCAAATTTAATAAAGAGACCGGTCTATATGAGCTGATGTCCTCCGGATCTTTCCCCGGTTTGAGAATGAGGATCGTGGTGGATTCCTGCATTGTTGAAGTGATGGTCCCGCTTGTGGCAAATGAGTTAAACAGACGCGTTAACAGCGCCACCAGTTGCGGTCATAATAGTTTGTAAAAGCGGGTGGAAAATCCATCTTGGCCCGGGGCCTTGGGTTTCAGGCTTTTGATGGCCTCGTCGACTTCCTCGTCTATGATGGGGACCTCAAGTCCTTCACTTGTCATGGGTGTGAGGGGCGGGAGAGCTGCCTCTTTGATGTAGGCCTGTTGTACGCCTAAGTCCCTTGAGGTCACCGTCATTATTTCCGATTGGTAGGTCACTGCCAAACGCAATTTCTTGTGTTCCGTGAATTGGGTTACTCCTTGTGAATCGCGGCGGCCCAAGATGGCATTTTGCCTCTTGACCTTGGCCAGTTTGTTTGTTCTGTTAAGTTTGTTTTATTATTTGTAATGCGCGAGCATACCCTCGGATATCGGGGCGAAGCATTTACATGAATTTGCGAAGCTTAGTTACAGCAACCATAATATATACATAAACACAATAAACGTAAATAGCAGGATTATGTACATATATACAAGAAGGCACAAGTGGTTACAGTGTGTGCAAATGGCAAGGGTAGGACAGACTAGGCAACTGGATATGTTTCGAGGCCTAAGTTTTCAGCCATAAAACTACCTTGGATCGGAAGTTTTGATGGGGCAAGTCCATTCTGAGAGTTGGCGGTAAAGAGTTCCACAATTCAGCTGCTTTCACTGGGAAACTGTTGCCCCCTATTGAGGAATGTTTGAAGTTGGGGGCAGAAAGGCAGTCTTTGTAGGCTGTTCTTGTGGGTCTCAGGGAACACTGTCTATGAAATCTGTCGATCAAATAGATCGGGGCAGCGTTGTTAAGGGATTTATGAGTGAGTGATGCCGTTTTTAGGAGGATTTTGTCTTTGATGGAAAGCCAATTGTTCTGTTGGTTATATCCTGTGATATGCTCTCTTCTAGAGATGCCCAGAGCCGCTCTAAGAGCGTTGTTCTGAAGAGTTTGTAGTTTGCTGGTGGTGGCTTTAGAGGATCCCAGATAGAGTGTTACAATAGTCCAGGCGGGACAGTATAAGGGCTCTAGCGAGAGTGAGGCAGCTGATGTCAGACAGGAATGGTTTGGCTGCACGGATCAATTTACACGCGTATGCCGTGGAGGATGCCTGGGAGTTCACCTGTCTGTTGAAAGAGAAGTTAGAATCCAGTTAGAAACCTAGCATTTTAACTTCTTGTCCTACTTTGGTGGTGTTGCCATCAATCAGGAAAGAGCAGAAAGCAGGGCCTAGTTTCTTTAGGCTGGAGGTAGTGCCTAGGATGAGAAGTACAGTGTTACCAACATTCAGGCATAGTCCATGTGTGGCCATCCATGCCTGGATGATGTACACTCTATTCACCAAGGCCAAATCCTTCTCCTGATCTCCAGAAAGCGGAAGGAGGATCTGGTAATCTGCGTAGTTAATGTAGGTGATACCGAGATGATCCAAATCATCCAAAAGGGGCTTGGTAAATATATTGTACAATGTTGGGGAGACCCAGGAGCCCTGTTGCATACCACAAGTGGTAGGTATAGGGTCTGCTGCAGCTGTTGGTGAGAAGGCCCTCATAGTTCTGCCGTTGAGGAATGATCTGATCCAGGTGATGGCCTCAACGGAGAAGTGAGCTGATGTGTGGAGGTGTGTGCATAGGACTGAGTGATCGACCAAGTCGAAGGCTGCAGAGAGGTCGAGGAGGAGGAGTAGGGCGGCTTGGCCATTGTCTCTGAGCTTATCGATCTGTGCTTTTAGGTCAATGAGAGCAGTTTCAGTCCTGTGTTGAGGATGGAAGCCTGATTGTCTAGCTCCTAAAAGGTGATGTTCTTCCAGGTACTTCTGTATTTGTACATATGCAACCTTGTCCAGGATTTTTAAAAGGAATGGTACGGTCGTTATGGGTCTGTAATTTGTAGGCGTGGCTGGGTCGAGTGTGGGTTTTTTTTAATAGTGGGAGTAACCAAGATTGTTTTAAATTGGAGGGGATAGAACCAGTGGAGAAGGAGGCATTAATTTAGTTTCATAATGAAAGGGGAGAGGTCACGGGCGGCATCTTTAATGAGCTGTGCCGGGCACAGATCTCCCTGACAGTTGGAAGGTTTCAGTGACAAGATGATTTTTTCTACTTCAAGTGTGGTGACTTTGGAGAAATTGAAGCGAGTGGTTTCTCTTGTAGTAAGCTTCTCAGGTAGTTTGGATCGGAGAGGATCGTTTAAGGAGGCTTTTTTAAGGGAGATTTTATTTTGTAAGATAATCTTGTTAGCTAGGGCGTTTTGGATTTCTAAGCACCAATTTCTATCTTTGTTGCAAGTATCTAGTGGTATTATAGGGGTTTCTACTTCTTTAAGGATGGAGAATAATTCCTTCATGTTTGATTTCGCTTGGGATATGCGGGAGTCAAAGGAGGTTCATTTAGCCAGATAGATTTCTTTTTTGTAGAGGGCCGCTAGTTTGGAAAGTTTGAGTTTATTGGCTACTGAAGGGAGTTTTTTTCCAGGTGGCCTCGCAATTTCTTTTTTGCTGTCTAATTTTTTGAGGAATGGTGTATACCATTTTTTGTTTAGATGCGTTTTGGGCTTGCTTGGGCTGAGTTTGAGGGGGCCGATTAGGTCCAGCGAGGTGGCCATGATTTTATTGTATTCTTCGACCAGAGTCTCTGGATCTGAATTATCGGGGAGTGTGTTGAGTGTCAGGAGTAGGTTTGGGATGAGTCTCTCGACTGTAATACTCTTCTTGTTTCTCGTGAGTGTGAGGGAGGCCCTGACTATCGGCGGGGGTGGGGGTCGGATGGTAGAGAGCATGAACGATACCAGATGGTGGTCAGTCCAGGCTAATGTTGAAATGTTGGTGATGTTTGCCAGGCAGTTGTAATCGGCTACCCAATCAAGTATTTTGCCTTTAGCATGTGTAGGTTCCATGCTTCTTTGGGTAAAACCTAATTCAGAGGGTATTGACTATAGTATTGGCGGTTTGGTCTTCCGGGTCATTATAGCCCATATTGAAGTCCCCAAAGGTGAGTACTTGAGTGGAGCTTTTAAGGTTGCTAGATAAAATAGTGTTAAATCCTCCTCAAAAGTACCTATTGGGCCTGGAGGGCGATAGATCAGATGGATATTGAGAGTTTGGGCATTGGTGAGAGGGACTTTAACTGAGAGTATTTCACAAGAGAGGACCTTGATGGTGGTTGCTAATCTCATGGAGAGACTACATTTGTGGATAATAGCGACACCCCCTCCTCTGGAGTTGGGTCTATCTTGTCTCAGGATGGAGTAGTTATCTGGGACTGCAAGCATGAGAATAGGTCCTGCTGCTGGATGTAGCCAGGTCTCTGTAATAGCAAGGAAGTTGAGGTCGTCTTTGAGGATCAAATCAGCAATTTCTGTTGCATGGGCTACTAGCGATCTGGCGTTGATCAGGGCTCCCTTAATTTGGGAGCTCGCAATGGTTTTAGTGGTGGTGGTGGTGGTGGTATGGGAGTAGTCCTGTGTTAATTCAGGAGTGCCCTGATTGGAGGGACAAATAGAGGTGTGGGGTTAGTGTTCTGGGGTAAATTGGATTTTCTTGTAGATAAGCTGGGTCGGACCGGCATGGTTTTTGGTTTCTATTTGGTAGGCAATGAGCGGGCAGGGGGGCTCATAAATTTTAGCTAATCTGGCTCCTAGTCCTAAATTCCTATCAGTAGTACAGCAAGGGAAGCTGGTAGGTTGCAATGGCTGTGGGTCATTTATATCTAGGTGTGAGTTAGTAGATGACTTGATGTTAAGCATAGTCTAATACATCGTGCTAGGTGAGAGCGGTGCCATACTAGGCAGTGTTAAAAGATTTGAGGAGCAGGAGGCAGGTGAACAAACTGGTTAACCAGGGGCACATGCTAGGTGGTAATGGCAAATATGTGAGATAAAAGGGAGGTTGACCTGATTCTGGGACAGGTACTAGGGACAGGGCCGATACAGAATTAGGCACTCTATACAGAATGCAGCATGGTAGGTTCCAAATGTATGTGGTATGTGGCACAGGGCTAGTCATACATAATGTATGTTGCTGGCCGAGGAACAGTAATTGTGTAACGAATGAGAACGTGGCAGAAGGTGTAGCACTTGGCAGGGGAGGCACTAGCCACAGTTAAGCATGCAACAAAGTTAGCTTCAAACTCAATAACCTATTGGCTAGGGATACATACAGAATCAGTAGTAGAAGTGCAGGCAGACTTAAGGCACTATCCACTCATTGGTAGTACTGTGCTAGCGTAAGAACTTAATGATACACATGGACGGCACTAGGAGACCGGCTGTAGGTAGGTGGATAAGATACAGTTGAGCGTGCCTGAGATGACTAACATGTTAAGGCAAAAAAGCTGAAGTAATCTACCATGAAGGGCAAATCAGCAGAGTTTGTTTGCTAACCAACAGCTTGTTGGCCTTATTGCTGTTGATGTAGTATCATTCTTTTCTCTGGGGGACCAACCCTTTCGTTTGTGGGTGTCTTCCGCTTCCTGAACCTCTGCCTCCAGATTAGCGTGGGTCGCCCGGTTCCGTTTATGGAAGGCCGTGCCTTGGGCGATCAGTTCCCCTCAGAGCACCGCCTTCATGGCGTCCCAATTAGTGGCTGGTGGGGATTCCTCTTCCCGGTTTTCCCTGGAAAAAGTTCTGAATCGATTTGCCAATGGAATCTCTCACTGCCATAGCATTCAGGATTGGGTCGTAAAGGTTCCATTGGCGGCGGGGAGGGGGTTCTGTATTGTGGGCTCGGATACCGAATAAGACCGGGGCATGGTCCGAAAGGATCCTGGATCCGATGGAAACTTTGTCCGTAAAGGTCAGGAGCTGGGGGGAAGCCAGCAGTAAGTCGATCCTAGAGAAGGTGCGATGCACATATGAATAGAAGGAGAAATCCCTTTCCTCCGGGTGCAGCACCCTCCAGGTGTCGACCACGTTCAGTGTCCGGAATAGATGAAGCAATCTCGTTGATAGTGCGAAGTCCCGTTGGGAGGGGGAGTGTGATCTATCTTTGAGAGGGTCCGGTGCTCCGTTAAAGTCTCCCCCAATGACGATTTGTCCTTCGACGAATGGAAGGAGGGCCTCCTAAGTCCTGATAAAATCCTTCCTGATGGGTGTTCGGGGCGTAGGCTGAGATGAGTGTAAAGTTGGCCCATAATAGTGCACTTGATTGCGATGAACTGACCCTCAGGATATCGTAGTGTGTCTAGAATCTACGGTTTCAGGTCCTTTGCAAAGAGAATGGCCGTACCCCCCGGCTGGTATCAGGTGGGTCTCTTGCACAAATGCCACAGAGGATATCACATCCTGTAACATCTACATGATGGATTTCCTCTTTTGGGGGGGGTTAAGGCCTCTGACGTTTAGAGGGGTAAACTTCAACTTCCAATGTGGCGGTGGGCTCCCTGCGCTGTCCATCTGTGAAGGGAAGCTGCGGGGGGCATCGTCAACCATGATCATGGGGGGAGTGGTGCGTTGGGTTCTCCTGCGGCTGAGGGTTGTTAAATGGCATCCAACGGGGAAAGCAAACTACTAACTTGGGCCTCCAACGAGGGGCCAACAAAGTGGCGCGGGGGACCGATTTTGAACTTTCGGTGGGGCCCCACGCCACCAGGCTAACGATAGCCAATCCAAGTGGCATTCTCTCCAAGGGTAACGTGATGACTTCATACTTGGAGGAGGGTGTGAACCGCATGGGGTCCGCAACAGGCTTCAGAAAGCTTCAATGATTCCGTCATCCAGCAGGTTTCCAAGGCATCGTTTTCAGGGGGTCATTTCAGTTTGCGGTTCTCTGCACTCTGGTCCAGGGGGTGCGTTTCGGCTTGGGGGAAGATTCGCCCGGGTCTGAGTTCGCTCCGCAAGGCGGGGAAGATCCCGCGGTCCTGGGTGAATTGACTCTGCTTCCTCCAGGTGGCGGATGGTGAGTGGGGTGCCCCTAAGGTGAGAATTGTAGCACCGTAGGAAATGGCCACAGATAGCGGATTTGCTGGTCTAGGAGGAAGTGTGTGAGTGGATGCAGCATTCTGCGCTTCTGCAGAGTTAGAGGGGAGAGATCCTGAAAAATTTGGAGCGGGGAGCCCTGAAAACGACGAGGTGGCTTCTTTGGTAGTGTAAAAGTGGACTCTCGTGATTACGTCTGGGGGGGGAGGCAGAGTCGGTCCCTCGACGGGGGCGAAGCCTGTGAGTGCGATCCAGCAAGAAATGGGTCTCGTCCAGATTCGGCAGCAATGATTGGAAGAAGTTACCCACGTATTCGGGGAGCTCCTTTTCTGAGATCGATGCAGACACCCCTCGGATGCGCAGATTATTACGCCGGGAACGATTTTCCATGTCTTCCTGTTTAAATTCTAGGATCTCGGTTCTGTCCATTAGGGTATGGATGGTGCGCTGGATCTCCGCTAGGGAGTTGGAGTGCTCCAGGGCCAGGTCCTTGGCCTTCCCCACCCTTTGTTCGATGTTGCTAACTCTTTGCTCCGTTTTTTCTAATTTCGCGGTGAGTTCCGTCATACAGGACCTGAATTCTGACTTAATGTCGGACATGAAAGCTAGAAGATCCTCCTTGGTTGCAAGGGTCCCTTTGTCCTCTGTAGCCTTCTGTGGTGTGAGTTTGGAGGGGTTCTGTTTTCTTTCCCTTTTCCGTTGCCAGCAGCATGATGGAGATATCTGCGGATTTCGGTGGTTTCAGCGCTTTGGCCATGGTTCTGGGTGGAGGGGGGGGGGCTTGCAATAAGGCCGCCCGAGGTTAACCAATAGGCTGGCAGGTGAGGCGCTGGTTGATCCGCTGGTGATCCCGGGGTGTCTGTGGGGGCAGCGGGCCAAAGGGGGAGCGGCCACCCAAGAGAGCTGCGGTGGGCCGGGGCAAGCCGGCAAGGCAAGGCGAACTTTCCCACCACCGATGGATCACAGCGGCGTCAATAGGACTGGGTGAGGGGTAGACACAGGGCTCACAGTGGTGCGGCAGAGATGCGCTTTCAACTCGCCCCTTGTCACAAAAATCCAGGTGGCAGGTGGGGGAGTCGGGGTCTCCCCAGCAACAGTAAGCCGAAGGTGGGCAGGGGCGCCCCAGGAAGCAGAGGGAGGTGACAGAATAGGCCTAAGGCAAGTTAAGGCAAGCGTCAACGGAGGATCCGTGAGGGCTGGGGCCCCTGAAGGGGCTGCTGAATTCCAGATGGGTGTAGATGGGTGCGGGGGCGTTGATGTGGGCTCCAGGTAGGTCGCTACCCTCCCCCAACCGGGGCGTCGGTAGGGCGGCAGATGGAGGGTGGGTTGCAGCCCCCTGAGGTAGGTCTGCCACTTATATCCGCCCGAGATCGAGTGAAAGATGGAGGGGATTAGGCCCCCTCAGCAGCTGTGGGTCGGAGATGGGCAGGGGGGCCCCAGGAAGACAGGGGGCATCGGTGCAGGTGACACTGGGCAATAGTGGCGATCCAATCATTGAGGGGGGCACCCACATTCCGGCAGAAGTTGAAGGGGGGGCGTCAATGGTAGCCCAATCTGCAGCAGTGTATCTGGAGGCTTTGGGATCCAGGGAGGGTCGTAGAGGCCCTGAGGAGAGGGAAGACAGTTCCAGTGGGCCCCGGTGGGACCGTATCAACCCCGCCGCGCCAGGGACCCCGACAGGGAGGCAGGCGTAGTTAGGCGATATCTGAGGGCGCCTGGAGGGGGTCCAGGGCTGCGGCGGAAGAAGGGCCTCTGTGTTAGGCCAAGCAGAGGGGAGTAGCCGTCCAGGAGGCACTTGTGTGGGCTAGGTGAGTTCCGTGGAGCAGATGGTGGTGCCCCCAGCTGTGATCGGCTGTATCCGGGGGCTGCCTTTCATTCGGCCATCCTCTGAGGCACAGGAGTCATCCCCCACGACGGCTGGGGGGCCCCTTCCAGGAGGGCTCCAACCGTCCGACGGTCCACCGTCTCCAGCAAGGAAGGCACCAGCTACGCTGGAGCGCAGGCGGAGGAAGGAGGGGTACGGGGCAGAAGGAAGCTGCTGGCGTTCCCCGCGGCTCACAGATCACATCAAAGAGGGGCCGAGAGCCCTGGTGTAGATAACAGGTAGGTCGCGGGGAGGGTCCAAAGAATGAAGGTCGGCTGGGGGTGCTGGAGTGGGGGGTGCAACCTCAGGGGGACTCGATTCTCGCTAGTTCGGGCTGGGCCTCTGGGCAGCTTCACCAGTCAGGCTCTGTCAGCATGCCTGGATGGGCTCCAGCCGTCCGGGGAAGACCCGATGCCAGCAAAGGGCGCTGACGGGCTGGGGGACCCGGGCCGTAGTGGCACGGCCACCATGTTGGATCCGCTTGTCGGTCGCTGACGGTGGGCCCCCTTGCTTCGTTTTTGGGGATCCCGTCTCCGAAAACCTTTCAGACAGCTGCCGTTAGTGCTCCGCGCCCTCCGCCACCCGCACCCATCAATCACAAGTAGTGGCCATAGCGGGAACCAGCGCTATTTGAGTGTTGCTGCGGACTCTTGCGGAGGCCATTAAAGGAGCTGCCTCATAGTTGGCGCTCCAGGCCACGCCCTCTTGTTGACATTTTTTACTTTAAATTCGTTTTTAAAGTCTTGATTTTGAAGATGATTTCTAACGACAATTTCACCAATGCCAGAGTGAGTGGGATTTGATTTCCCCTCAGCAGTTCCAACCACCAATCCTCTGTTGTCCTTCCGGTGTAATTCCTGGTAAATTCTGCCATAAGTTGTATTCTCTTCGCCTCCATTATCGGGCAGAATACATTATCGGGCAGAATAATACCAAGTGCTTTAATGACTCGAGGGAGGTCTCGCTCTGGCATAATCTGCAGTTGGCGTTCGATTTGTGCTTGGCCCTTATGCTGAGTATCTCGCCAGTTGGAAATGGGTTCAGTCTAAATCTGATGTATTGATCCCTATAAAACCAGTTTGGAAATAGTTTGAGGTACTTTGGAAGCGTGTTTAATTTCCTTACTTCGATGAACAGTTTCCCGTACGCTTTCAGACCCCGTCTCTCTACTTGCTGTGTGATCCAGTCTTTTGGGGTTTGGTCTGATTCTTCCAAGTCTAAAATATTGGCTTGACATATCGATTTTCCATTCAGACAAGGTTGCTTCGTTGTTTGGAATCATAGCTTAATTTAATACTGCAAAGCCTCCACTGTTGGGAGCATCCAGACATTTTCTGTATAGTGCTAGATTTCCATGCTACTTTGGTCTTCATAGCTGTCGGACCCAACTCCATTCAGAGTGCTTGGATAGTTGTACTTAACGGACCCGCAGAGCTCTTTTCCAAAACGTCAAGTTTTCTGAGTGGAATGAAAATACTGTTTAAGCACCATAGGTTACAATGGGGAGTGCTTTCATTCGATAAAACTCAATGAGTGGTCAACCGCAGTATCTTCATCAGCAATCTTCCCTGACTGGCTAGGAGCTTCCTATTACAGGCATTAAATTGGTATAGAAGGGAACCTGGAGATAGTTGGCTCCTACTTGTGGCCTAGAAGAGCCTGGCTAGCTTGACACCAACAGCTACCAGCAGCTACTTTTGGTTCCCCAGGCCAGCCAATGCTGAACAAATTCACCTATGTGAATTTAAATCTATGCGTTTGGGATAATCTATAAATATTTAGACACCTCTATGCAATTTTTAAAGCATACGAGGCAATAAATAATGGGCACGTCTTGAGTTTACATCTTATGGGGAAGTTAGATTAGCAGAATGCTATGTATTTGCTCCTGCTTCTTCTGTAGTAGCTCCTGGTCACTGGTTAATGCTGGATACCGAGGAGCTTATTTGAATAAAGGCGGAAAAGCACAAGTTGCCAATGATATTTTTACAGAGCAAATATAAGTGAATAAATCAAGATACAAATACGACAAAATAAATATGGATTAATGCAGATGGAAATATTGCAAAAATAAATACCACAAAACCGGGAGACTACAGTGCATGCAAATAGTGTTTATAATTTCAAGCAATTCGTTTTTGGCAAGGGTAATTAGTGTGGTGACATTACAGTGGTAGTATGAAGTGGTCACGCATGGCATTGATTGCTGTGTTAGTGACTGCGACAGCTGGACGACATTTTTTTGGGTGGGAATCAGTCATATTATATGGGGCGCATTGTTAAAGGTGCAACATGCGCTCACATAATTCAGTCTATGGACCCTGACAGCAGCTGTCTACAGTTGACGTGCTGCTATACTTTACATACATCATTTATTTTATTTGTATTTAACACATGCAAACGAATAACATATCATTATTTTCACATTTGTCAGATATGTCAACTTTGTATTCAATTCATGCCCACTTGTCAGCCTGTATTCGGAATGACCAACCCTATTTGACATATAAAATCCAGATAACTGACGTTAGCCATATGTTCATGCAGTGCAATACAATTGAGCTTTTAAATTGTGACGATTCACCACCTATCCTTGGCCGAGCTTTACATCGTATTATGTCTCATCCCTGGGATCACCAGACCTTAGTCTTCTGGAGGAAAATGGAAAAAAGTTTGTAAAATGGGAGAGCGTTGATAGGAAGAGGAAAAGAAAGGATTCTTGAAATATGTAAACACATGAATGGAAGGAGTGTAAATAATGACAATCACTACATATGAAAGATGGAGTACATAGAATAGTATTGGTTGAGGAAAGATTCCTGAACAAACCAATATTTAAACCGTCTAAAAAAAATGCAATATTGCCATGATTTCACCGATTTTATATGAGGAAATGCCAACCGAAGGACCGTTTTGCGAGTTTCAATCCTGTACTCTATATAGTTCCAGTCATGTTAATTTCAGTTGATACGCTCCACAATGTGAACACGTTTTTTTTTTCTGCACAAACGCAATTAAGTGAAAGTTTTGAATCTTATTGCTGGGAAGAATTTCAGCCTATGTAAGGAGAGGGGGCCCTCCCTTGAATTGTTTAATTCAGGGCTTTGTGCTTAGTAAGGCATTCTTCCACTAAATAACAGTTGGCTGTTTATTGTGAATCTTATTTTATACGTTTATTTTCCGAATTCAAACAAAGTCATGTAATGACAGTTGGCTTACAAATTTTGAAAGTGGCACACAAACGGTTTGTCCAAGAAGCAAATGGCTCCTTGGGTAAAGAATTAGTCTGGAGCACTGTCAGGCTTTCGCACCTGCAAAGTGTGCTCCTCTTCCAACGATCCTTTGGCCACGATTTTGAGCTTTTGGTTGAAATGCCTTCTTTGGAGATTAAGACAAAGAGCCCACCAGTCGCGCAAATCCTGTTATGATGCTTTCCAGGAGGGGAGGTGTAGTGGGGGTTGCTTGGGGGACGCTTGGGAAAGGGGCATTTGTTGTGCGATGGTGAATTTCTGATTTGCCAGCTAGCTTTGGTTACCAATTGATGGAAGTACTAGATTTCATAGGACCATTTGTTTTTCCCTTTTGTTGATGGTGAGTTAAGGATTATTTACAAGATCAGGACACTGGGGTTGATAATGTAAGTGTACACTGATTCTGTTAACATTGGCCATCCATTTGAATGATTTTCGGGGTCCGTGGGTGATATCCCTTCCAAAAATTAACTTATTGGGTTTGTTACTACTAAGTGGAGTTCTGGATAAACATAACTCGTTTTGGGAAAGGCTTTTTAGATTTATGGAGTTTGTGATGGTGCAGGGTGGTAGCATAAGCAGGTTGGAGCAGTGGTCGAGGTTGATGAGGATTAGGGTGGAATTGAAAGTTTAGGTAGAATGGTGGGTTAGTATTGTGATTTATGCTGACAGGAGCACTGTTGTATGTAGGTGCCTTTAGTATGAGTGAATGTGCTACTGTAGCAGTGGTATAAGAAGTAAAGGTATGATTGTGTAGATTGCTAGTTCTGTTACTTGCTCAAGTTTATTTTTGAAGACGCTGGGGAAGGAGGGCTACAGGCCTTCTTTCTACACACAAACACACACATTTGGTGGTTTGCATAGAGCTTCATGCTGTATTCCTCTAGATTGTAATTCTTGTATAAAAAACATGTCGCTATTATTACCCACTAGTGCTCAATTTATTGACCTTGAGGTAAGAGTGTGGGAAAAGTTGAGTTGACCCGACTAAAGTGTGTTGAGCTTGAGCCATTGTCCCAGCGGTAGTTGAAACTTTAGCGCCACTCTAGTTCTGTGTTTCTGTCATTCATACACATACATAGTCATGATAGACAAAAGACAGTCCCCAAAATAAAGGTAAACCAATACAGGAAGCCCTTTAAAAATGGTGCTCATTAAAGGCATAAAATAATCGGTGTCGCATAGCAATTTGGTATCCAATTCAGTAGGTTTGCTAATTAAATTGATAATTGTGTAGCGCAGCTAGGTATTTGAATTGGTATCAAGTGAAAACCCCTTTTTCATTGGACCAAAAAAAGGAATTGCTTTAGAAACTGCCCTGAGAACCCTCGGAGCGGTCTTTCTAAAGAGAACTGTCACACCCTGGCCCCACACGAGTGCGCGAAGGGGCTGACTGGCACATCAAGGTCAGGTGTAAAACTGGAGCAGCAGGTGTGTGTGTCGGTGCTTATGTAAGTGTATGTCTGAGTTGAGTGGAGGGTCGGGGAG